>NC_088360.1:10093890-10183890 GCF_034508935.2 Berghia stephanieae | reverse complement strand
TTTATTGTCAACAATATGAAATTTAGGTAAACTTAATGTTTCATTGTGTTTCTACATTTGTAGTCCAGCTTTCGCATCCGTATAACAAGATTGGCCACACGTAGCACT
This sequence comes from Berghia stephanieae, assembly GCF_034508935.2. Lineage (NCBI taxonomy): Eukaryota > Metazoa > Mollusca > Gastropoda > Nudibranchia > Aeolidiidae > Berghia > Berghia stephanieae. The sequence goes on along the minus strand of NC_088360.1, from coordinate 10,183,782 downwards.
TCAAGACTCGGAATCTAATCCCGAACGACATCTGTTTGTTTTTCAAAATGTTTCCCAGGTCCATGAAGGCCTGTTTGGCTTGAGTTATTCTTGCTCGTATGTCTCGGTTACATCTTCCATCTGTTGTCACTATTGAACCTAGGTATTTAAAACTTTCTACGTTGGTAAGTTGCTCGCTGTGAATCGTTATATTGCAGGTGTTGTTGTTTTCGGGGTTTTTCTGTATTACCATGCATTCCGTTTTGGTGATATTCACTTCCATTCCCTTGGCTTCACTATCCACTACCACTTTGTCAACAATCTTTTGAAGTTGGATTTCTGATGTTGCAATGAGTACCGTATCGTCTGCGTATCTTATATTATTTATGTTGTGACCTCCTACTTTTATTCCCTCCATATTAGTTATGCCTCTCATGATTGTTTCTTGGTATAGATTAAACAGATCTGGTGAGGCAACACACCCTTGACGGACTCCTTTCTTAATAGGAATGGAATTTCCTGTAGAGTTTCCGATTTTGATAGATGCCTGCTGGATGTAGTATAATGTTGCATGAGTCTGAGGTCTTTCTCATCAGCGCCAATGGAGTGCAGTTGTTTTAGTATTTCTTCGTGGCGTACTCTATCAAAAGCTTTTTTGTAGTCGACAAAACAGAGGTATAGTGGGGTCTGAACCTGTATAGCTCTTTCACTTAAAACACGGAGGAGGTATATTGCGTTCCTTGTCCCTCTGTCAGGTTGGAATCCATATTGTTCTTCTGCGATTTCGGGGTTAATCTTATTCCTTAGCCTGTTGATAATTATACGCAACAGCATTTTGTTGATGTGGCTTATTAAACTTATAGTTCTAAAATTTTCGCATCTGACTGCACCTGCTTTCTTTGGTATTGCTATGAAAATAGAGTTACAGAGATCTTCTGGAATTTTCCCAGTGTTGTATATATTGTTGAATAATATGTGAAGTTCATCAATTGCTAGATCTCCTAGGCTTTTTAATACCTCTACAGATATTTCATCAGGGCCTGTTGCTTTACCATCCCTCATTTACCATCACAAATGCAGAAACACAAAAGAACATTGAAGCTTTTGAAATGTGGTGTTTGAGAAGGATGCAGAGAATATCGTATACTGCACACAAAACGAACGAAGAAGTGCTAAAACAAACATACCAACAAAGGAAACTAATGCCCTTAATAGCGGATCGACAACTATCCTTTTTCGGACACATAGTAAGGAAAGATAAGAATGAATACCTGGCAAGTTGTGGAAAAATACCTGGTAAACGCGCCCGGGGGAGACAAAGAAAAACACTCATAGACCAACTGAAGGGCTTCACCAACCTAACAATCCAAGAGCTGTTTGAAAAAGCAAGAGACAGAGAGGAATGGAGAGAGATAATTCATGCAGTATCCGAAGCCTGGACCAGGCATGGAACCTAGAAGAAGAAGGTTTCATTGAGGGCAGTGGATATCGTTTCAGTGAAAAGAACTAAATTTCATATTTCTGATTATTTCTTCTTCAAATTCACTTTTTGACACCCGATTAATTTTGAAGTAAGAAAATTAACTCTCTCCTTACTCATCATTTTCAGTATTTTCCCAAAAATTGCAGGCTTACCCAGCAGAAAAATTGATTTTTAAAACTCAAACAATCTCTCTAAAAGATAACGTAATATTCTTATCATTTAAACAAAGATCATTGTGATGTACAAAATAAATCTGAATAAGAAAAAATGTATATTGTGTCGTAACAAATGTGACGGTTTTGCTGCAGGTGGTAAGGAGAGGGTTAAGACCCCTAGCTTTGGGTCATGGATTTTAGAGTAAAAAGATAATTCAATTGTCTATTCTTCCTCAGATGTGATCTTTTGTCATACCCCAGCAACTTGCCAACTACCAGTATTGTGATTCCATTCCACAATGAATGGCCGTCAGTGTTGATGAGAACTGTACACAGCCTTGTCCATCGAACACCTCCTAACATATTAAAGCAAATCATTTTGGTGGACGATGCCAGTTCTTTGAGTATGTTTTGCCTCAATTTTATGATTATTCTTACATTTTTGATTCAGATTTTTTTTAGCCTTATAAAGTTCTGAAATCTAAAGTTTGATGTGGGCAAGGCAAAGGCCCAGGGTAAAGGGACTTCTACAGAAAGTAATTTTATGATTATAAATCAAATTGTTCTTTAAATATACATAAACTAAAATTTAGACCAAAAAACAAAAATTCCCTTCATTCATCCTCAGGGAAATTTTTTCCATAAGTTTTATCTTGAGAAAAGACCAAGATAACTGGGTTGTCATCAGTAGTGCAGCGCCACAAAGTGAGCGATTGAGGCTAAGTTCCTTGCTCGAGGAAAAAACATGATGCTTGAACCTTGTTTTCCCAGGTGGAAGTACTAAACCTATCCACTCCACTATCTCTCAAAATACTTGCCATTCTGATCTAAAAACATTAAAAAATAGTTTTTGAAAATGTATAAATGTATAAAAAGAAAAGAATCATAGTGTTTTTACACTATAGTCAATGACTAATGCAAAATAATGTGTGTAAAGTACCTTCCCAAAGGACTCAAAGCTGGGACCCAAGTTTCGTGATATTTTTCCCCAATCTGGTCACCAACCGTGATCAACAAAACGTCAATATTTTTAAAAAGTAAGACATCTGGAAAGTTGTATAAGAATTAGAGTCATCCATTCCTGAACAAGCGAGTGAAGTAATACTTGTTTGTCCAAACAATGATTAACACTTTATATATATAACTACACAAATGGTCCTGATAGTGTTACAAAGATAAAAATCCTTTGAGAGAACTCAGCTTTATAATGTCGTATATAAATTAAAAAGTGTCAATCTTGAATGTACGAAATTTAACCATTACGACTCCTTTTTCATTGTCATGGTCTCAAGTGAGTAAAGAGCTACTCGACTATGCATAAAGATATATGTAGAATGAGGCCCCAGAATTTACTAGTTACTATAAATGAAAAACAATTAACGATTTGTTTACAATGAAATAAAAATAATGATGAAATTTAATTAAAAGAGATAAACAGTGATCGTGGCAGTTACAAATAGAGATATGAATATTTTACGTAACTTATGATAATATGTCAGGTTCGTAAGTTTACGTTTCCAGGCAGTTGATGGGCTTGGATGATCTATTCCTCTGATAACAGGATTGGACTCGTAAAATTTCACTTCCAGGCAATTGGTAAGAGGTTATAGTGTAGTACAGCGGGCTTGGGTTTGATCCTTGAAGATTATACAATCAAAGTTAAAAGCTCCGGCGTCTTAATGGTGTAGATATAATATCTACAAAGTCCCAAAAGATAAAAATCTTACAATATATATATAGGAATAGAGTGACTGGCCGTCCGGCATAGATTGTGGAGAGAAAGTGAGTGTAGAATATTAGACCTATCAGCTTTTATAATAAGTGGCTACGTGACAGAATGTAGAACGAAAAGTATTCACTAATTAGAAATTAATTCGAGGGAAGGCTATAAAAGGAAAGACGATCTAATATTAGAAGGTAAAGTTTATCTAAGCCTACCGAAATATAACTGGAGTGAGATGAATTCAGTTCTTAATAAAATAAAATTTAATAAGATAATTGTGAACAATCTTTACTGTGACATTCATATTTTTGTAAACAGGTTCCTTGAAGACCGGTCTTGAAAAGTATGTCAATCGGACATTCCCTCTTGGAGTAGTAACAATTTTGAGGTTGAAGGAGAGACAAGGATTGATAAGGGCGCGACTTGAAGGTTTTAAGCATGTTACAAGTGAAGTTGTGTCCTTTTTTGATAGCCACATGGAGGTGAACAGAGACTGGTTAGTTTATTTATTTTTCTTGCTTTTTTTGTTTGGTCAGTCAAAAGAATAAAATCTGATACATGGATGGAAAATTAGTCATGCATAACTTTGAAATGAATGTGTTGCTTCATAAGGCTCGAAAAAGAAAGAAAAACAATGAGAAAATATTTGTAAAAGCTTTTTTGTTTTATTTTTTTCTTTTATATGTGAGTAATACATTCCGCATGCCATTATTGAACAGATTACAGTTGGAATTTTAATGGAAGCCTATTGCTTTTAATAACAATGATAATAATAGTAATAATAATAATAATAATAATAATAATAATAATAATAATAATAATAATAATAATAATAATAACAATAATAATAATAATAATAATAATAATAATAATGATAATAATAATGATAATAATGACTTGAGTTACTGACTTAAGGCCTTTTGCTTCCTAATCATCCGATTGGGACACCTCGGCTGCCTCTCTAATCATCCGTGTCATTTCCTTCCACAGTTAACGTGGATGCTAAGTTCATAAGGTCTTCCTTTGATTTTAATTCTTTGTTGTTTTGAAGGCGTTTTAGGTCTCTATTGAGGACAGTCTGAATTGACTTGGGTGGTCTACCTTGATATTTCTTGTGTCCAGATGGGGTGAAAAAAGTATTCATGGCTTTATTAGCTGGTATATTTTGATCTCTTCTGAGTATTTGCCCAAAAAAGCCGCCATCTTGCCACCAGGATTTGAATGGATAAGGGTCTTTCATTGCATTTTTCATACAGTGTTTTATTGCTTATTTTTGTGGGGTATCGTATATTCAGGACTATTTTCAGTTGTTTTCGATAAAATATGTCTAATCTTTGCTAATAATAATAATAATAATAATAATAATAATAATAATAATAATAATAATAATAATAATAATAATAATAATAATAATAATAATTAATAATTATGATTATAATATTAGTAATAATGATAATAATAATAATTATGATAAAAATATTAATAATGATGATGATAATAACAATAATAATAATAATAATATAATAATGATAATAATAATAATAATAATAATAATAATAATAATAATAATAATAATAATAATAATTGTTTATTGTTCTTTTTTTTTATTCAATGTTTTTTCTGCTTGGTTTTGGATTATTTTTGTATTTTTTTTTTGGCTCATTTTGATAAAGAAATCAATAAAGATGGAAGAATTGTATACTGATGTATATGTTTTAAAAGACTGAAAAAATTGTACGTTGAACAAAACGTTAACGTTAAAATAGTATAATAAATATATTATAGATGATTAATAATTCATTGATAAGTTTTGAAGGAAAATCTCTAGATTTTTGCCACTTTAACTATATATAATCTTAGTTTCAGTTTTTATGGACATCAAAAGTCAAGATATTTGGGAACATAAAGTCGCAATTTAGTTTTTGATTTCATTTAGATTCTAGAAATTAAACACTTTTGATTTTTTGTTTCAATCAACCAAGTCAAGTGTTAAGGGTATTCCAATTTTCATTCCTGAGTCCTTATCTTCTAAAGACTTAACATATTATTTTCTCCTTGGATTTAAAATACACCCGTTTTCTGAATAAATGAAAAGAATAAACAAACGTTTGGATAAAATTGATTCGTATTCTGCTACTCTACTTGATAAACTTTTAAAATGTATATTTTCATATTTTATATATTAAAAAAAATAATTTTGGTTTTAAATTAAAAAAAAAAAATATTGCACAACACCATCATGAGCACCGCAGAGCACTTTTGTTGGTTTTTAGGTGGTTGAAAAATATATTGTTATTTTATTTATTATTATCTTAATATATCTTTAGAATTGTCTCTCAACGAAATCAATATAATGTGAAAATGATTTATTGCATAAATTTTATCATGCTTTTGCAAAAGAATCTGGAAATTTTAAATATATTCCATTGATTTGACCATTTATTCATTCTTGTATTCGATGACTTTAAATGTGACTACAAAAATAAGATTAGTTTCAAGGAAAACAATTTATTTGAAAAGGGTACTTTTATTTAAATTACCAACTCATCATTATGTTTACTTTTTAAGGATCCAACCATTGCTGAATGAAATTTTGAAGGAGCCAAAGACTGTAGCTATGGCACAACTAGATTATATTGATAAAGAAACTTTCAAGTACATATTCTATGAGAATTATCGCACACGCTATGGCTTTAAGTGGGACATGGAGTTTTTTGAGACATTCTTTAGGCCTGATCAGCTTAAGGGAAAGCTTGAGACAGACCCCCTACCGTGAGTTTTTTGTATGTTGACTGATTGATTAGTAATGATGTCATTGGTGTTAGACTAATGAATGAAAGGAACCCAAATTCTATTTTTTTTCTTTTTCTTTTATCAATAATGTGGACAAAAGAAGTGAATATTAAATTTTATGATTTTATGCCCAAATTTATCATTTTTATACAGCTGATAAATAAAAAATAGGAAACAACGTTCTCACTTGTCTTGTTTACTAAAGATAATTTGATGGCGTTATCAGTTAATTTAAATGTCAAACATGCTTCTTGTTATGTTGGTGATATAAAGATGTTCGTGGTCAAAGAAAAAAAAAAGCAACCAATTCATGAGCTCTTTAAAAAGTTAACACTTTGGTTGTTTATGCATTTAATCACTTGACGAAAAAGCACAAACTTATTCATTTGAATTAGCTGGTATCGATCAGTTGAATTCAAGCCCTTTGACCATGATATAAAATATGATTGTCTTTTTGGACAATATGAATGAATTGTAATTACCTATTTTAACGAGATTATTATTTAAAATCATTTGACCTCATCTCACCATTATGTATAAATATAGATATATATTTTCTAATTCAGAGGCGTTCTCATGGTTGGCCCAGGTTTTGCTGTCAAATCCCAATATTTCAGAGACATTGGGACATACGATGGAGGCATGAAGATTTGGGGAGGAGAAAACATAGAGTTTGCTTGGAGGGTAGGATGGATTGCTCATCATTTTTCAATATTTTGAACATATATGAACCAAGTACAAATTTCCTCATGTTCATTTTCCTCAATAGCAATAATATCTAGTGTAGCCTTGTGACCCAGTTTAACAGTATTATGAAGTCATATTTTAAAACTTGAATCTTATTTGTCAATCTTTACTGCACTAATATGAACATTTTGTGAAAAATTGATTTTGATATATTGAATTTGAAAGTTTACTTATCCTGATGAGAGAAGTTAAGATAATTTCAAAATTTGTCTCCAATTCTAGACTTGGATGTGCGGGGGTCAATTACTTCATGTGCCATGTTCGAGAGTAGGTCACATTGAGAGGTCACAGCCTTATAGTTTTCCGCAGGGAAGAAAACGTACAGAGTTGCGTAACTACAAGCGCGCAGCTGAAGTATGGATGGGACCTTATAAGAAATATGTTATTGATTCTCTGCCTGGGATGAAGGTATTGTTTAAGTGGTTATATGCTAATCTTAAAGTTGATGAAAATATGTATGCACTTTTGTTTATCAAGTTTCCATGTCTTACTTTTTGCTTGATGTGCTTCAAAATGCTTCATTTATTCTCTCAGATAGCCATAGAGAAATTTCCATTTCATGCTGTAGTTAATTAGTAAGTACACTTTTAAGGAAAATTCTTAAAATGTCCATCACTGTTTTGTCATTTTCGTTTTACTTCTTGGCTTAGCAGATTGTTGTGTTTAAAATACTCTTTGAAAGAACGCATCACTAGAGCCAGAGTTTACTATACTATGACCTGTGTGTTTGATCACAGTCAATAGTGCTTGACTTTGTGATAATTCGGTACAAGCTGCTAAAATTGCCATAAACATCACTTGAGACAATTTATAATGCTCACATTTATGATATACAGTCCACTCCAGATAACCGCAGCACCATGGGATCAGCGAAATGTTGTGATTAACCGAAGTTGAGTTTCCTGTCCACATTTGCAATTTTTTACACATATAAGGTAAACTCCAACCGGTTGTTGTAAACATTGTTCTTAGTCCACCACAGACTGAGGAATTTGATTGAAATAAAAACTATATGACAGCGCTGTATAGGTTTAGTCAAGCAAAAGCAGCTTTGATGCAAGTCGACATCTCATTCAGATTGGATTAACTTTTACTCTTTTGTTCTCAACATTTGTAAGAGTCAAAGTGATTAGCCGTGATGAGAGACAGTAAGCTCACACCAAACTCGTTGGTCACAATGCACAGTTGTCAATCCTAAAACAAAGGATATCACCCAGTCTTTCTTTACAACTATCATTGTCTACCTGTTGTCAAGACTATGCCCAGCCCCCTCGCCTCTTATTTAATGGCCACAGATGACATTACAAACTGATACTACAAAGTCTCACCCTCTTTTGTCTGTAATAGAGTGGTGACACATTACTGTAGCATTAAATCCTGCTCACTCTCAATTGTTCAACCCGTCACGATTTCATCCATAATAAAATTTAATCATATTTTGTTTGCTTGATGTCTTGAATTTGTCACTTTTTGAGGGTGAAAATTTGTTGCGATTAACCGAAGTTTGTTGCAATTAACCAGTGACTTTTATATATAATTAATTCTGTTTCTTGGGAAATGCTGTGATTAACTGGAAGTTGCGATTATCCAGAGTGGACTGTATAAGTATGATGTATACACTGTATGGAATTATTATAAGCATGCATAAAATAAGTAGATTGATATTATCTTTCTTTGATATTATGTCCAGAATTTAAAAGAGGGGAATTTAGATGACAGGATAGAGCTCAAAAACAGTTTGGACTGCAAAGATTTTAGTTGGTTTTTGCGCAACATCTGGCCAGAATTATTACCCTATGAGGATGCTGGATATTTTTCGGGCCAGGTTAGCAGATTGAAATACTTTTTCTGTTTTATCATTGTATATATTGATTAACGCACAAATAAAAAATGATAGTTTGTATTTTTTTAGATAATAATATTCAACCTTCTCTAAGACTTCCCTTTGAAATGTTAAAGCACCACTAAAATGACTCTTTTTTTTTGTTTTTATTACTCTAAATTTCAAAACGATTGTTTAAAATTTTGAGTTGTTTTTTGCATTGACATGACAGTGATATGCATGTATTATTTTTCTTCTTTGCTGTTCTTACTGTCACATGCTCTGTGTTTTAATGTATATAAATTTGAATTTAAACAAACTAGGTGAAGGAAGCTCATGGTGACTTTTGCTTGGACAACAATGATTATTTGTTTAGAGATCCGTCAGCCTTAGAAGTTGCTATGTGTATTCCCAAAATGGCACGGCAGGTATGAGTTTGACAAACAAGATACTCTACATGTTGAGCTAATACTACGTCCAACTTTATTTGTTGTAGTGATTTCTAAATTAATTGATCTGCAACAATGTTATTGTAATGAGTTTTTAAAAATGAGACTTGTCAGATCAGTGAGGGCTTTTTTTTTTGATGTTTAAAAATTTTTTTTTTTTAAGACTTGACTTACTTAACTTGTACATCCAATTGGCAAGGCTGTGCAACTCACTAGATTTGCTTATTTTCTGAGGTCAAGGCAAAATGATATGTTTCCACCTTTTTCATTGCCTGCCAAACTGATACTGTACATCTTCTTGAAAAGAAAAGAGGAAAAATCAAACGGGCAACAAAGATCCGATCATGGTTTACTTGGAACAAGTTTTGGAAAATCCAGACGATTTGATTGAAAAACCAACATGATACCTGATTGATTTCAGTAAGAGCGTATTAACAAGTATTCAACTTGGTCTTCCTATCATAATTATAGTTACTGCTTTCATTGATTAAATCTCACAATTACCGATGTCTTCGTAAAAAGGATTAGATTTGTAGTTAAAGAAATTCAGTCTAGCTGTTAAGTGTTATTCTCCATTTAGGGCATCTGAATATTAAGAAATAATGACATTTTCATTTTCGTCTTATTTTTTCCTGATTATTTCACAAAGCTTTTCGCACACTGAGACATTTCCTCACCATTGAATATTTGAGTTGGCATAGACGGGACAAATTAGTTTAGATATGGTGCTGTTGAATTGAAAATGCTTTTCCAAATCAGGTTTTTATAGATGGTGTAAATAAATTGTGAAAAATAAAATGAGGAAGGTGTTACATGTCGTTTAGAAACTCATGTCCCATTCATGGATTTGTCTTTTCATATATGCTATGTGAATTTTTAAAAACATTAAGTGAAAAGACACTAAGCGTTTAATCTTTATTTTTGATTTACTTTGTTTAAGGGATTTGCTTTAACTACAGAAGGTTATTTGCGAACAACACTGCATTGTGTTGTAGCTTTACAAGAGGGGATGGATTTGCTGCCCTACATTCAAAATTGTATGCTGAATTCAAATCACAAGTGGAAGTATGATACAGTGAGTTGAAAATACTTTAAATTTTTTTAGTTTAAATATTTTATTTACTGTTGAAATTTTGTCTTTTTTAGTAATTACTCTATTTTATTGAAGCATTTATTTATTTATTTATCTATTTATTTATTTGTTACTTTATTTATTTATTTGTTATTTTATTTACTTATATAATTATTTATTTTTACTTTTAATGCTATTCATTTGTTTATTTAAAAAAATATTTTTGGTTTCTTGCAGTTAGGATAGGGATATTTAAATTATACCCAGTATTGGAATTATATTTGTAAATGAAGTATTCTTATATTATTATCCAAAGCAGTGCAAGAAGGAGTTGTCAGATTTTTAAATTCATGATTTTATGTAAAAATGTCTTTTTTATCTGAGGAGAACAAATTAATGGAGAAGAAACATAGAATCTGATTTCCATTTAAATAATGTGAGCCGTAAAAAAAAAATATTGCCTTTTAGGTTTATATTTCTTTCCCTTGGCAAAATAAAATAATGAGACTATAATTAACTAAAAAGATAAGAAAAAAAATATATGTGGCATGAAACATATTCTTACTCCTTAACTTGTAAATTTGCTTGGCTAATTAAATTCTGCAGGGCTGTTAGATTCTAATATACTTCAATTGTATATATTTTGAATTTGTTTGTGCAGAATCACCGTCTTGTCCACTTGCCGTCTGCTATGTGTTTGCAAATCATGAGTGAAAGCAAGCTGGTACTACAACGCTGTCAAGATAATCTGAAGACACAGCAATGGCTTTTCATCGAGCATTCTTTTCAAAATTAATGCTGTGATTTTATTACAAGTACTTTAAATTTGCATGTTGAAACACAGATATTTTTGCCAATTCATCTTTTGACTTTAAATCCATGGCGATTTAAAAGCAAGAGAAATGACAAGAAAAAACAAAACAAAAAACTCCCTCAAAAAAACCCAAAAACAAACAACAACAAAACAACAGCAACAGACAAAGCAAACAAATTTTAGAATAAGTTAAATTGCAATAACTTCATCTTTTTTTTAAAATTTCTTTTCTTATGTTGATGATGAATCTATGCCTACATGGTTACCAATTTTGTTCTTCCCACACTGGTTTAGGAATTGTCTGCCCTATTATTTGTCTCAATATGCTACTTATGCTGATCATATTCCTTCTTCCATTAAATTTTTCTTATTATTGGTTTGCCATTGTGATATCATTATTACCATTTTATAATCAGGTAGGCCCCTATGTACGATTTACTTAAAGATGAAAGATCTTTGTCATTGTATTTTTGTAGAATTCTTAGTTGTATTATCAAAATAGAGAAACAATCAAAGAGTAGGTTTAGTCAGACAAAACCTGGTGGTGTGATTTTTTTCATTCAGTATTTGAACACAGATCAAAATTAATTTACATCTGTTGATTACATTTTTTTCTCCTTAATTGATACAAGGATGGGTTGAAAAGTCTTGACGCCTCTCTGGTACTTTGAAAAATATAAAAGATACGAAATTGATAAGTATCAAAACAAAGCTTGGTTCATGAGCTTTCCATTCATTGTTTTAAATTGAGCATAGTCACAATTCCTATCCACAAAGATCCGCCAATGAAGCATCAGTTGTTGCATCACGTCAGAGGAAAATTCACAGGACATGCTCCCACAGCAGCAAGTCACATCTGCCTGCACTTCACCATCATGCCAAAAATCATCCCCTTGATGTGTTTCTAAAGTCTTGGGAACAGGAATAATTCACTGTAAAGGGGTTGTTCTTTGACTTCACAATAACTGTTCCTTTCAATGTGATATGGCGTTGTTGTGCTCGTTTGTGGTCGCGCATTATGATTTCAAACTCGTATCAATCATTGCTGTCGTCTTTGTACAGATTCAACAATTGTTATTAGCAGTTTTCTGGCAGTTTTCTTTGGACTGGGTGACCCTTTATGTTCTTACTGTTTTCACTGTTGTTTTGTTTATCAGTCATTGGGAGATACCCTTGACTTATCTGCCTTTATAATTTTTTCTAAGAAACTGATCACCTTCCTGCTTGATGTCTGTCAATGTGCTGTTGACATATTGCATGAATGGGCTTCTTTCATTTCATGTGTAAACATTCTTGGAACCCAAAAGGGAGCATAACTTTCTGTAACCCAGGATTTCTTGAACAATATGTCAACCCTTTCCATTGAAATTCCTCACCTATGCGAAATGCCTGATTGTTTCATTCAGTGATTGAAATGTCTGATTGTTTAATTCAGTGATTGCAATGCCTGATTGTTTCATTTGGTGATTGAAATGCCTGTTTAGTTTCATTCAGTGATTGGCTCAGATAGGTTTTTGTCAATTTTTTGTTGCTATGCTTCTGTCGATGCAGTTTTTGACAGACCATTGGTAGCCTGATTGTTAATGTTGGTGGAAACAGCATCAGATCCTGTTTAACACTTATATACCTTTGAACTGTTTGAATGCCTACACATGTGTCACCATAAACACGTTTTAGCCATTCATGAATGTTTATGGGTGTTCATCTATCTGCAGTAAGGAACTTAATTACAGCCTGCAGTTTGATGCATAATTCCTTGTAAGTAATTAATTTAACTGACATGTTGAAATAAGGGTTCTTTCAAATAAAATAATTTGAAAATTAAAAATAGGAGCTAAACAACATTTGGCAACGTAATAGAATCATAAATTTTGATGTTTAGTTTATGCTGGTGCGTTTAATAAAATCTAATATCTCCGATAGGCGTTATGACTCTTCTGCCACACCTCGTACATTTTATCACAGAATCTCCTTTTTTCCTATTGTATTCTTTTGACACTTAAGATATTAAAACTTTTACTCGTATTTATAAAATTTTGTAATCTGTTTTAACCAATGTTTACTATATTTTACACACGTTCATTCCATTTTTTTAGGAATGTGTTTCCAAAATGGGAAGAGAATCACAGGGTTTGAAATGTCACAAGTTAATATATACCATTTATGCCTCTTTATGTGTTCAAAATTATGTTGTTTTCTGCAAAATCTGATGAATCTTGGAAATATCATTAGCTTTGCAAAGAGTTGAAATGGTATTTTTACAAAATTTCTTTATTTCCTAAGTCTGAAAAGAATCAAATTACGTTTTTAAAAAAAATAAAAAATGAAATGGTGCTTTTTCAATACTTTTATGTTCATTGAAATTTAATTTTAATATTCATGCTCATGTCTCTTTTTGTTTTGATAATCCATATCGTGACTGCTCTGTCTCTTTGATGAAATTAATTTCCGAACTTGATTCATGACTCTTTTCTTTGTCAACAGAGCACAATATTTATGATTTTTTTCTTTTTTGTTTGTATTATATCAGATATTTATATAATAATTATAATGCCAGCATCCATTTCAGATGGGAATTATTCTACAATTATTATTGCAGGTCTGTCTCTGCTGTTTCAACATTCTGATATAAACTGGGTTTTTCATTTCTTTTTATATTTATCGGAATAATGACAAAATGGAAATCAAACTGCAATGTATGCACTAAGATTTACATTTTGAAATCCATATTGACATATTTTATAGGAAAGGCAAGAGAATACTAAATAAGCATTTTTTTTGGTTAAATATTATTGGTGGCCGATTTTGAATATTTAAAACATTGTGATGAAACATTTATGCCACAAAGTGATTGTCCAATATTAACTTATTGTCATTCGAAAGAAAGTTCAGTGTTTTGTTTCTTTTAGTATATTTTAGATCGAAATTCTCATCACTTATTATCAACTAAAGAGGCATTAACAATTTATTTAACTTACTATTATAAGTTTTGATGGAGAACAGATTACCTGTTCGTCATATTGATAAAGAAAGAAGTAGAATCTTAAACTTTCTTTTTTTCTGCATTGGGTTTTGAAGTACTGACAATTACTGCCAATCTCTATCACAATTTACACTGAAATTCTGCCACCAAATGCAAAATAATGAGAATTTAATTTGACTATGGAGTTTGTCCCTTTCAAATTTAAAGTTATTTTGATATTATTTGACCAGCTTAAAGATCGTTTCACCTTATTACTAGTACAGAAAATAGTTTTTGGCCTTTTGTAAATCGAATCCCCATTTCACTTATAACGTGGTGATTAATTGGGTTATCTTCCCGTGATTAATTGGGTTATCTTCCCGTGATTAATTGGGTTATCTTCCCGTGATTAATTGGGTTATCTTCCCGTGATTAATTGGGTTATCTTCCCTACTTAACCGCTCCTCTGATTTTAAAGTTAGAATTGGTTTCAAAAACGATCACATATAATTTTTTAATTTTTTTTTTTTGGAGTCAGCTTTCCTCGACCCCGATATGATTCATTTCTTTACCTTTTTAATTTTTATGGTGTACAGGATGTTGTGGTGCAAGATATGACCTATATTGTAAAGTTATGGATTAAAATGTTTCAAATTCGCATTGAAAATTTGTTATTGTAGTCTTTACTTAACTTGAATACTTTGTTTGGGGACTTTGTATACCTAATTTAATTTTTTGTATTCCATCGGGAGCTTTTTACTTCACTTTATTGGTTAGATTTACTTAATCAGCACCAACTATGTTATCTTATCCTCTAAAAATTACAACTGTCAATTCATTGTTATTTGTATAATCAGACCTTTTTATTTGTGTAACCTGAAATATCATATGTCATTTTTTCCCTTCTCGTGTTATAACTTGAACTTTATTTTCTATTTGTGTTATCTAAACTGTGATATACCATCTCATTACCGTAGTATATCTGATTGAACTTGTCGCTGAAAATTTTAATTTCATGTTAGAATTATTTATATTTTTATTTTTGTCATCTGAAATTTCTTTGAGATTAAGTTGGCATTTTCATTTGTGTTATATAAAATATTTTAAACTCTAGGTTGATTTAAAATTTTTTTAAAAAGCTGTTGTCTCTTTAAAAAAAAACCCCATTCTAGTCACACATGCCATTTCAACACGTTGATATGGACATTCTCTATCTAGCGTAAAATAGGAAGAAAAATAAGATTGTATCTGTTTTGTTTCAAGCAGAAAATGACGTTGTTCTCAACTACCAGGGTGATAAAGATGGATAACAGGCTTATTTTAATATTTATTTACACGTTCTTATAATTTTGTGAAATGTATTGTTATAATTTTATGAGTGCCATCAAGATTTTCTTTGTAAACCTGTCCTATTGTGAAGGTCTAGTCTAATATATTGAGCAACAGTTACAGTTCATCAACCAAAGTTATTTTTTTTTGCTGTAGATATAAGAGGCCACATGCTAAATTGGATATTATGAGCTAGTTTATTTCATGTCCTTTCAACTGACACATGTCAATTAGGTATTCTGAAAGTTCCCCAAAACTATTTGTTAATTGGTTCGCAAAACTACAAGACACAAAAGAGTGCTATAGTTTTCTGAAAGTTTTAGAGGTGTGATGTTGTCAAGTATCATTGGATTCAGAAAAGATTTTTTTTCAAGTACTCTACCATTGTCTAATATTGTTTTTGCTTTGAATTGTTTGCTTATGACGAGTGGTGTATTATAGCTGTTGCTTAATAAAACTAATTTTTTAATTTATGTATTGAAAAAGCATTTTTAACAAAGTGTCCATACTGTATCAAACATGCATTTCCCCCTCTTTCAACATATTCATTATAAAACAGTTAATTGATTATTAATATTAAGCTTCTTTTCGTAAATTAAAAAAAAAAATACTTACCTATGCAATATATGAAGTGTAGCTGTCTCACTATGCATTTATATACTATTTTTACCTAACATGATTTATAGAATTAAAATTACAAAACCATTACACGAATGTATTATTAGAGAATTAGTCATTACGGTGTTTAGCATTAATGAAAAAAAAGAGAGCATTTTAAGCCCGTATTGTTAGATACTTCTATTTAATCATTTTAACATACACCGATTTTATAATTTTTCGATGAGATTCTTTTGTTTTTCTGTCTTGTAAATCTGTAAATGAATCTTTTAGATTATTACATTTAGATATTGTATTGGTTATTTTGGTCACAATCATTTTAATAATTCTTTTTTTTTTTCAATAAAATCTTTTTCTAAAGTCTTATCCTTGGATGGTTGATGGGCGATACTTATTGCTCTCTCTCGCTCTCTCTCTCTCTCTCTCTCCCTCTCTCTCTCTCTCTCTCTCTCTCTCTCTCTCTCTCTCTCTCTCTCTCTCTCTCTATATATATATATATATATATATATATATATATATAGCCGCTCGACAACATGTCATTTGGGGACACAATCTTCAATCAATTTTGCATGATTCATGTTCTTGTATACCATTCTTAATTTTATCAAAAATTGAAAATTAATTGTTTCTTTTGTATGAGAAATTCAAAGTTATATAATTAAATAACTCATCATCATGCTAGCTGACGATCTCCTCATGATGATTACATACAATATCGAGTCCAGCTCTTACTTGCTCATTTAGATCACAGTATTTAAAACCACTTACCGTTGATACCTTCACAGTATACTGCTATTTTGATTTAAAATGATCATGGTAACTATTTCTTCACAGGGCCTTCTGACCTTCTATGGTGGGCATAGAGGCCACTTGTCAGGTCTTCTATCTCCCATATTTGTATTCTCTTTCATGGTTTCTTTCTGTCATTGTTCGGGATTGAGATTGACCGTTTTTTTTCATGTCCTAGCAGGGATCCTTATCTGGGAGGGAGACTGTCAAATGTATAGTACCGTTTTTGAGAGATGATTTTTTTCCCTGTATAACATCTCTGTGTTACGCACTTTTTAGTTTTGAATACATTGCAGTTTGTAAACATTTGAGTGAATCCTTCAGAGTGGGATCCTTTCCTTGTGTCTAGATGTGACTCTTGGTTAATGTCAAAATAGGCACAGAGGTGAATTTGTTCGTGGAATCTTCCACTTCCTATTTGATCCAGTCCCCTTTGTTTTGCTTTTTTTTTTGGTACTTTTAACTTCAGATCGACATTTTTTCTTTTACCATATTCCTCTTACTTTTAAATAACGCTGATTTGACCTATCAGTGTCTCAAATGCTGTAAACACCTAAAAACAAACAAATGACAATTACTATTGTGATAATGCATTTTGTTAAATGTACTTAATCATATACATCTGATAAAGTCTTAGCTCCCACATTTAACTTCAGAGGTCATATGCCGAGGCACCATTTTACTTATTGCCATTGTTGAGATAAAATAGTTTTGTCAGGCTGAATTGACATCTGTTTTTATTTATTATTAATTTATTTCCATCAAAATCATGTGGAGTGCATTGTTGGATGAAACCATCAGAGTTCTCGCTATCTAGAAGGACAGTGCTGTTGCACACAAAGGGTGGTAGAAAACCCTGAATTTTTTGTTGTTTTGTTGTGATTTCTGTTGTTATTCTTGCATTTAAAAAAAAAAGAAAGATGAAATGTTTTTCATGTAATAATCACGCTATTAGGTATTCAGGGTCTAAGTCTTAATTTATATTATGAATGTATAGACCAGTTCTGGTTGACAAGATTATCAACAAATAACGGTTCCACCCTACATCCTTGAAAGTACCAGGTTTGCCATCAAATTCAACTTAAAGTAAAGAAAACATTTCCTTCCTTGTGAGGAATATTTTATCAATACAAGGTTCCATACGAATTACACAGTCTAATCAAAAGGAAATTGTTGATTATGGTCCAATTGAGCTGAAACGGAGATATTAGATATTGATATTATTTTGAAATATAAGGGTAAGGCAGTCATTTATGTCTCGATATTTTACAGGGTATATTGCTTGTATTCTCTTCTCATATTTTCCCTTTTATCTGAACCTATCATATTTTGTTTCTTAGCACATAAATGACCTAGGATTATTGCAAAGTAAACAAACATTCAGGTCAGTTGTGTATTTGCATTCTATTTAGCCAATTATATGAAAAGGAATAATTTGATACTGGCAAATATAGTTACGTTGCCTCAAGGGGTGACTTTTCCAACCGATTTTGGAGCAATTTGTGTATTCTAAAGGCTTGCAGTTATTTCTCTTCAGAGAGGACTTGATTTTCATTCAAAAAAATAACTGTCACAAAACTAAATTCAATCAATGTAGAGTAATCGTACAAGTTTCGCATGACTTACGACATATTGGGCCAAATCCTGATCTGCAGACGTGACTGAATTAAAATGACAGTAGGCGGGAGGTTCCATAGGGAAGGGACAAATCTGCACATACGGTTTTGAAGCCCGTGGGGTTGCTCTATATTCCTAATGCGACTACTTTCTATTTGCGTTATTTATAACAAGTCACATGCCAATTTATTTCTTCCCCCAAAAATACCCTTGTAGTTTTGGTTCGCACATTTTTCCTCATGTGGTCATCGCTTTGCACACAGGTCCATCGATTTGCACACCAGTCATTCAAACCTATAACTCGCCTCTTTAACAAGAACCTTAACGTACATTGCTTGATATATTTTATCTAGATCCTGATTTCTCGAACCACATTGAATGATACTTAGTTTGCAATTTTATCAAAGGAAGTATTTTAATCACACACACACACACACATACAAGACATTTGCAAGAAAAATAGTATCTGTGATCTGTGAGCTTATTTTATTATAGGACGTATTTCAAATTACCACACACACGCGCGCGCACACAAACACACACACACACCAGACATGTGCTATAAAAATCTCTCTCTCCCTCTCTCTCGCTCTCTCACACACACATACACACACATATACACAAGACATTTGAAAAAAAAATAAATTAGGATGAATCACAGGAGTACAGTACCTGGCGTGCTGGATGTCAACTTCATAGATTCCGTTTCTTCTACCAGAGACTGCTCTCTTGTCTCCAACCAAAATTGTGCACTGATACAGTAGACCAGGTTGAAAGGTGCTACTACTACGACTATCCAGAACTCTCCTAAGCAAGCAAGCAAGTTCACTCAATTGCACATTCCCCCCCCCCCCCCCCCAACCACCACCCTCCCCCTGCATACATACCACATATATACACTCAGATTCATCGATTTCTTCTTCTTCTTCTACTTTTTTATCTCAATAAGTGAAGTATGGCTGTCGTGACCATCAACCACCAGCAGCAGGGGTTTCATAATGTGCTGAGTTGCCAGGATAAAAGAATATAATTCATTTTGTCAAAGGTGTGAGGTTTGATATAAGGTGTGCGGTTCGATCTCCGATACGAGCGATCAAGTCCATCGTTCTGCACACCTGCTTTCAGCCGAAACCAACAAAGCTAGGCCAATGGTGCCTTTCTACCCCCTTTGTGTACTCTATAAATAAGATATTTAAATCCTAATATCGGGCAGGGAGGTACATACTGTGTCTTCTATCCCCTTATTTCTGTTTTCCAACATGCTTTCTGTCTTTGTCTTGGAATGAGATTACTTGGTTTTGTCCTGGCTCTGGCCGGAGTCCTAGCTGGGAGGGAAACAGTCAAATGCATAGTTATTGTTTTGGGAGATGATATTTTTTTCCTTGTAAATCATCTCTCTGTTATGTATTATTATTTTTATTTTGAATGTATAATGTAAGCATTTGAGTGTGTTCCTCTTTGTTGGATTTTGTGCTTGTGTCTGAATGAGACTTGTAGGTGATTTCAAACTAAGTACATTGGTGGTATGCTCTTGGAATCTACATCTGATCCCTATTTGTTCTCAGTTCCCCTTTGTCTTACTTTTCCTTGGGTGCTTTACTTGTAATTCTAGAACTTTTTACTATCCCATTTTCTTCCTTTTTACTGGCGCTGATATAACCTAAATGTGTTGCAAGCGCCATAAAACCCTTAAAAACATAAAAACATAAACAAAATCCTAATATACTAAGCAGGCGACATGTGGAAGTTGAAAACCACTCCCCCCCCCCCCTTTATCTGCATGCGTCATACCAGGGAAGAAGGAAAATTGATACTTACCGATTTTGTGATTTCAGAAAAGTAATTTGGGTTAAATGGAGCAAAAATAAGCTGCAACCTTGTTTTTCTGTCTCGAGAAGGAAATCAGTTGAGGCAATTAAATACTGTGATATCGTAATTCACACATTTAACGTATTGAAATGGATTTCGAAAATCCAGGTACAAAAAGTGTGTGGGTCGAAAGTCATGATCAGCTATGCAAAGCTTGTACGATTACTCCAGTCCAAATCTATTCAGGCAAAGTCATCCCATTTGACGGTATTAAAAGAGTATTTTTGATGCAATTTCAAGTGTGTAAGAATTTGAAAACGAAATGAATTATATCTAAAATATAAAAAAAGTAATCTTAAAAAAAAACAAACAAAAAACCCCAAAGAACAAAGAAAAAAAATGTCAAATGGTTTGATGTTTGATTATTACTATTATTTTTTCTTCTATTCCATTTCTTATATTTCTTGTGGTCGCACTTCTTCCAGCTTTGTGCCATTCAAAAGAGTGGGTGAAAACTCTTCCTTTAAATGTTATTATTTATTATTATTATTATTATTATTATTATTATTATTATTATTATTATTATTATTATTATTATTATTATTATTATTGTTATCAGTGGGTTTTGAAATAAAGGGAAACAAATTAAAGCACCTTTTGTTAGTTTTTCTTTACGATATCCGTTGTCCCATTTTTTGTCGTTTTCTAATTTAGTTTCAGCCTTGTCGTAGAATATGAGAGTGTTTCTTTTATGTGAGCAATGATGTGTTTGCTGTTGTTTTTTTCTTTTCTATTCTTTTTCTTTTTAATGAGTGTATATAAGAGGCTATGAAAGGGTCTCTCTTTTAATGTTGGTTCTGTGATTTGAGTGGCCTTAGTCTGGGCACACGGGTGGATTGCTAACCAAAAATTCTGATTTAATTTAATACTTGATCATATCATATTTATCATATCAATAATAACTTTGATGTAAAGTCAAGTCATATAAATGGGCATGAAATGGTGACATGGAAAAAGCTCTTACACCTGGTGGACATGGGCTAATACTTGCTGTTAGTGTTAGTATATCGTTCTTTTTTCCTTGAGCAAGATCTGATGTACTGTGGCTAATGTTCTACATCTTATGTTTAGGCTATCTCGGTATTTTAAATTTCTTTTTTGAGATAAGAAAAAAATTCCTCACGGGATCAGTAACGAGATATTAAAAAAAAAGTCTCAACGTAATCTCTAGAAAATCAAATTAAAATTCTCCATATTGTCTTTATAATTCATTTTATTTCAGGTTATGCAAATTTTCAACAAAATTGAATTGTGTTTGTACAAAATGGTCTAAATTGAAGGGTAATTTTAAAAAAAAAAAACTTTTAATCAATTAGATTGATCAATTTTCCTGAACCCAACCCTGAATGGACTGTTACAATTTATTATGAGTTCAACTATGATTTTAATAGAAAAAAAAATAACGAGAGAAAACTATAAACTATTTTCATCCCTTAACAATGGGTGCAAATAGACAAAATTAAGAAAAAAGGAACAAATTCGATGCTTTTAGTATGTTACATCTACATAGGATGGGTTTTAGGCATACACCATCCTCCTACACTTTCAAGCAATGAAGTTATATAATGATAATCATATTGGCTGGTTACCTTTTCCAAATTTACTAAATAGTCTGTCATTTAAAAACAGATATGATCTCATCTATTCAGGAAATATAATATGACCCATCGCGTCTATCTGGTTCTATGTTGAAATGAATGAATTAGATGAAAAAATTTAGTTTTAAGTTAAAGTGATCAAAAGTTGGATATTAAACATTTTTGGAAGCGCAAAAATAAAACTTAGTCTTCTCTATGAAGCCATTTATTTTGCTCATGTTGTACGTTTAACTTCAAAATATATTTCAAACATAAGAATCATTCCAACATGATACCTTTTTGAAACGATTGACCACATATATTACACAATAAACATGAATGTAAACACTGAATCGCTTGTTACTGAAGATTGGTCAAATGTTGGATCAAGGCATCTTGGATATGGCTGGATATTCCCATGGCTGTCATGACCTGTCTCGGCTGAGGGTGGGTATGCACGAGCATTGAAAGAGCCTAGAATTTAGAATGATAGGAAAATATCTTTTGTTTTCATTGAAATAAAGGTAGTCATCTTGAATCATGGAGCTTGAGTTTATCTGTTTTTGTAGGTTAAAAGGACAACAACTATTGCTCTTTACCCCTTCGTTTTAACTCACTAGTTGCAGCTATGTGGTCTTGTGATATGACACTCGCTTTCGGATTGGAGGATCCTGGGATCGAGCCTCACTTGAGGCATAGTTGACTCCTTGAAAAAGGCTCTTTCTCTCACCGTCCTCAGGTGTAAAATGAGTACCTGGCTGTTAACAGCGTTGTCTCTGTCGAAAAATATTGTAATCTGCCTGATAGGCGTCATGTCTCGTCCTACACGTTATGTGTTGCTGTTAGTCAGGGACTCTTTGTAAAGCGCTTTGAGGACGTTTATTGTATATTGCACTATATAAAAGCTCAATTTAAAAAAAAGTAATTTAGCAGCCCATTTTGATAAAATTCGTCTTAAGAAAAATGTTATCCCGCACTTTTTAAAACGAAGTAGAATGCCTAAATCTCTTATATCAATGAGTGTGCTATCGTTGTTTGTGATATTTGATTCACCTGTCTCTAAACATTCTATAGCATTACTTTATACAAATGAAAAACACATAAATCGTTATGCGACAATTAATGTCATTTATATGATGCTGCATAATGAGCTATAAGAACGAAATCTGTCAACATCAAGCAAGCAAATATCAAGCATTTGAAGGCAAGTTAAAGGTTCTATCCCAAGTCAAGCCTGTAGCCAACATTGTAACTAATACAATACCAATAGCAAACAAATTAAGATTTTTGATAATACTTTTGACCTACATTTTTTCTGGTGTAATTTACATGACATACACTTTTAGTTAATGTCAAATTAGGCAGATTGATGGATTGCCTGTGAAGCTTTGTTTCCTAATTTGTACAAGTTCACATTGCCTTTCTTTTTCTTTGGTGCTTTTAACTTCCGATCTAAAACTTTTCCGTTTTCATATTTTTTCTTTTTATTGGGCTGTTGCTAGCCCATAAACCCCCCCCCCCCCCAAAAAAAAAAAAACCAAACAAACGAACAAACACTTTTACAAGATTTGCCAGCTATCTAATCACTGTTGGGTGAAAAAAACGGGTCAGACCATACTTAGACTACACCTGGGGTTGACTCCCTCCTCTTTGCGTAGGAGGCGAGAGCTCTTCAAGATAAGCAAAGCTATCAGGACCCCTTATGAGTGTCATGTCTTACGTTATAGAAAAACTTTACCTGCATCTCCTCCTCGCTCAAAGATCTAATAGCTTCAAATGCTTTGTTTTGGATTTGCTGTTGCCTTGTTGCCTGTTTAGAAGAAAAAGAAAGATAAGAAAATTGAGTAAGCATAACATCGGTGCAGTGAAGTATCTTTGTTACATTAATGATATAATTATGGCGATCACCATCACCACAGCGTCATCATCATCATCAGCATCATCATCATCATCATTATAGTTATCAATCTTTCCCCCCCCCCCCCAATAATTTACACTCTAAGTATTTCTCCTAATCCCTTTTTGGCCGCCTCCCTCAATTTGGAAAATAAAATATTTGAAAAGTGATTTTCTGATACAAGTAAATACTAAAGGCTTACCTCCTCCATCTGCTTTCTTTTTTCTTCAAGTTCTGTAATCTTTTGATTGATAGACTCGGTCTCTGTTGAAATAAATTGAAATCACAACACTGGGTCATTGGTCTTTAATGAAAATAATATGACAACAGTTTGGAGAAATCAATAATTAATTCTAATCCCTTGGTCAGAATTTTTCTTTGGTCTTCGGAATTCCAGAGACTTAATCTCATTTATCATAATGTATTGGATTAAAGATTTAGATATCTGTTATATAACTCTGATTTATCTGTATCAAATTTATTGATAAACTTAACAGGTGACTTGCACTTGTAATGAATGAAATGGAAATGTGGTTCCATATGATCTTAAACGAATTTGAATATAGTGAATCAGGGGAAACGCTCTATATCGATTAGTGCTTTTCAGTCGGGTGTATTGTACACCACAAAGGTGTACCACATTTTTTATAGGGTGTACCACATAAAACAATAGAGTCACTTTACAAAAGCAACTTAATATATGTAATGGAAACATTATGAGTGGATTTTGATACCATATCTTTTACACCATCGCACTATGTATTGTTTTGTGTATTGTAACGACTGGGTGTGTACAAGCTTTTATGTAAAAGTTGAAGGTATGTGTAATTTCAATAAAGGTTGGCAAGCACAGATAGAGATTCTTTTTTTTCTTTCTTTTGCAATTGGAGATATATCTGTATAATTAATTTAATTCATGTTTCAATGTTTGATTCCTGCAAACTTGGTTTGCTCCCTTTAAATGAATAAAATGTAAGAAGGATTTAATCAAGGTAAATGAAGTAAATGCTTCAAACCTGCTTGCAGTTTTTGAACTTTGGATGTCGTTCTTTCTTCTGAATCAAAATACCAAACAGTCATGGCAAACCTGAAGATGTACATTAAAAAAATATTTAAAAAAAAATAATACAAGCCACCCACAATTTTTGATGCATCTCTGTATTACACGTAATGTTTAAAGATACTGATTTTAGGATCAGAGAGTGAGCCTACAATGAGAAACTATTGACTGCTACCAAAACACATTTGTCTCTGCATGCTTGCTCCAATCCTTTCTAGTTCGTTCCAGGTCTTCCCAATGTTTTTGTGGCCCCTGAGCTTGCAGTGGAGATTCAAAGCAAGGGCTTTCTTGTTGTTTTACATTTACAGTATATATTCATTGATATATATAAACATTTCCACTTTCTCACCCTTATTTCTTGTTTGATACTGGCCGAGCCCATTGGTTCCAAAATATACTGATTTATTTTCAAATTCATTATTATTTTGAAGGGATATACATTCACAAATGTCTAGATTAGATTTATTTAAGGTCTATTCTTTTTAAAATCTTCAAGTTTTAGAACAAATGAAGAAAGTATGACCTGATTAGAACCACGTGGTGCCAAGCATGAATGTCAGAAAAAAATTCAAGTGTGATCAATGATCCACACTGAATTGCTGAGAACATCCTTTGGTTCTCAGTATTTTATTTATGGCTAAGACATAGCACATACATTATCAAATTTCACATGGATGTCAAACAGCACCAGGCAAATGATAGTGATGAATATTTTTAAAATATCAACATAAAACAAGGTGCCTATAATGTGAGGTAAATAATAGTATGAAATGGAAAGCTAGTTCTATGTGACCGACTAGATGAAGTAATATCACATTGTGAAGAGTTGAATAATACCTCTCTCTGTAAGCTGGATGCACTTCATGGGGATTCCTCTTGTCAGACCAAAAATACAGAAGTCGGTTTGCTTTAGGGGGAATGTCAACTTGCTTTTCCTGGTTTGGCGGGAGAATTCTTAGTAAACCCCCATCTTTCTGTTTTCGATTGAAAAAAAAAACATTAAACATAAAATAAGAAAAACTAATTAAAAGTAAATACTTTTACTCTTGTATCATAGTGAAAAATATAATTTTTGTTTAAGCTGGAAATGATGATAATTGAGGTAGGAAGGAGACAACTGCCCTCTTAGCAACAAATCAAATGATAACAAACAATTAAACAATTTTTTGACTAATTTGTTATCGATACTAATATGAATATGTTTAGTGTTTGACATACGCTTTTTATTAATGTAAAGACAATAGAGAATTTTAGATTAGGAGGAGAGGCTAGTTAAATTCTTTTTTAAATTTTTAATCGAGTTTTATATATGTGATACGCCAGTTTTACACTATATCTGTTTTAGGGCAACATTGTCTTATTTTCTGTAAAGATATGAGTTTAAAAAAAGTAAATGAATCGAAACAAATTTAAAACATAAAATTATTGTCTAACCTCAACATCCCAGTCTTTATTGAGATAAAGAATGCATGTGATTCTTCTACCATCCTTGCTCGGATTGTCGATGTGGCGACGGTAAAATGTTCCATTACCTGGATAGCATGTCAGCATAGCCTTTAGAAAGAAATGAAAATCATTATAACAAATGTTATACTTTAAAAAAAAATGGAAATGATGATGATGATGATGATGATGATGATGATGATGATGATGATGATGATGATGATGATGATGATGATGATGATGATGATGATGATGATATGATAATAATAATAATAATAATGATAATAATAATAATGATAATAATAATAATATAATAATAATAATAATAATAATAATAATAATAATAATAATAATAATAATAATAATATATATAATAATAATAATAATAATAATAATAATGATAATAATAATAATAATAATAATAATAATAATAATAATAATAATAATAATAATAATAATAATAATAATAATAATAGCGAGGAAATTCAAAATGAAAAAAAAAGTGTCTGCTCATTTAAGCTATTCTAAAAAAACTCGGTCATTTCGCCAATACTTCTAGTTTGTGAAGATTTTACAATGACGAGCGGCTTGATCTCCTGTAGCCAACTGCAAAAACTATAAAATGGCTGCACTTAAATAGAATCCAGACCTTGTTCCATATAAACGATGATGAACTCAGATATTATCTGCATGCATCCAACGAATGGGATGCACTGAATAAGAATCTTATCTCAATAAGCATGAATTAAGAAGACATACCTTTGAACGTCCCTCAATTTTCCCATAGTTCTTGACTCTTAAATATTGTCCAACAAATTGCATGATTGAGTCAATTACCATCATAACCTGTCCAGCATAAAAGAGCCCTTCTTCATCACCTTGTATCCATTTAATCTTATCACTTCGAATATCTGTCCGGGTACTTTTCTTGTCATCCTCCCCACTTGTTTTACCCCCTCCTAACTGTCCGGTTTTAAGTTCATTTTTTGCGTCTAATGATTTTATTTCTGATATCAACCCGTCAATAACAGCTTCTGAAAAAACATTGTCAACAACACAATATCCTAAATTGATCAGTCTTAAAGAAATGAATTCGCCTAAGTCTTTGTGGTCATATGATTCGGGTAAAGGAAATTTCAATTTTCTTAGAGGACGTGTATCAAAGGCGATGGAATCCTCTTCTTCGTCAACATTTTCACTTTTGCCACCATTTTTATTCTTATAAAAATCAGATTCATCAACTACTTCGAGATATTTATGTGGTAAACTATTATCATCATTGACCTCAGTTGTCTGTTGTTCTTCATCAGCATTTAACAACATATCCTCCACACCACTAATTATGGCATCATCAGACGGTCCCATATAATCATCTTGCTTTGAGTTCACCAAATCACTGAATATGTCTTTATTTTCAATAGTAGTGTTAGATATGACTTCATTTCTAATAGAATCAAAGTTGAGAATCGACTCAATTTCGGCTCGTTCATTTTGGATTTGGATCTGTGTTTCCGTTGCCGTTATGTTTCTCGCATCATTTGTGCCCCCCTGTTGGGGTGATGCGCATACTTTCTTATGCTTAGTCCAATCCTTCTTCTGATGATCTCTACTACAGTAAAATACTGATTTGCATCGATTACATCGTTTTAGATCTGAATGAGATCCACAAACATGACAACTTTTCTTGTTATCAGCTTCAACTCGAACGGGATGATCGTTTTCCGACATATTGTTTACAAATGGTAACGCCTTTATTCACAAAAGATCTCCACAAGTCTAAAGATGCACCAAAGAGATGAAGTGAATAGAAAAGTGCCAGAAGACAATAGAGAATAAAAATTTTTTTTCGCGGCGGTGGTGGGGTTTGAACCTGCGACCTTATTGGTACGACAACTCCGCCTGGCAGGTGAGAGCGTGGCTCTACCGTGTGAGCTATCCACGAACACAAAAATATTCGTTTCAAACTCAAAGTCATTACTAGATCCCTCTCTCACCCACTTCTTGAGACCGCCGATTCATTCGTACACCACCATCGCGAATAATTTTGACCAGCAGTTAAGCTTAGTAGCCAATATTCTCAACACAAACATATAACATAGAAACGATTGAGACATTGAGTATGCTCCGGTGTATGGGGTGAATTTTTAATTCAGAAAAGTGAGTGGAGCAGGCACTTATGTTGGTAACAACAAGATATGAAGTGAATAGAAAAGTGCCAGAAGACAATAGAGAATAAAAATTTTTTTTCGCGGCGGTGGTGGGGTTTGAACCTGCGACCTTATTGGTACGACAACTCCGCCTGGCAGGTGAGAGCGTGGCTCTACCGTGTGAGCTATCCACGAACACAAAAATATTCGTTTCAAACTCAAAGTCATTACTAGATCCCTCTCTCACCCACTTCTTGAGACCGCCGATTCATTCGTACACCACCATCGCGAATAATTTTGACCAGCAGTTAAGCTTAATAGCCAATATTCTCAACACAAACATATAACATAGAAACGATTGAGACATTGAGTATGCTCCGGTGTATGGGGTGACTTTTTAATTCAGAAAAGTGAGTGGAGCAGGCACTTATGTTGGTAACAACAAGATATGAAGTGAATAGAAAAGTGCCAGAAGACAATAGAGAATAAAAATTTTTATTCCCTATTGTCTTCTGGCACTTTTCTATTCACTTCATATCTTGTTGTTACCAACATAAGTGCCTGCTCCACTCACTTTTCTGAATTAAAAATTCACCCCATACACCGGAGCATACTCAATGTCTCAATCGTTTCTATGTTATATGTTTGTGTTGAGAATATTGGCTACTAAGCTTAACTGCTGGTCAAAATTATTCGCGATGGTGGTGTACGAATGAATCGGCGGTCTCAAGAAGTGGGTGAGAGAGGGATCTAGTAATGACTTTGAGTTTGAAACGAATATTTTTGTGTTCGTGGATAGCTCACACGGTAGAACCACGCTCTTACCTGCCAGGCGGAGTTGTCGTACCAATAAGGTCGCAGGTTCAAACCCCACCACCGCCGCGAAAAAAATTTTTATTCTCTATTGTCTTCTGGCACTTTTCTATTCACTTCATATCTTGTTGTTACCAACATAAGTGCCTGCTCCACTCACTTTTCTGAATTAAAGATGCACCAAAGAGAAATAACTACGAGTGATGAAAATCACTTCAAAACGAAAACGAAAGTTAGATATTGCTTCATTGCTTCCTTGTGCTCCTTTATCGACCGAAGAATTGTTGGTAAAATGGATGAAATGACGGATGACAATCTCATCAAAGAAAAGGACAACGTAATATTTAAAAGAAATGATGCTTGTAGATCCTTTCAGATCCGAAAAAATAGGTAAAACTAAAACAATTAATCATCACATCCACTCCCAACTCCACCCCCGGGTCTATACTCTATGGCTGCCTCTATTCTCACCCCCCCCCCCCCCCCCCCCTTGGATTACCGAAAAAAACGTCGCCGGCTTTTTGCGATTTGGATTTGATTGATTTTTTTTTAAATTGTGCAACTTGTGACAAGAAACTTAACAAATTACTGCATTACAACCTTTGGATTAAACATACAACAATTGTGGACTACTATGAAGACTAGCATCCTAGACTAGGGGGGTGAGAATAGTCACTTCGATACTTCTATATGCTATCCTAGCTATTCTTCCACTTTGACAGTCTAGAAATCTATACAATAGAAGACTAGATATAACTTTCCTTTTCCTTGAAAGGACATCAATCACATGTCAATAAAATCAATAATGAAATTGCCCATACTTTTGAGGGGTTTCTACAGATTTTAAAAATATATTGTGATTATTGTGTCATCATTGTCATTCACACGGAAAGGGTCGAATTGGTTGGATGGCTTTCTGAAAATGACTATCACAGTCAATGTTCTTCTTCTTGCGTAGCAACTTGCCACAAAAGCATCAATTGTAGTGGCTTCGGTCACTTTAGCGTCAAGCTGGTTCCAGTCTCTGACCGTACGCGGCAAGAAGGAAAAACCACAGTATTGTGTTCTGTGTGTTATGAGGCTGTATTGGTTGTTGTTACCTCTTCTCTGTCTCAAAGGTGCTGGTATTAGTTTTTTCTTGATGACTGGGCATTCAGTGAGGTGGTGCTTGATCTTAAATAACATGGTTAATCTTGCTGATTTTCTGCGGTGTTCTAATTTCGGCCACTGTAGTTTTTCCAGCATGTCTGATACACTTGAGGTGTTGTGATGTCTGTTCAGGACGTAGCGTGCAGCTCTTCTTTGCACTGATTCTATTTTTGAGACGTATTTTTGGGTGTGGGGATCCCAAACAGTGGAAGCATATTCCAGAACAGGTCTTACAAATGTTTTGTATGCCTTTTCCTTGATTTTCGAGGAGCTAATTTTTAGGTTACGCCTTAAAAATCCCAGTGTTTTGTTTGCCTTACTTGTGATCTTGTTAATATGCTCATCCCATGTTAGGTCTTTTTTCATGCTAACACCAATATATTTTGCAACATTCACTGTCTCCAATGTATGTCCATATTTGTTTGTTCAATCTTATTGACGCCATATTAAAAAAAAACAAAACTTTTTCTTCTCTAAGTGTATATCATATTGCAAATGTTATCAATTTACCATCCCTCCTCCTTTTTTTGTCAAAGAAAAAAATCCTAAAGGTAAAAGAAAGAAATTCTTGTGAATGGGTAGGAAGGAGAATAAAGAGTATCATTGATGTTATTATTTTCTTACTCTTATTATGTTCATTGTTCGTGGAAACGCAGATGATCTGAATTGTGAAAGGAGAAGAAGAAAATTTCGGACTCTTCTTTATATATATATTAGACCTGTAAATTCTCAGTCAATTAACTGAAATCAGTCAATTTGTCAAATTCAAATATTTAAAAAAGGAAAGAAAGAAAGAAAGAAAGAAATAAAAAAAGAAAGAATTCACAAATCGTAGTCGAATGACTGTAAAATAATTAGGAGTGTTCCACAGCGCTACGCATAGCTCATGGCGACCGTTTATATTAACGATGTATATATTGCCAAGACAAATCGACGCTTTTTATAAAAGGCGTGTCTGAACACTTCCCTGGGTATTTTCACACATCCTTCGTTAAATTATTTTTTCACTTTCCAATCCGTCGTGATCCCAACTGTAGCCAATTTAAATGAGCCACCGAGCGATAAATTTCACTGTTTCATCTAAGCCAAAATTGACCACATTTACCCTTCGAGTCTCAAAACTATGATAAAGTAAATTGCGAATGCCGCAAGTCCGTTATGTAGACATCTTCAAATCGAAAGGTAGGATAGATTGCTACAAGCACATTTCGATTGCCTCACGTTGTAAACAAACTGGTTGACCGTTTCTTCACTGATTGAGTACCTGATCATAAGGAACAATTATAAGTAGCCTAATTAATTCCCGTGCAAATCAGGACGTTTTTTGGCATTGTTTTGCTCAAGCCCAAGCGAGCTTGCTGTTTTGTGGCGATTTACCTTCATTTCGATTCTTTGAATTTTTCCGCTACGCCTGCCGAAGTTTCTTCTTGATAATTCACTTCTACTTAATAATTCAGTGTATTGGCCTGAAGTCATATTTATTTAAGTTTTTTTTTCTCTGTCATTTACTGATTGAAAATCAAGTTTGCTCATTGCTACATTATTCTAATGTTCTCACAATGGCTGAGCTGTTCGTGGATCGCAATTCAGACTTGTCGAGCATCGATAAAGATGTGAGTCCCGTGAGGAATAAATTCAATTGGTCATGGCTAGAAGTTAAAGGTGATAATGGTGATTATTTTTCTATGTCAAAAAAATTCCAGAGGCAGGAATATGACTTTGATGAAGTCATCTTTACCTATATGAATGACATGCTTATTTAGCATTCCTTCTACATCAAATTAT
The DNA here is from genome assembly GCF_034508935.2 of Berghia stephanieae. Taxonomy (NCBI): domain Eukaryota; kingdom Metazoa; phylum Mollusca; class Gastropoda; order Nudibranchia; family Aeolidiidae; genus Berghia; species Berghia stephanieae. The sequence goes on along the minus strand of NC_088360.1, from coordinate 10,151,690 downwards.
GGCAGTCATACTTCCAGTAAGAAATAACACCCACTATTTTGATATATTGTATTTATCACTCTCCTCTCCAATGATGCCCTTATTTTAAAAAAAAATAATTGAATCTTCAGTTTGTCGAAGAGTTTCAGTCAATTTTTATAGAGCTCATTTACAGGTCTAATATATATATATTATCACCGTACAGTGAAAATAGCCTAAAACACTATTTTCACCGTACGGTGAAAATAGTCAGCCATATATATATATATATATATATATATATATATATATATATATATATATATAAAAATACAATATATATATATATATTGTATTTTTTTTCTACTGGAAAGCCATTTGTTCAACTTTTTCATTATTTTCACAGGCAAGTCTACTTTGAGAAGCAGAAGTTCAGTGTTGATGAGCTGATTGGACAAACATATGGATCAACATTTGAGATTGATAAAGGCAAGCTTGTCAAAGTGGACACCAAAAAGTCTGCATCAGAGTTTGATTCAAATGGTAAACAAAGATAAATTCTCACTTTTTGAAATCTCAAAATAAACTATACTTGCAATCATCAATTATGTTCTCATTGTGAATAACTGAGTACAGACTGTGATGGGTTAGGAGAAGATGGTCGTATAACAGATTGTGCTATCACCTTTGACGATCTGGTCTTATGTCCTGTTATGGAATTTTATTATCGTAACATTTGTTTGTCACTTTGTTAGTCTGCCCAAAAATGAGTAATTCTTGAATTGTTTTGGTCTTTATTTGAAAAATAAAGTTTTATCCATGTATTATATATGTATTATATTTTTAGATGTTTTTAATCAAATATCTATCTTTTAAATTCTGAATACTCAGTCCAAGAACCCAGTACAGACAATCGAGATTTACAAGATTTGGATTCCAATCAAAAACTGTCTAAAGACGACATTATGAAAATGAAGGAGGAGGGTGTTGCTGGAGAGGTAAAATAACATTTTTATATAAAAAGAGGAATGGGAGGAAAAATATATTTTCCTTTGCTAACAAAGTAACTAAAATATAAGAAAAGCAGACATAAACTTTTAAAAAAGTCTTGTATAAGCTCATCATAATTTGATTTATGTCAAGAGATTGCTATGTATATTCTTTGTATCCATACAATACGCTTTTTGACTTACAATTAGGTCCACCTTTAGTAAGTATGTCTTATCTTGATGATGTATCATTTGATCCTTCTCCTTGAATTAATATTTTAGTTTTACTTTCAGTTGTGATACCCCCTTTAACTTTTATCAAAAGTGTAACATTAGTCAACAAACCGCTTTTAGTTCCTTCCAACATAAAATAAAGGATTTCATCTTGTATACCCAGAATCTGCTTGCTATGTGGGCTTTGTGTATTATATGAAAAGTAACATTCAATCTTAATCCATTCAACCCTGTTCTTTGCAAAGGAGAGTTGTTTGTCCAAAATATTTGTCCCTTTTTTTATTTGATTGAAGTCTCTCAATATTTCATTATTCTTGTAGTTTAATCCTGGTGATGTCTTTTCTCTTGTAGTTTCAAGGTTTCTTTGATATGTATTATAATCAAATGGTCAGTTAAGGTAAACATTAGATATATATCTCTCTCTTTACGATTTTTTGCCATGTTCCAAGAATTCTATTTTAATTTTTACAAAAAACATGTATAAAAATGCAATTTTCAGTTGCTCGGTGTAATGAATCGGGCTGCTCTCGGAAAGTCAGCAGAGCCTGATAACCCAAAACGTCAACATAAAGAAAAGACTAGGAGAACGATAGACAGAAGGAACTCGTGATAAGTTCCCTGGGAAATCAGGCCAATGCACTGAGCCTAACCTGAACAGAGGAGAGAGAAAGAAGAAGCCTATGTTTCACAGCTAGACAATGGTAGCGGAATAACAATGATAAAATATAGAACATCAAGATTAACAAACACAACACGTTTATTACAGAAACTAAGTTACATCTACAACACAAATAGGTGTGACACAGCTCTACTTATCCATTCATCCTGCTTGTCTCTCTCCTGCCATCCATGAAGAAGGAACACCACTATAATAAAATAAGATAAAACACGACCGCTGGCACTATTGTGTCCAGCTCATCAAATCTTAAAGTACTCCCTCTGACTTCCTGTGCCTCGCTTTATATGGTGATGGTTCAAACCCCCTGATTGGGTGGTGTTCAGAAAATAATAATAATAATAATAATAATAATAATAATCTTTATTGTCCAAATTAAAGGCAATTCATGTGAGGTAAACAATGCTCAGTTTGGTTCATGGTATGAACATCAACACATTTACAAATACAGACACAGCCATACACGAACATACACGCTTGCACATTGTTTCTACACGTGTATACAAAAGAAATGAGCGTACATACAAACACATATACATACATACATACATACATACATACATACATGCAGACATACATACAAACCAGCATATCATCGTATATGCATGCCTACATTCATACATACATACATACATACATACATATATACATACACACAGACACACACACAGACAGATAGAACGATACGATATATTTGCTGGGACAGCAGATAACCATATTATAAATATAGTGTCTTATATTAAGAAGAAGATGGCAATGATTGTGATGATGATGATGATGATGATGATGATGATGATGATGATGATGATGATGATGATGATGATGATGATGATGACTACGATAATGATGATGATGATGATGATGATGATGATGATGATGATGATGATGATGATGATGATGATGATGATGATAACGACGGCGGCAATGTCGATGATGATGATTCACGACACTGCTTCTCGTTATTTTCATTGGTTGTCTCATTTTTCCACAGAAGATTTGTTAATTAATTTTATGGCGGTTGGAATGAAGGTTGTCTTATGTCGATTTGTCCGACATTTTGCTTCTAGATACCGTCTTCCGGAGCGCAGAAGTTGGAATTTTTCGTTCAGCGGATGCCTCTTTTCGTTGATAATGTTAAAAGATTTCTTCTCAACTGCATTAATATAAGTTGTGTCAAGGCTTCTAAGGTCTGTGTTAATTATTTTTGAAGCCTCTCTGAGGGTTCTATGTAGTTTGGATTTTTCTTTTGTTCCACAGCTTCCATACCACGTTGTGATGCCAAACGAAACGATACTCAATATTAATGACTTGTAGATTTGTATCATGGTCTTTCTGTTCACATTGAAAGACCTTAATTTTCTGAGTATATACAAGCGCTGGTTACATTTTTTGATGACATTGTTGGTGTGCGATTCAAATCTTAGACTGTTATCTATAATTACACCAAGGTATTTAAACGTTTCAACAGTTTCAACCGCCTGATTGTTAATTTTTGTTATTTGTCTTGCTCTTTTTCCTATTTTTCTGTGATCAAACAGTTGTTCCTTTGTTTTTGTTACATTGAGCTCTAGACAGTTATCGGCACACCATTTGCTGAATTTACTAACTTGCTCAGTGTATTTAAATTCGGAGACGGAATCATTGAGCAGGCCGAGTATTGCGGTGTCATCAGCATACTTGATGAGTTGGCAGTTATCAAAGCTAGCCACACAATCGTTTGTATAGAGGATGTAAAGTAGAGGTGAGCTTACAACAAGATATGAAGTGAATAGAAAAGTGCCAGAAGACAATAGAGAATAAAAATTTTTCGCGGCGGTGGTGGGGTTTGAACCTGCGACCTTATTGGTACGACAACTCCGCCTGGCAGGTGAGAGCGTGGCTCTACCGTGTGAGCTATCCACGAACACAAAAATATTCGTTTCAAACCCAAAGTCATTACTAGATCCCTTCTCTCACCCACTTCTTGAGACCGCCGATTCGTTCGTACACCACCATCGCGAATAATTTTGACCAGCAGTTAAGCTTAATAGCCAATATTCTCAACACAAACATATAACATAGAAACGATTGAGACAGTGAGTATGCTCCGGTGTATGGGGTGAATTTTTAATTCAGAAAAGTGAGTGGAGCAGGCACTTATGTTGGTAACAACAAGATATGAAGTGAATAGAAAAGTGCCAGAAGACAATAGAGAATAAAAATTTTTCGCGGCGGTGGTGGGGTTTGAACCTGCGACCTTATTGGTACGACAACTCCGCCTGGCAGGTGAGAGCGTGGCTCTACCGTGTGAGCTATCCACGAACACAAAAATATTCGTTTCAAACCCAAAGTCATTACTAGATCCCTTCTCTCACCCACTTCTTGAGACCGCCGATTCGTTCGTACACCACCATCGCGAATAATTTTGACCAGCAGTTAAGCTTAATAGCCAATATTCTCAACACAAACATATAACATAGAAACGATTGAGACAGTGAGTATGCTCCGGTGTATGGGGTGAATTTTTAATTCAGAAAAGTGAGTGGAGCAGGCACTTATGTTGGTAACAACAAGATATGAAGTGAATAGAAAAGTGCCAGAAGACAATAGAGAATAAAAATTTTTCGCGGCGGTGGTGGGGTTTGAACCTGCGACCTTATTGGTACGACAACTCCGCCTGGCAGGTGAGAGCGTGGCTCTACCGTGTGAGCTATCCACGAACACAAAAATATTCGTTTCAAACCCAAAGTCATTACTAGATCCCTTCTCTCACCCACTTCTTGAGACCGCCGATTCGTTCGTACACCACCATCGCGAATAATTTTGACCAGCAGTTAAGCTTAATAGCCAATATTCTCAACACAAACATATAACATAGAAACGATTGAGACAGTGAGTATGCTCCGGTGTATGGGGTGAATTTTTAATTCAGAAAAGTGAGTGGAGCAGGCACTTATGTTGGTAACAACAAGATATGAAGTGAATAGAAAAGTGCCAGAAGACAATAGAGAATAAAAATTTTTCGCGGCGGTGGTGGGGTTTGAACCTGCGACCTTATTGGTACGACAACTCCGCCTGGCAGGTGAGAGCGTGGCTCTACCGTGTGAGCTATCCACGAACACAAAAATATTCGTTTCAAACCCAAAGTCATTACTAGATCCCTTCTCTCACCCACTTCTTGAGACCGCCGATTCGTTCGTACACCACCATCGCGAATAATTTTGACCAGCAGTTAAGCTTAATAGCCAATATTCTCAACACAAACATATAACATAGAAACGATTGAGACAGTGAGTATGCTCCGGTGTATGGGGTGAATTTTTAATTCAGAAAAGTGAGTGGAGCAGGCACTTATGTTGGTAACAACAAGATATGAAGTGAATAGAAAAGTGCCAGAAGACAATAGAGAATAAAAATTTTTCGCGGCGGTGGTGGGGTTTGAACCTGCGACCTTATTGGTACGACAACTCCGCCTGGCAGGTGAGAGCGTGGCTCTACCGTGTGAGCTATCCACGAACACAAAAATATTCGTTTCAAACCCAAAGTCATTACTAGATCCCTTCTCTCACCCACTTCTTGAGACCGCCGATTCGTTCGTACACCACCATCGCGAATAATTTTGACCAGCAGTTAAGCTTAATAGCCAATATTCTCAACACAAACATATAACATGAAACGATTGAGACAGTGAGTATGCTCCGGTGTATGGGGTGAATTTTTAATTCAGAAAAGTGAGTGGAGCAGGCACTTATGTTGGTAACAACAAGATATGAAGTGAATAGAAAAGTGCCAGAAACAATAGAGAATAAAAATTTTTCGCGGCGGTGGTGGGGTTTGAACCTGCGACCTTATTGGTACGACAACTCCGCCTGGCAGGTGAGAGCGTGGCTTACGTGTGAGCTATCCACGAACACAAAAATATTCGTTTCAAACCCAAAGTCATTACTAGATCCCTTCTCTCACCCACTTCTTGAGACCGCCGATTCGTTCGTACACCACCATCGCGAATAATTTTGACCAGCAGTTAAGCTTAATAGCCAAATCTCAAACATAAACATATAACATAGAAACGATTGAGACAGTGAGTATGCTCCGGTGTATGGGTGAATTTTTAATTCAGAAAAGTGAGTGAGCAGGCACTATGTTGGTAACAACAAGATATGAAGTGAATAGAAAAGTGCCAGAAGACAATAGAGAATAAAAATTTTTCGCGGCGGTGGTGGGTTTGAACCTGCGACCTTATGGTACGACAACTCCGCCTGGCAGAGTGAGAGCGTGGCTCTAACCGTGTGAGCTATCCACGAACACAAAAATATTCGTTTCAAACCCAAAGTCATTACTAGATCCCTTCTCTCACCCACTTCTTGAGACCGCCGATTCGTTCGTACACCACCATCGCGAATAATTTTGACCAAAAAAAATTTTTATTCTCTATTGTCTTCTGGCACTTTTCTATTCACTTCATATCTTGTTGTTACCAACATAAGTGCCTGCTCCACTCACTTTTCTGAATTAAAAATTCACCCCATACACCGGAGCATACTCACTGTCTCAATCGTTTCTATGTTATATGTTTGTGTTGAGAATATTGGCTATTAAGCTTAACTGCTGGTCAAAATTATTCGCGATGGTGGTGTACGAACGAATCGGCGGTCTCAAGAAGTGGGTGAGAGAAGGGATCTAGTAATGACTTTGGGTTTGAAACGAATATTTTTGTGTTCGTGGATAGCTCACACGGTAGAGCCACGCTCTCACCTGCCAGGCGGAGTTGTCGTACCAATAAGGTCGCAGGTTCAAACCCCACCACCGCCGCGAAAAATTTTTATTCTCTATTGTCTTCTGGCACTTTTCTATTCACTTCATATCTTGTTGTTACCAACATAAGTGCCTGCTCCACTCACTTTTCTGAATTAAAAATTCACCCCATACACCGGAGCATACTCACTGTCTCAATCGTTTCTATGTTATATGTTTGTGTTGAGAATATTGGCTATTAAGCTTAACTGCTGGTCAAAATTATTCGCGATGGTGGTGTACGAACGAATCGGCGGTCTCAAGAAGTGGGTGAGAGAAGGGATCTAGTAATGACTTTGGGTTTGAAACGAATATTTTTGTGTTCGTGGATAGCTCACACGGTAGAGCCACGCTCTCACCTGCCAGGCGGAGTTGTCGTACCAATAAGGTCGCAGGTTCAAACCCCACCACCGCCGCGAAAAATTTTTATTCTCTATTGTCTTCTGGCACTTTTCTATTCACTTCATATCTTGTTGTTACCAACATAAGTGCCTGCTCCACTCACTTTTCTGAATTAAAAATTCACCCCATACACCGGAGCATACTCACTGTCTCAATCGTTTCTATGTTATATGTTTGTGTTGAGAATATTGGCTATTAAGCTTAACTGCTGGTCAAAATTATTCGCGATGGTGGTGTACGAACGAATCGGCGGTCTCAAGAAGTGGGTGAGAGAAGGGATCTAGTAATGACTTTGGGTTTGAAACGAATATTTTTGTGTTCGTGGATAGCTCACACGGTAGAGCCACGCTCTCACCTGCCAGGCGGAGTTGTCGTACCAATAAGGTCGCAGGTTCAAACCCCACCACCGCCGCGAAAAAATTTTTATTCTCTATTGTCTTCTGGCACTTTTCTATTCACTTCATATCTTGTTGTTACCAACATAAGTGCCTGCTCCACTCACTTTTCTGAATTAAAAATTCACCCCATACACCGGAGCATACTCACTGTCTCAATCGTTTCTATGTTATATGTTTGTGTTGAGAATATTGGCTATTAAGCTTAACTGCTGGTCAAAATTATTCGCGATGGTGGTGTACGAACGAATCGGCGGTCTCAAGAAGTGGGTGAGAGAAGGGATCTAGTAATGACTTTGGGTTTGAAACGAATATTTTTGTGTTCGTGGATAGCTCACACGGTAGAGCCACGCTCTCACCTGCCAGGCGGAGTTGTCGTACCAATAAGGTCGCAGGTTCAAACCCCACCACCGCCGCGAAAAATTTTTATTCTCTATTGTCTTCTGGCACTTTTCTATTCACTTCATATCTTGTTGTTACCAACATAAGTGCCTGCTCCACTCACTTTTCTGAATTAAAAATTCACCCCATACACCGGAGCATACTCACTGTCTCAATCGTTTCTATGTTATATGTTTGTGTTGAGAATATTGGCTATTAAGCTTAACTGCTGGTCAAAATTATTCGCGATGGTGGTGTACGAACGAATCGGCGGTCTCAAGAAGTGGGTGAGAGAAGGGATCTAGTAATGACTTTGGGTTTGAAACGAATATTTTTGTGTTCGTGGATAGCTCACACGGTAGAGCCACGCTCTCACCTGCCAGGCGGAGTTGTCGTACCAATAAGGTCGCAGGTTCAAACCCCACCACCGCCGCGAAAAATTTTTATTCTCTATTGTCTTCTGGCACTTTTCTATTCACTTCATATCTTGTTGTTACCAACATAAGTGCCTGCTCCACTCACTTTTCTGAATTAAAAAGGTGAGCTTACACACCCTTGTGGGCATCCGTTTGAAAGAGTTTTTACTGATGATATATTTGAGCCTACTCTGACATGTTGGGGGCGATCGATGAGAAAGTTGTTAAACCTAGCAACTCGAGGAGGGTACGGCCAAATCCAGACTCATTTGGGTTATGTCCTAGCAACCAGTGCCAGGGCATAACCAGTGTTGCCACCCTTAAGTAAAAAATGCGTATTTTTACGCATTTTCATTCATTGTGCACATTTTTCTGAGGATTGTACGCATGATTAAATTTCTATTATTTAAGCATTTTTAGCATTAATGCACTTTTTGGTGTCCTTACACACTAAATGTTTCTTGACCCATCAGAATTATACATGGATCTGGAAGTTGATACTATCTATTATCTATAAAGTGTAAGCTTATTCATTTTTTCAAATATTGATTATATCGTTGCTAGTGTGGTCTAATTGCTCATTATCAGATTTAGTGCTAATTATCGAGTTTGCAGAATTGTACGCATTTGTTCAAAATCTTACTCATTTTGGCTCTCCATTGTACACATTTACATGGGCTAGGGTTGGCAGCACTGCATAACACTCAGATTTGTCTTGTATACAATAAAACGCTCTATTGCTTTGAAAATTAGAAATAACTCTCTCTTTACATTTGAATACTAACTTATGTCTCAATAAATCCAATGAAATTTTTACGCTGGAAAATAATTTTAATTTTAATTTAAGACAGGGATATCTTATTATTCCTCTAAATTATTTTTGAAATCCAGTCATGGATAGATTCTAAAGGTCGTAATTTATCTTTTTAGAGCTTCAGAAAGTCAACGTTTTTGTGTTTATATTCATTTTGAACATTTTTTTTGTCATCTTCCAGAAAATTATTGAAGAATTGATTGAGAACAGTGAGACATTCAAAACCAAAACAGAATTTTCTCAAGCTAAGTATCTAAAGAAAAAGAAGAAAAGGTGAGAAAACGGGTGGTAGATGATGTTTCTGTTGATTCCTCTGGATTGATTTTGATTATAATTTGTTTTTAGTTTGGATGTTTTATCATTATTTTATGGTAATGCATGTGTTCTAGTCATCATTGTTCTAAAGGAAAATACTAGATAATAATAATTATAAAGAGGTCTCCCACAGTACTCACAATTGAGTCCTCTAATCTTTTCACACCAGTATGCATGTTTGTACATCCAATCAATTTCTCTCACTCCTAAGTGCACATGTATAGAAATTCCTATAGACACACACTTACGAGGACAAATTGATTTATACGATTAGTATTTAATTACAAGTATTCATTTGATGGCTTTAGTTATATGTGGTGCTATTTTGTCAATTGTATTTTTTTTCGAAATGAAATTCATTTAGAATATTGTAAGCTTCAAAAGTAAAAAACAAAAACAAACAAAACCAATGACAAAAAGACATTAACTGCCGCTTTAAATTTGAAAACAATAAAAATAACAAACATTTTTCTCTTTTCAGACACATTATATCCTTCACGGTTTTACGACCAACACCTCGTCTTGTACTCAAGATCTATGCCAAAGAACCACAGAAAATTTGGTATGCTTCTTTATTTTTTTTAGAAGGAATAATTATAATACAGATATAATGGTAAAATCTCATTGTGTGACTATGGGTCTAGTGATATGACACTGGTCTTTGGATTGGAATGTCCAGGGTTCGAGTCCTCTCTGAAAGTGCATAGTTGAGTCTTTGGAAAAGGCTCTGTACTCACATTCTCTCACTCTTCAAGTAGTCGTATTTTTGAAAAAGGTCTTTGGGCTATCACTGCAAAATTCACAAATCCTCTTGGAACAAAACTAATATAAAACCTATATGTCTACTTTCTTAATTAAGTCAATTGCTTTGTTGAATGTTCCTGTATCAATGATTTCTGGGGGTAATTTCGTAAATGGTTATGAGGGAAAAATTGAATCTAGGTTCTTGCAAGTGAATGTGTGTATTTTGTGGGTTTGATTCCTCTTTACTGTATTTGTTTGATGGTTTTTTAAAAATATAATCTGTGATTTGAATCACTGCTGATTTTTGAAAAACGTACATAATGGGATATTTTAGAACTGCTTTTTACAGACCTTCATTCAACCCCATGACCAGTTGATCATCGGGGGACATGCAGGATGCAGACTTCACAACCTTACGTCATTCGTCACGGTCTCTGGCCTTTTCCAGTAGGCTATTGAGATTCAGGCCTGCCCACTTTGATGTTGTCTTGCCATAGTTTTTTTCTGTCTTTCTCTTCTCCTCTGTCCCTCTTCATCGCCCTGCATGGCATCCTTGCACAGATTATCATGGCGGACAGTGTGTCCAAACCATGACAATTTCTTTCTTTTGACTATTGACAATAGTGATTTGTGTCCTTCTGCTCGATACAAATATCCTTATTAGTTCCTGTGCTGCAAATAAGGAACTCTCAGGATTTTCTTATAGCACTTATTTTGAAAAGCATAGATTCGCAGACCCTATTTCTTTATTTTCTGCAGCAATTTACGTGCTGACACCCTTTCGCAGATGTTAAACTACAGCAATATAATGTGTGGGAGTAATGTGGCCATAGTGGAGACATGTCAAGGTCTGGTGATGTCCTGTGTTCTTCAAAGACTGGGAGGTAACTGACTCTTTTGATTGTTTTTTTTTTTTGGTGTCTGTGTGCGTGTGTGTGTGTGTGTGTGTGTGTGTGTGAGTGTGTATTAACATGTTTTGAAATGTAATTTATATACTCATATTTGATGATTATATTTGTACTGTGAGCCTGTTGCATGTATATGTATGTATTGAGTGTCTGTGCGTATGCTACAGTGCCATGTGAAGGATATGCTTTGTTTCTTTGACAGGGTGTTGTTTATGATGACCTTCAGTGCATTATTAACCAAAAACAAATACTTTTATTTGGACAATAAAGATTCTTCTTCTTCTCCTTCTTATTTCTTTTTAGATTAACTCTTAATTGACACAATGGCAAATGAAGAGTCTATACTATTTTCAAGCTGTAGTAGTGGAATGTAAAAGGAATAAGACATGTATGATATCACATGGAAGGGGTAATTTTCATAGCTACTGATGGACATTTTTCATTTGAAATTACAGGTCAAGGAAAACTTATTCAGCTTATTCCAAGCAGTGACAATCAAGTTTGCCGGTAAAATGTGCCATGTTTTGTGATCTGCATTGAAAATGTTGTTGCTTGGAGCTCGAAGAAATAAATGACAATAGGAAACTGAATGGAAGCTTCTATTTAATAAACAAAAACAAGATAATGTGGACGTTTTGGGTTTCCCCTTCATCAACAAAACATGAATGAAACACTGTTTTGGTCATCAAATTGAAGCTTCCATTCTATGTCCTATTGTAAAATATTTTGAGGAAACCACATTGTGTATAATGCCCTGCTAATGTTGCAACATTGAACCTTTGAATCTATGGTGCTTTGTCCTGCCAGTGATACAGAATCATTTATTTGAATATCAATTCTTTGATAATTTTTTCAACATTTTATTTATAACATTATTTAGATAAATGTATTTATATACATGTATTATATTATCTAAGGTTATTTGAGCGGACTATCCATATTTGAATTTTAAGGTTGTTGTCATAACTTAGTTTCAGTGCAACATTTTATGTACTGAAGAAAGTTTCAGTCAGTGAAATTTTTTCTTTTTCTTCCTTTTTTGGACGAAATTTGCGAGAATATTAAATAGTATACAGTTTGCTTGACTATCTATTTTTATACCAAGAGAGAAAGAAAATGCCAATCACAGTCTAATCCTTTCATTTATTTATTTATTTTGATAAATTTTAAGCAAAAGAGAAATATTAAAAATCAAACACCCAGTCAATCATTTAAATTTAATATTGTGTCCCCTGGATAAAAAGAAAGAAAAACTTGTGTTTTATATTTAATTTTTTAAAACAAATATGCAAACACATACAATTCCTTATGAAACCATCACCTTATTTAATGTATCCCGACAAGTCGCACATTTGCGAATTATTTTGTCATGAAATTGATAGAATTTTGACTATTTATTTGATTCCTATTTTAAATGTAGGAGCATTGATTTATTGTTAATATTGTGTTGATTAATCAAATTCATTATTTGCCATGTTAACGTTATTAATTTTGACTTTCATTTTTCCAGAAAAGCCATGGACTTCTTTGATTTCTCAAAAGAAGATTTTTCTAACGTTTACAGTTTTCCAATGTCAGTGCTTCATGATTTGAAGGAGAATCATAATCAAATGTTAAATACTACGGATGGTTTGAAAAATGATGATGATGATGTTAACGAAGAAAGTAGTTCGAAGAAAATTGCTTTAGATAAAGAATCAGAGAAACCTAATCTTGAGGAAACTGAAGTAAGAAAAGAAGATGGAACTTTTGTCAATGATAGCTCTCACAGTCATAATACAGGAGATACTGAAGGACCTGATAATAATGATGGTGGTGATTGTGAAGAGGGTGGGGCCGATGTTGCTGAGAACAGTGCGGAATCAAAACCAGTAAGTTATATTTGATATATTGTATATTGGTTAAATGGTATTGGGGAAGAGAAAAGGAAACAAAGTGAAGGTGGCAAAGATATCAAAACACTGCTGCACAGTGACAAAACATATTTTAAAATTTGGCCAGAAAACTTTTTTTTTCTTCATTTAATGTTAAATAAAGATGACACCATTGGACGCTAATCTTTGTTCTTAGTCTAGCATTGCAAGAAGAGTAAAAGTTTTTTGGCAAAAATTAAAATAGCTGGTAAAATAAAAGGAGTAAAAATGACTCTTATAAAAGATACAACACAAAGTAAACTACGTTTCGGCCTTTGACCTTCTTCAGGTAAACAAGGAAACATGTTATGTATGAGAAGAAGAGGACTGTTTGTTCAGTGTGGCATAACAGTGCAATAATATATCCGTTAGTCTTGAAGGACAAAAGTGGGTTTTCCCATAAATTTAAAAAACTCGTATGCTCAATTTACGAGAAGCATGCTTCGTTCACTTAAAATGTACTACACTCCAGCATGGTTTCCTTGAACTCCTTGGGACATGTAAAAATGTTCTGAGGAAACCATGCCTTTCCATAACGTTTTGATGGGAGGGGTCAGTGAGGCTCCACAGTTTAGACTTTGCCACGCACTGTGTGTGAGTGACTGTGTGTGTCTGCATGTGTATCATATTGTATGCACACATATGCAGTGCAGATAGATCCACACGATATATACATACACAACTGTCAATGCCATAGCAAATCATCAGTGATCAAAATTTCCTGGCGCATATAAAAAAAAAACTATTAATAAATAAATTTTTTTACGTTGGCTGGGTGAAATTAGTTCAAGGAAACCGTGTTCGAGACAAAAATTAGTTTGAGGAGGGAATGGAATGATAACAAAGAACAATAAGGAAAAAAATCGGGACATTTGAATGAGTTCAAGGAAACCGTGCTGGAGTGTATATTTTTCTGACAGTCTGGGCTATAAGTTGTCGCGCCATCCAAATTAAAAAAAAAAATCAATTTATCCTATCATAAGCCGCTCCTGGATAAAAACTGCACCTTCATAAAAATATTAGCATTAGCGATGCATGATTTCTGTCGTGTTTATTTGTTACAATATCAAAACAATAGTCATAAAGCCTGCAAACTTGGCCCACATGGACAAAGAAAAATATTAGAACTTCACACAGGGTCGATATCAGGGGGAAAAGTTGTGGCTTTTAGTCTGGAAAATGCGGTATATGCTTCATGGCCAGCCTTATAATCTTAAAATATGGTTTTTAAATAAAAGCTGTCTATTTATTAAAAAATGGCGTCAGAGGAATTTTGTCAAAACCGTTTTTTATTACGGGACGGCTGACTTGTCTTTAAAACTGACCATTTATAACTTGAAGACAACTGTATAAAATATTTTGATATTTCAATTTCGAACAAGCATCATGTCCAATTAGAGCTTACAGATGGGATGTACATAAATGATCACAAAGCCACCAGAACCAGACATGATGATGTAGATGCTATAATGCTTATGACATATTCCAATCCTCTCCAATTATATAGGCCTCTTCATCTCTCTCACACCTGTTCACATCAAAATATGAGCCAATTATTTTAGTTTTTATATTATGTTGTCTGCTCATTGTGTTGATGGGTTTAAATATAACATATAAAACTTTCACCACATATGCTATTATTATTTGGAGACTTTCAATTTTACTATAAATTTTGCAGTTTTCACTGTACCAGACCTCAGCCTCAAGGAGTTTCTTTGTAGCTCTACTTTTAGTCAAAAAATTAAAATCCTTGACAAAAAAGTGTCAAGCGTTAGGAAGATTCGATTCTTAACACGGTGACGTAACAAGGGTTCTTGGTGTCTTGGATTTACTAGATTTAGAAAAGAAAAGCTGGATTTTTTTGGCAAGAAAAATGCAGATTATCATCATGTATCATGTTGTCTTTACCAGAAATCTTTTGTCACAAGAAATTAAAGATAAAAAATTATACATTTTTTGCTCTATAACTAAAAGTGTCCAGTCATATTGTTTGAAAAATCTCATCAGCTGGGATCCTCCTACATCAGAATATTTTTAGCAGTGGTTCACTTGGCAGTGAAAGGGTATATGGACATGTGGTAGCAAGGCTTATGTCCAAGGGATAGTACTCTGATTAGTCTGGATTAGTCATTTTAGCAAACCATGAATTTCTAATATATTTTCTTTTTATCCATCCTATAGTTTGTACCAAATAGGGAAATACAAAAGAGATCAAGGGCTGCTCGACAAAAGGAGGCTGCTGATATAATCATGTCCAAAAAACTTGACTGGTGAGTCTTTGACCCCATCTTACCATGGATGATTATTGTCACTGCTTGATAAATATATATTTTTCTCTTAAAAAAAATCCCTTATTCCTTTTCATGGATATTTTTATTTTATGATTTCTGGTTTAAAAAATATTTTTTCATTCAACGAGTAAAGAATAAAGAAAATTGCATTCTCCTCAGAATGCCCCTTGGTAAAGATGTTCACAGCTTGAATGAAATCAGGAAATATTATGACCTTATTTTGGCAGTAGCAGTAGTTTGACAAAAAATGTTTCATCATTTTAATAAATAAATAAATGTGAAAAATAAATGAAAAATAAATAGATAAATAAATCAATCTACACATCCGGAGAAATATGCAAATTTCCTCATTGGTCTTCTTTTACTTTCTTTTACTACCTCTGAAGTTCTTAGTCCCAATTCCTGCCAATGATTTCTCATTTGTAGTTTTTCAACAACAACGACATATCAAAAACAAAAATAATAATTTTGTTAAGTTTAATTCTGGTTTAATAATTTAATTTTTTCTGTCTGGAAATTTATGACACAATACCAAATGTTTCATCGCCTCATTTATTGTTTGCTAAATATTCCTGGTGTGTAGGCAACTTCTGATAACCCATATTTATAAACCTTCATAAGAAAGCAAATTTGTTTTTTATTATTTGTTTCAGCTTCATCGTTGCATCCAAATACAACCCTGCCCCGATTGTCAAAAACATGATGGAGTTTTTACCAACTTCTCGACCTGTGGTTGTCTTTTGTCAGTTTGTAGAGGTGAGTCTGTACTGTATGGCAGTTGTGTCTGTGCAGAGTTGTGTTATCAAAGGGTTGAGGAATAATTTAAAGGAAAATGAATGAATTTATACTCTGCTCAAAGAAGCTCTGAATGGGCATGATCTATATTACATTTCCATGTGCTCGAGGTCATTGGTCATATAGCAAAATGTGCTCAAAATGACCCACATAGTGAAAAGTGTTCACAGTTTTTGAAATATCTAGAATCATGATTGGTCATTTTGTTCAGCTTGACACATGTGTATGCTTACAACTTTCATAAACAAAGCAGCGTGTTTACATTTCTGAAGAAATATCCAATCGTTGGACAGCAATGAATTGTGATTGATGAATTGGTTGAACGAAAACACGAATATAGATTGCTCCCATTATCAAGCCTTGTCTAACCAGTCTGACACTGTTTCATACACACTTTTTCAAACTGTAATCTTACACCAGTGTCTGTTCCCTAATTTGTCACCACCCACTTCTACATAATGTTATGTGTACCTTCAATGTTGAAAGTACAATAGTAATGGATTGGCTTGGATTAGATGGCTTGGAGTTGAAAAAATAGTTTTTATTACAAAATATGCTGATAAAGATGAATGAAATATTTTAGTTCATATTCCATAATTTAGACTGCAGAAGTTAATTTTTTTAAATCCTTGCATCCTCTTGCAATGATCCATACTCACCCAAAAGAAAAGGTCACAGACATACTAACATCCCCTTAAAAAAATGTCTAAAACTTTCAAATTTTAAGATTTACAATTTTTTAGAATTTATCAGCTAAAACAATTAGCAATATTTCACTATTTCTTTTATGATTTCCTTGTTATAGCCTCTGGTTGAGATTTACACATACATCAAAGAGAAGCACATAGGATTACAGTTGAAGCTTTCAGAGACATGGCTGAGAGAGTACCAGGTGGGTAGGATGTGTATTTTATTTTGTATTTAAATAAAAAGCCATGAGGCCTACGGATTCGTATTATATCTTGGTTCCTGTAGTGTTAAACAGACAGTAGCAATTGCTTGCTATCCTTTGAATAGGCTACATGTGTCTATCACTAAGTACTTTCTGCCAGGTCTAAAAGACCCAGCCTCATAGTCACTGCTTTGGGGAGAGAGAGGTCATAATCTTGTCTTAGCCCCGAGATCGTGCGGCTGTGTGGTTTAGTGGTATGACACTCGCTTTCGGATTGGAAGGTCCTGGGTTCGAGCCTCGCGCTCGACGCATAGTTGAGTCCTTGAAAAGACTCTTTACTCACATTCTCTCACCGTACTCAGGTGTAAAATGAGTACCTGGCCGCGTTGTCTTTGTCCGAAAAATTGTAATATCGCCTAACAGGCGTCATGTCTCGTCCTCCATGTTAAATGTTGCTGTTGACCAGGGACCCCTTGTAAAGCGCTTTGAGCACGTTAAGTGGATATTGCGCTATATAAAAGCTCAATTTTTTTTTTTATTTATTTTTTTTATCAATCAAGGTTCCTTTGTGTCTGATGTGTGTACTCTACCAAGTGAGGTGATGGGATCCCCTTATTAAAATTCTACTTCATTTCTGATCTGAAGCATGAAGACTGCAACCATCTTATGGTTACGCTGCTACTGACTCTATTGATCCATTGTTATTTGAGCAAGGCCACTCATTATTTTTTTTTTTTTTTTATTGAATCGTTGCGGGTGGTTGGATGGGAGCATCACCCTTGAATCATATACCTATGATGTTCGCATGGGTGTACGATCCGATAGTGATGTCGTTTCTTCTTCTCTTTACTAGCCTATCCTGCTTCTTTGGTTTGTGATTGTATTTTTGACAGGGGATATTTTTTTTTCTGTAAATCTTCTGCCTGTTTGTTCTTGGTTATTTATAATTTAGCTTATGATATCTTTAGGTTATGATTTTGATTTACATTTGTACTATTTTTGTTAGATTGCTTGTTTTTTTGTTTCAGCGGTCTCTCATATAACCTCAATTGTGTTGGAAGAGACCTAAAGCAACAAACAAACAAAAAAAATATTGAATCGTTTCTAAGATCATTTAGTGCTTTTCACAAAGTTGTTTCTTTTGTCTTTATTTAAATTTCAAGCATGCTAACCATCCCAATATATAATTTTATTTTGTGATGTCTTTTCCTTTTCAGATATTGCCTCAACGGACACATCCAATGATGAACATGAGTGGCAACGGTGGTTATCTCCTCACCTTCACCACTTGTGCTCCTTCCACGACTTGCTGACTCGGCTAAGATGATTTTAGATTAGGTCTTGAAAAACAAAGTTTGTTGAAAAAAAATCATTTGTTGGATTTATACTGATAGAAAAAAAAAAAATTAAATAAAAATAAAGTTAACATGAGTGAATTAGTTAAATATTGTCACTTCATTTGTCACCTTAAAAGAAACAAAACATAACCCCCCTGCTCCCTCTAAAAAGAAGCAAAAATATAATGTACACAAATGCAAATGAAAAAAAAAAAAAAATATGGGCGTACGAATTCACCATGACCGAGAATTTCAATCTATGCTTGGCCATGTGTTTATTCTGTTACTTTGTATTTTGTTTTTAAGGGTTTTACGGTGCTTGCAACACATTTAGGTCACATCAGCGCCAGTAAAAAGGAAGAAATGGGATAGTCAAGAGTTCTGGAATTACAATTAAAGCACCCAAGAAAAAGTAAGACAAAGGGGAACTGGTTCAAATAGGGAATAGATGTAGATTCCAAGAGCACACTGTCATTTTACTTAGTTTAAGATCACCTAAATGTCTCATCCTGACACAAGTACAGATCCCCGCTTAAGAGGAGCACTCTCAAATGTTTACAATACATAAATGTAAAAAAAAAAACACAAACAAAACAATACATAACAAATGATTAACAAGACAAAAAATGTCATCTCCCAAAACTCTATACATTTGACTGTTTCTCTCCCCGCTAGGGTATCCAGCCAGGGCCAGGACAAAACCGAGTAATCTCATTCCAAGACAAAGACAGAAAGCTTGTTGGAAAACAAATATAGGGGCATAGAAGACACAGACACAGTAAGTGCCTCCCTGCCCACTATGGGAGGTCAGGAACCCCACCCAGTATTTTGTATTTTTATCTTCATATGATCAACAAATCTGAGAATGTTAGTTTTAAATACAAGCTTTTATGTTGTACAAAATGTGCTAAGCACTTTCCAAGAGTTCCCAATTCAATAGCAGTACATCTATTTTTTTAACAAAGTCAGGAACTCATTTTAAAGCTGAATGCAGTGACAGAATGCAAATTAATAGATTTTTTTCAAGGAGTCAACTGTCGACAGCGGAGCTGGAAGCGAGTGTTGTACCACAGTTACAGTGAAAAAAATGTTTTCTTTTGTCTGATGTGAAGTTGTCATGATTGAAGCTCTCTTTGCAAGAACTCCAATTTGGAGTTGATTTGCCAATGGAGTTTGCGAAGGGTCAAGTTCTGATGCATTGAGTTTTCAGTGCATAATAATATAAGGAACAGAGAGTCCACTTAGAGCTTTGTGAATTGAGTAGATCTTGAAATGTGTGATGGAATTGTGAATGGTTGGTATAAACAAGTATTGTCAAATAGGGTAATTTGCCTTTGAGGCATTGAAGAATTTGTTTTGTTGCAGTTAATTTCCTTATTAAAAGATTTGACCTCTTATTAAAGGAAAGAAGTGCTAAATCACAGGTATTTTTTTTTATATAGCGCAATATCCACTAAACGCGCTCAAAGCGCTTTACAAGTAGTCCCTGGCCAACAGCAACACGTAACATGTAGGATGGGACATGAGGCCTATTAGGCGATATTACACTTACAAAGTGGCTGAATGGTTAAGGCATTGCACTGTAACCCGGAAGGTCCTAGGTTCAAACCCGCTTCAGGCACTTTCGTTTTTTTTCCTTGGGCAAGATTATTATTATTAACCTCCAATTTACTCACTTGGATAACATGAGTGATTCCTGTTGACATCAGACATCACGTTTGATGAATTATCTATATTCCTTCGTCGAATGTGGTCTTTTGGTATGACACTTGCCTTCGGATCCAGTGTTCAAGTCCAGCTGTGAGCGGTGCACAGTTGAGTACTTGGGAAAGGCGCTTTTTTTTTTTTTACATTCTCTCAACATACTCAGATGTAAAACGAGTAACCGGACGTCCAGCTCTGCATTTCTATGATGTCTGCAAAGAGACATGAAACTGACAGGTATCAACCCAAACACGTGGGAATCGCTTGCTGATGACCGCATTGGCTGGAGATATGCGGTGAGGGAGGGAGTGAAGAGATGTGAGGAGAGGAGAGCAAAGAGGAAAGGGGCAGCAGAACCAAACACACAGTCAAACTACGTGTGCAGCAACTGCGGTAGAGATTGCCATGCAAGGATCGGTCTGCTGAGTCACACCCATCGCTGCTCTCAACAAGACTGATGAGACCAACGTTATACAGGGCTCAAACCATCGTCTCTTGAGATGGAAGGATGCCTACTACCTTTAAAAAACAAACAAAAAACCTGTACAAAACAATCAAAACTATTGAAACGTATTTAGCAAACTTTTACAAATCAGCACAGGTGAACAAAAATTATCAAAACATTTCAAGTATTTTATTTGATTTCATTTTTTCCCCAACAATGACAACATTAAAACAAATACCATCGAATAATACAATAACAGATGACTTGTTTGGTCTTACACAATTACCACTTGTCTAATTTGTGTAGTTCTCCTTTGACATCAGAGATCGCAATATGTGCTGTCCAAATGTAAGTTTGAAATCGATGGCAAAGCACTGATCACCACTTACACGGTCCATGTTATGAGACCCACTACTCCATCTGGTATATAAATGCATTGAAAGAAGCAGATGCCAGTAAGTAAATTTGAAGTTAAAATTAAAACTAAAATGATGAGAAATACGAAATTTCGGTTAATCAAAATAAGAAACAAATAACTTTAAAATCCTAGTTTAAGATACTAAATTTCAAATTTTAGCTACAAATTCAACTCTCATCATCTAAATCTAATTCACACCAGTTTGAGGCGAAGGGTCACATATCACATAGATGGTCATAAAGATAAAAATTTACAAAGCTGATGCAAATGATGGACCGTTATGAATTAGTGAATTAGATATATATGGAATATTTGGGTAGTTTCAGTGTAAGAGAGGTGTGATATATAAACCATAGTTTTATAATGACAACTGCAATTCCACCTATGTCTTGATTTGGATATGGCACGAGTCACACAATGGCATACTGGCTGTACAACAATTCTCTGATCTTGAAATAGTCGTCACACAACACGCCTTCCAGCTTGATCATCCCCGCTGTATCCTAGGAAGTTGGGGAAAAGAAATTCAATTTTATGTGACTTCAACCTTATAAATGTAAATAGTTTTTAAAAAGTATTAATGAAGAATTAGTATAACGGTTTAAGAAAAAGTAAAAGAAAAAAGCAAAACATATAACAAGGAACATGTTGGGTCGTTGTGCACTTGTTTGCAAGTCTGATTACCCAATTCCTTCTGGGCTCATTGTTTTAATGGAAATCTCAAAAAATGATGCAAAATATTGTCCATTACAACAATGTTAAACTAGGCCAAAGGTAAAGAACTGAACAAGTGCGTATGAAAGGTGCCAGACAAAGCAAGAAAGGAAAATACAAGAAAAAAATCAGTCAAACCGGACTGGGGATTGAACCTAGGAACTTCTGATTCCCAGTCAGGCATGCTCCTTAATTTCTTTATTTTAAAGTAGGATGCTAGACCTACAGAAATGTACACGTCTGCTTGGGTCCATAAATAAAAGAAAGAGCAGGGAATTAAAGATGAGTCATGGAAATTCTGCTTTTGTTTTTGGTTGCTCAGGGGACACGACTCAATTAAAGTGTAAAAGTATTGTTGGAACAAATAAAAATTGAATTACTTCCCTTCCATTGTGACTTTTCATCTTGGATTTCTTTTATTCATTCAGTGTCTTCATAATTTGAGTTTGTCAGGAGGATACTTTCAAAAAGGATAATTTTCACTATAAATCACAACACAATTGGTAATCGCATTTCCCTCCTTGTTTCTCTCTCACACATACCTTAGTAAAACAAACCAACTATAAAAAAAACCCCAACAAACCCCCAAAAAAGCCCCCTCCCCCTTAAAAAAAAACCCCAACAAAACAAACAGGTCGCGATCTGTTGTACTCCTTGTGTGTATGTAATACAACCAAGATATACCAGGAATCTGCCTGAATCAGAAAGATTCAGTTGGAGATAGAGGGTAGTTCCGTTGAATAATAAATATTCAATCATGACACAAAGGTGACTCACCTTCTGAAAACAGTGTAATACATATCTAATAATAAATAATATTAATCTATAGCCAGAAAAAATGAGACCAATGTTAAGTTTATATGCTTTATTGAAGAAAAAGAAAATAAGTTTCTCAATCAGCGAAAAAACTAAAATTTCATAATTTTGATCATTTTTTACTTAAGCTTTTCTAGTATATCGAAACATATATTTCTTTTAACGAAAGGGAAACATGAATTAAGAAATTTCACTGACTTAATCCATACACACAATAGTCTGGATTTTTCCCACGAGTAATTGTGAATTATTATTTTTTGTTGTCATAAAAACATCAAATTTGGCAATCCGGATGAGCAAATTTAGATGTGGGGCCATTGGACAACTGACCCCGAATGACCTTGGTGTCCATATTTACTCGTCCACACACACACACACACACACACACACAAACTCATATATATGCATCAACTACCCTCTCATCTACAACAACCCTCTTCCCCAACCCCCCCCCCCCCCAAAAACAAAAAAACAAAAACAAAAACAAAAAAAAACAAACAAAACAAACAAACAAAAAACAAATAAAATAACAAAAACAAAAAACACCCCCTCCCAAAAAAATTAAAAAAAAACAACAAAACAAAACAAAACAAAACAAAGCAAACCCAACAAAAACAAACTATTAAAAAAATAAAAAATCGACAATAACCCGGGATCGACACAGGTCCCCTTGGATTGGGAAGCGCACAGTGTACCAACTGCGCTATCAGGACTCCCGTGCTAGACTTGAACTTGACTTACCCTTCTGACGGCCACCAGATTGTTACATATAAGGACGCCGCCAGCAAACTCGCACGGAATTTTCTCACTGATGAGGACCTTCTTGAAGTCAGACAGCTTGGGCTCGTTGATGAACACGGAAGGGTGAGGACGGACCTGTGTGAGGAGAGGGACATGAAATACGTCTAATGATAATAATAATAATAATAATAATAATAATAATAATAATAATAATAATAATAATAGTAATAATAATAATAATAGTAATAATACTAGTAATACTAATAATAATAATAATAATAATAATAATAATAATATTTATAATAATAATAATAATAATAATAATAATAATAATAATAATAATAATAATAATAATAATAATAATAATAATAATAATAATAATAATAATAATAATAATGATGATGATGATGGTAGTGATGGTAATGATAAGTATAATAACGAAAATGAAAATAAATAATGATGATGATGATGATGGTGATAACAATGATGATGATAACAATGATGATTATGCGGATTGCTGCTGACAATCTAATGGAATGATGATTAAAAACTCACAACGGCTGGGGGTAGGGCCTCGAGGGTGGCTGTGTGGGTTGTGAGTCTCTTTGTACCTGCAACAATGAGATAACAAACAAGGAAAATATAAATAACCACACTCACAATATGAATCCGTATTTTTTAAAATGACGTCACAGCAGAAAGTAACCCGGTGTTTGGCATGATTGTCCCCCTTCCGATCTTTCAAATCGTTGGATAAATAAGCCAAAGTACATTAAAAGAAAAGAGAGAAAGAAAGAAAGAAATAGAGAGAGAGAGAGAGAGAGAGAGAGAGAGAGAGAGAGAGAGAGAGAGAGAGAGAGAGAGAGAGAGAGAGAGAGAGCAAAGTATCACTCTTACTTGCAATATCTAAAATATTTTATTTAATCGGTAGAAAAATGAAATAATCGAGTAGAAATTCTCACAATAGCTACATTTTGTACTTAATTTCTTCCGTTACCAAAGTACTTCAAACAAATCAATTAACGAGATGGTTACTCCAATGATGTTCCAAGTCTCCGACTCATCATCAGCTACTTACTAGGAACAGATAACTTAGCTTTAACGAATAGAAGATTCATTAAAAAAAAAATATAAAAAAAAATAAAAGTTAATTCACCGCCCTATTCAACAAATTTCATACCATCTAACATCGGCGCGACGACGAATTTGAAGTCAGTCTGCGATACGATTGGAAGAGACAAAACCTTTATTAACATTTTCAGCTAAAGAGGATGGAAAAACACACCGCTCAATGCAACATCGGAACTGAACAGGCAATAACTCTCGAATAGGATGGCGAGTTTATTAATCTTGGTCATCAGCAGCACTTCAAAACAGTAATAATGAGAGATACAGCCCCCGATTAAAAAACACCCCCCCCCCCCGCCCAAAAAAAACCCCCTAAAACAATTCAACATCAAGTTTTAAAAATATTACAGAGACAAAAAATAAACAAAACAAAAAAACAAAACACCTTCTCCAAAATAATATAAACAAATAAAACAAAACAAAACAAACAAACGCCAAACAACAAACAAACAGCAACCATAACAAAACAAATATGACGTACCTTTCTTGGAGTCCTTCTTTGTCCCTTCTCCACTTCCGCTCTCTCCAAAAATGTCATCAATTTCTTTATCCTTCGAAGCTTCCTCGTTGTCTTCGGGATCTTCCTCCTCCATGTATTCCTCTTCAGCTATGTCGATCAGCCCATCCACCCAAGCGAATTCCATGTCGCGTGCTTTGGAGAACGTGAGGGAACTCACCAGATGGTCACGAAGTTTAACCTGGTGGCAGAGAAGTGGGAAATGAAGAGGAGTGGCCGGGGGAGTAATATCTTATATAATGATACACTGTATGCCTATAGGTGAACACCTATTTAGTTTGAAAGCATCTCAATACATTTTTTTCTTCGGAAGGTCCCAGGATTTAGAGTTTTTACCAAGATGAGGGTCGTTTAAATCGGTCGTTATTTGAAGAAGAGAAAAATAGGGCATGGAGAAGTGCCAGATAAAAACAGTTTGTCACGGGGTCAGTGCCAAACTCAGGATTCAATTGACACGACAAGAGAGAGAGAGAGAGAGAGAGAGAGAGAGAGAGAGAGAGGGGGGGGGGAGAGGGCATCGAGCGGTCGCACAACCGACTAAGCTATCCACCACACAAAAATATGGCATTCAAACTTAGTACCATTCATGCGCCCCTCTACTCTCGACAACTGTGGGGACCACAACGAGACTGGCTAACAAACCCCGCCAACTCTCTATAATGGGCGAGCAAATTAAGCTATCCGCCCTCCTCTGTATGACACAAGAGATGGTAAGATGTAAATACAAAGGACACACATGGAATAGCTCCGATATTGGGTTAAATAAAGTTCAGAAAAAGTGTGGAACAGGCACTTGTCTCACTGTTTTCATCAGGCAATTCTCCATACCCTATTTTCCTTCTCATCTTTGATACAAGTGCCGGCTCCAGTTTCTCTGGATATTTGAAGAACGAGTTTTCTGGCCAACATTTTAAATATGCCCCCCCCCCCCCCCTCACAATGGCAGTCAACTGACTACTATGAAAATCACTTTTTGGCAATTTGTTCCCATCGACATTAAACCTGTTAGAAGAGACGCATATTTACTCTACCAAGCAATCAAGACAGTAAGACAGAGGAGACAACTTCAAGAGCCATCCGCGTCTAGTTTGAGATCATCTACGACCCACCAGACATCGGCCCACGATCTGTCAGAAGGGATTCACTCAACAAAATCCCTCAAAATAAAAATAACCATATCAATAAAATCTAAAATTACATACAGAACGGATTTATTATTGAGGAAACAAAGAATAAAAAGTATCCTTAGAAATATAGTACAGAATCCAAAATAACAATAGTAAAAAAAAAAAAAAAAAGAATAAAAGCTTTAATCTAATTCTCAAAAACAAATATTGTGGACGTTTCGGGTTTCCCCTTTTGTAACCAACAACACGATTAATAAGACATTAAACAGGAATGCGAAATGAGAGGTTTTGATTAGTTTATTTGATCTGGTCGGATAATATCGTGTAGGATTCCTACAAGAATGGAAGATAAAACACTCTAGATCTACGTCTAATTGTGGACAACGTAAAAAAACAAACAAACCCCCAAACCTATACATACAAACATCCCCTCACCCCCATACCACATCGACTACTACCACTACCACCACCACCACCACCACTACTACTACTACTACTACTACTACTACTACTACTACTACTACTACTACTACTACTACTACTACTACTACTACTACAACAACTGCTACTACTACTTCTCTTACTACTACTACTTCTATCACTACTACTACTACTACTACTACTACTACTACTACTACTACTACTACCACGACGATTTTGTGACGACAGGCATTGACACAAAGCGTTGACATAATATTTACGAACTCCTCAGGGATTTCAGAAATGAGCGTGTTAAAGGAGTGACCAAAATATGATGCCCCCAGTCAGACCACGACACTCGAGTCATCCGCTGTCACTTGCATTTTAATAGTACCAAAATATCGCAATTGGTCAAGTAGACAGTACAGTCTCATTCTTAAATGACGTGAATACTATAATATTTTAGGTAAACAGTCAGCGAAAGAATCCACAAAATATTGGTCAAATATCCACTAAACGTGCTCAACGCGCTTTACTTTAGATTTTTTGGTATATGTGTGTGAGAGAGAGAGAGAGAGAGAGAGAGAGAGAGAGAGAGAGAGAGAGAGAGAGAGAGAGAGAGAGTGAGTTAAATATTTAGTGTTTGAAAACTTTGACTTCAGAAATCGACAGATGCAAATCATCTCAAACTTGTCAAATATACTTGAACCTGAAACTTCTTCAAATCGGTTTAAGACTTTTTACAAATAATAGATGGAGGTCATTTTAATCTATATATAAGTAAACAGGTTTCTGGGAATATAAGAAAAAAGTTTTATGTCAGTGTAAGACAGTATGGTTGTGCGATGTATTGTTGTTGTTGTTGTTGTTGTTGTTGATGTTTTTTTACGAGGATGGTCTTGGTTTTGTAACTGTTGATGTTTTTGATGTTCTTCTAGTTATTTCTTTCGTTGTTGTTCTTGCTGTTGTTTTTGATCTTAGTTGTTTTTATTGATTTAAAAAAAAATGTTATTCATGTTGCTGTTGTCCGGTAAGAAACTCCGCTCATGATTGTGGATGATCGTCTTTTGAGCGCCTTGTACAACAGTCATTTTCACCCTAATCGATGACGATGGCGCCTGTCAAAATATGACCAATCATTTCAAAAGCAGCATTATGTCTAGTGAACTCTGATGCCGGAAAATGAATTTTAAGTTAAAATGATCGGTCAAATGAAATATTAGTTATTATTAGGCATTATCAAACAATGTCTACTCTCCATAATACGGAAAACCCCCCCCCCCCCCCAAAAAAAAAAAACAAACCTCAAAACAAACAAACCCGAGTCTCATTTTTAAACATAACTATACATTTAAATTCCTGCATTATTAAATCACTCCAATATCATACCGATTTGAGGCGTTAGGTCACAAACGGTCGAAAAATAATCGAAATAAAAAACAAGCGCTCTCTGACACCCACCTATAGATGTTCGAAGATGACGTCACTCAGGTCTTTGTTATTGTTTTTTGCCATCCGCGTTTATGAGTAATGCTCACTAAACTGTATTAACCCGGCTATAAACGTTCATGGATACACAGTTTTGTGTGTTGGTCCGTTATACTTCCGGATGGCAATGTTATGAGCTTCTTAGCCAAGCGCATACTATCTATACATAGTATGCGCTTGGTTAAGAAACTCAAAAACTTGGTATCCAGAAGTATAACGGACCAACACACACAATTCTGTGTAGTCATGGTCGTTTATAGTCGGGTTAATACAGTTTAGTGAGAATTACTCATAAACGTGGATGGCAAAAAAAAACAATAACAAACCCTGAGTGATGTCAACTTCATTCTACCTATACTTCGGAGCGTGAGCCAAGGGACAATCACGATTGGCATAACGGACCCAAGACTCTTCCCTAACTTGTTAACTGCCCTACTCTGGAAAGACACGTATAAACAATCTGGGGCAGAAAATACGTTCTTCAAATCATATCGATCGATTTAAATGACCCTCATGTTGGCAAACGCTCTCAAACCCGGGGCTTCGCGCCAAGTCCTAGGTTTGAGAGTTTTTGAAAACATGAGGGCAATTTAAATCGATCGATATTTGAAGGACGAGTTTTCTGGCCAAATGTTTAAATACGTATTTTCCCAGAGTACGACAGTTAACTAGTTAATAAGACAAGTAAGTAACAAGGAGTGACTGACGTACGAGCTTTGGAAAAGTGGTCGGACATGCTCTTCGGCTATTCCGAAGAGATTGACAGGTGATGGGCAGACCAGAAAAGGGAGGACTTCGCAGCCGGATAGGGGAGTGGTAAAAAATAAATCCACAGTGTGTATTTCAGGCCTGGGGGCTATGGGATGTGTGTGGCTTGACGTTTGAGACATGAGGCATCTAAGAAGAGAGTGAGTTTAATTTAAGAAATTTCGTGACATGTTCCAAACTTCTTGGTCGCATCAAAGTATACGAAAAGTAGTCAATCAGAGCCACCATACCCATGAAGCCGGAGTTTGTCCCGAATGTATTATATATTATCCTGCACTAGGACCAGCATTGCCGTTCTCCTAAAATTTACACGTGTTTATAAAACTGTCCGGTAGGATGCTAGTTGATCGCAAGGTAATTTGCACTAGATCGAACTGGCTGAGCTACATTGTTGGGTGGTCTAGGTGTCCAAATATATATATATATATATATATATATATATATATATATATATATATATATATATATATATATATATAAATATATATATAAAATATATATATAAATATATATATAATATATGTATATATATATAAATATATATATAATATATGTATATATATAAATATATATATATATATATTATATTTATATATTTTTATTTAATATATATAATATATATAAATGGAGTCACTCATTTATGGCCGAAACACATGTTTCTGTGGTGTCCATCCACGTCGTCAGTCCGCATATTAGATGTATTTTATTCCATTTGGGGATTCAACATTAAAAATCATTCTACAGACATAATATGCGGACTGACGACGTGGATGGAGAGTGACTCCATTTCTATTTTATATTAGCTCTAACCAACATTATCGAGCACTCTCGTACCTACAAGTACCCACCAACACTAATAATATATATATATATATATATATATATATATATATATATATATATATATATATATATATATATATAGTATATAATTTTGGGACCCCTAGACCACCCAACAATGTAGTTCAGCCTGTTCGATCTAGTGCATATAACCTTGCGATCAACTAGCATCCTACCCAGAGGGTAGTAAGCAATTGTTATTGTCCGTTTAACGGTGTACAAATCGGGGCAAACGCCTACTCAATTGTGTTCGTGGTCGACCAATTACCGGTGCTAAACTCAGCTTGTAAAAATACCAGAGATGTCAACAACCTTTATAATATAAAATCCAGTGGCCGGATGCCATACAAAAAGAATACTGGTTATGCGTGTACTCATCTCCAGAGAATGTTTCTTATTATCTTAAAAACCATTAGACTCACCATCACGCCTGCTTTCTGCGCAATAAAAGACGAAAAGGTTCAAAAACAGTTGGGTGGTTTTAAATACAAGTAGGCTTTCCAATACTTTAAAAAACTCATATAGTGTGAAAATGGCGTTCACGTAACCTTTATACGTGTATAATGAGGGTAGACCACTTGTTCTATTAATAAACCTTTAACAAAGTTATATATATATAAAGCCATTTAAAAAATAATAAATTTATGAAGCAATTCCATTTTAAGTCAAATCCGATTTTTTTTTAAAAAATCCGAGAGCCAATACTTGATGATGATTCTTTATTTCTGGTTTTGTAAATCGAGGTTAGAGTGCACGTTTTCGTAAGTCGAGTTACGATACTTTTACACTGAAGGATAGACTGTCCATTGTGATGCCGCCAACCTTGGGTCAAATGGATGATCCAATCGCATTATAAGTAAGGAAGTTATTCAAATTTGAAGAACTGACTGTTTTCACTCAACAGGGACAGATTTGTAGAAATAAAATTATCGTAAGTCGATTTGATCTTACAACCAATCTATCTATATCTTTCTCATCGAATTCGTGTATTGTAAGTGAGAGTAACGAGTCTTTCTGCTAAATACTTGTCAAACCGTTAGACACAAATTGCAAGTTTGCATGCGGCGTTTTCGGCAAAATAACTTATGCCATAACATGAACAATAAAAGTTCTCTCAAAAATATCACAATGAGAAGACGTTCAAATAGGTTGGAAAAATAATAATTGTAATTTCGCCTAATAGGCCTCACGTCTCGTCCTATATGTTAAGTTTTGCTGTAAGTTAGGGACAACGTGTAAAGCGCTTTTAGCACGTTTAATGGATATTACTCGCCTTAAAAGCTCAAGTTTCTTTTTCTTAATTTTAATGTCTCTTTCTCCAAGTCCTACCCACAACCCCTCACCCATTTCTTCTTTACAATGCTTTATCTACCCATTATTCTATCTATCTATCTATCAACATTAAAATCATAAGCAAACGACTAGCCAACTAATTACTCCCTTGATCTACAACGGACTGTCAAACGTTAAAAGGACGCTTAGAAACTACGAAAGTACATTCTCTCCCGCTCTTCAATCTGACTCTTTTTCTTAGTTGATATTTAGATGTCTAGCACTAACTATTTATGTCCCATTCCGTATACTTTAAAACGTATATTTATTTTCAGCCGCTTGTCTTCAGATTTAACAGTGCAGTCTGACTTATCGACATGTTATCAGTATTTTAAAAACTGTTTAACCTTTAAAGACCAGACTGAAATAGCTTTTCAACTGACATGGCATTTCATTTTATTTGTCTGGTTTTGACTTAAATCTACCCACAATTGTCAACCACCGTCTCAGTATGATATGATGCCGCAATGAATCAGATCCCGAAAAGAGTATTTGAAACTAAAATGAAAAAAAAAAAAGATGCAAACTTTGTTTATATTCTAAAAAATTGCAATGTGAGAAATTGTATATTTTTACCAATCCAAGATTTTTCTTCTAACAGAAAGTGAGGACGTACGAAATATTTAGTCGCCGATCTGTTTTTTAGTAATGTATTAATACTTTAATTGTATTTTGTTGTTGGCTGAAGAAGGGTCTTGAGCCCGAAACGTTTCTTATTTGGTATTTTGGGTCTTTTTTGAAGGTGTTATATTCATTTTTGTTTATTACTTTTTACAGTCCACAGCTTCTAGCAGCTTCGTATCATTTTCACCATGACCAATTGAGATAAACCCCAAGTTTCATAACTGTGCCGATGAATGTCATGTCCAGCACTTAGTACAGCCCGACTAAGGACGCTTTGAGACGACGGGTCATATTAAAAAAATAATTGTAACACCGCTGGAACACTGACAAAACCCCAACCCAACGAGTATCTAAAATTCTGGCGAGATAACTCGTCCTTCAAATTATATCGATCAATCAAAATGACACTCATCATGGCAAAAACTCTGAAACATTCATGAGGTCCCAGGTTGGAGAGTTGATTTCGTTTTTTTTTTCTTCTTGCCAAGATGAATGTCATTTTAATCGATCGATATTTGAAGGATGAGTTTTCTTGCCAAAATTTTAAGTATGTATTTTTTTTCAGAGTACGACGGGGCAGCAATGCGACTCGGTCTTTAACGAAGGTTGTAACACTGAACAGAGCACGGGCAAAAATTGGGAGAACAGCTGGAAGCATGAAAAAAGTGGGGGCTGGCTGAGACTAGCTTGTGTACATGTGGATGTCCACAGCAGACGATGGAGCACATCCTTAGAGAATGCCAGGATGGGCCCAGCTGCAATGACCATGTCCTAAGAGTCTGCTCCACAGATGCTGTGGAGTGGGTACGGTGTTGGAGCGATCTATGATGGTGATGACGATGGTTACAGTCCGTGATTAAATAGGTTGATTCCACGTCAGTTTCAAGGGTACTCTGAGAGTTCGTAATCAAAATGTTTAAGCTGTTCTATCTGTTTATATAGTCATATTACATTCTATTAAAAGACCGGTCAGATAAAATGTGATATCTGACCGATTGATGAAGTATGAAAGAAATTAAACGGAAAATTATGCCCATTAATTTCTGAATAAGATCTAAAGACTACGTAAGGATGGAAGTATTGATGTCTTGTTTAGTATGATGTTCTCTTCCCACGCCCCTGACAAGTTGGGTGAGGCGACACCCAGCTTCAACAACTCAATCTAAAAACGCTTCTTGCCTGTCTCAATAGCAACTTATATGAGTAGTGGGCAAAATATGAAATGTTTTTTTTTTTTTGGTGTGTGTGAAGAAGGCTGTACTTTTTGTGGAAAACAAATGCAAGATATGTGATTATATTGTTTATATTGAAAAGCGTGTCGATGAACCAAATTTCTGAGTCGGACTCTTCTGCAAGAAAAAGAATACTGATTAATATTATGTTGGTCTGTTGTGTATTCGGTTACAAAAGCGGGTTTTCATGCCAAAAAAAGAGGGATATTAGAGGGGTGTTTTAAAGAAAAAATATGTCACACGAGAGTGAAGGGACAATATCCGAAGTGGGATGTTATAATAAAGGGTTATTAAGCGATAACAACTGTGCCTTTATCTGTAAAATATAAATAGCAAAGTTTAATTCGTCTGAGGGTTATCATTAAAAAATAACTACTCTCCGTGGCACAGGAATTCCAAACTTAATCTAGGCGGGCGGTCTCAAGTTCGAAATTTCAAAATAAGTTCAAGAATCCAAACAAAAAAAATGCTCAATAAAACAAACGTTTCTTAAAATTTTTTTTTTTGTATTTGAATTCTTCAAATGTCCCTGTCTGTCAATCAAGCGATGGATCCCGATCTCGAGAGATAAAAAAGCTGAAGTCTCGCAAAATTGGCGGATGAATGTCTAAGCTTCAAATTTAATTTGTATAAGTGGCCATACTGAAGAATTAAATACACACACAGACACGCGCGCGCGCGCGCACACACACACACAACACACAAATATATATATTAACTGGTTAACTGGTTAAAAGCAATGTGATACCGATTTTTTTCCTCTTCAATTCTTAAACTTCTCTCATTAATAACTCTGCATATCCAACCATTTTCATCGAGCGACGCGACCATTGAAATCAGAGAATCTAGAGTTGTATCTCATTTATTTGTAACGCACCGTTTCTAAACGGTATCATGACAGGGTGGTTAAGATACCCACAATTTAATTTATTGTGAAAGACAAAAAAATAATTTAAAAAAAAAAAAAAAAAGAGAGAGAGAGAGAGAGAGAGAGAGAGAGAGAGAGAGAGAGAGAGAGAGAGAGAGAGAGAGAGAGACTGAGGGGAAGTATTTATGTTTTATTGTGGAGGATTTGTCAATTCTTAATTAATGTGTGCGGTGTATGCACTCGCTTTCGGATCGGAAGGTCCTGGGTTCGAGCCTCGCTCGGATATAGTTGAATCCTTGGAAAAGGCTCTTCACCCACATTCTCTCACCGTACTCAGGTGCAAAATGAGTACCTGGCCGTTAACAGCGTTGCGTCTGTCCGAAAAATATAACATCGCCTAACAGGCGTCATGTAACGTCTTCCATGTTAAGTGTTCTGTTGGCCAGAGACCCCCTGTAAAGCGCTTTAAGCACGTTTAGTAGTATCAAAACGGTATTATGTCGGGAGCCAGGAAAACTGAATTTAGAATTCAATGACAGTGTTTGTTAATAAGGGTTTTATGGCGCTTTGAGCACATTAGTGCCATTAAAAAGGAAGAAAATGGGATACTAACAATATTGTAAAATTACCCTAGAAAAGTAAAACAAAGGGGAATTTGTTCAAATAGGAAACAGACGTGGATTCCATTACCAATTCCATTGATACTATTAATGTACTTAGTTTGAGATCACCTATAAGTCTCAACCAGGCAACAGTATAGGATCCTAATAAAAGGAACACACTCAAATGTTTATAAGATATGTTAAAAACAGAACTATAACGATCATTACATAACAGAGAGATGATGAACACGGGAAAAAATATCACCTCTCAAAAATAACACTATAAATTTGACTGCTTTCCTCTCAGCCTTCGTGTCCAGTAAAAGGTCAGGACAAAACCAACTTATCCATTCCAAGAAAGACAGAAAACAGCTCAGAAAACAGATATAGGAGGATAGAAGATACAGCAAGTGACCTCCTGCCGACCATAGATGAAAAGGCTCCAACCAGAATAAAAAAAGTGGGAAATGAGTTTTTGCATGGTAAGAACGTATTTATTCTTCAACATATTAAACAAGAGTTTTTATATCGCGCAATATCCACTCGAAGTCTCAAAGCGCTTTACAGGCCAACAGCAACACCTATTTTTAGCATGAAGAACGAGACCTGACGCCTGTTAGGCGATATTACATTTTTTTTTCACGTAACAATTTGAAATATCCAAATTTTTATTTGTGTTTCTAGATTCAATACTCAGAACCTTTTTACCGTTTTGAGACAATGGGATAAATTTTGGTTTATAAGTGAAATCATAAGACATTAAACATTAGAGTAAAATCTTAACCCGTGTGCAAACAGTTACAGTTGTGTGGACCACTGGACAGCCGCGCTCTGTTGCCCAAGGCATGAATGACAAGTAAAATGCTCGGTGGCAGGCAGCGCAGGCCGAAAGCCGCGCGCTCAATCGAATTTCCAAGGTGATCACATCCAATTGTCACGAGGGGTCAAAGCGAGGCCATTCAAAGATGGTGGAACTTTTAGTTTGTGTTTTTGAGGGAGGAGGGGGGGGGGGGGGGGGGGGCGACGACGACGATAAACATAAAAAGCGAAATGTTTACTGAAACCAAGGGCTTCGAGGGACATAGAGAGAAATCAGGCGGCATTCTTTGAAAGGGAATAAATTGGTATCTGGATCTCTTGCCTCAAAATGAAATTAGGACCTTGATTTAAGCCGCTCTTTCAGTGTCGAATTACGAGCTTTTTTTTTTACTGTTAGTTTATACGTCTCAGGTTCAAATTTTGAGTTTTACACTTTGGAATTTTGGAACGTCCCGGTGAAAATATTGCCCTAAGCCACAACAATATCAGAAAATTAGATGTAGGATTGAGCCTGTAATCAAATTTTCTGGGGCGGATCTTAAGAGCACTTTATTCGTGTCTGAGATGCAATTGACCTATCTGACCTGTGCGCGTCGCTTTCAAAGGGCAATAACAACGTTGTGTTTGGTGGCACGATACGATTAATTTGTTTTGTCAAAAAAAAAAAAAAAAAAAAAAAAAAAAAAAAAAAAAAAAAAAAAAAAAAGAAGTTTGTTTTGGTTTTCCGACCTTCTCGGCACGTGTTAGATTATTTAAAATTATTATTATTTCAAAATGGCGGCGCTGAATAGCGACGCACAGTTACACCTATGTGATGAATTCTTTTGATATTTATTTGTTTCATGACAACATTTCACTCATTTCCGTATTAAACGTTGTATGATTGTTCGTATTAATGAATGGTATGTACTTCAAACTTTAACGTTTAGAGTTCTGCTTCAAATCCTCGGAAAAATCGTTCGTATCAATGTTTTTGTCTGAAGGAAATCGAAATGGCGGCGGCCTTGTTTACTTCCGACACAAAAGTGCACCGCTAATTTCATCTTATTTCGCGATTTGTTGATTGAAGACCTATCCTTCGCTTAATATTACATAAAGCGTTGTATGATGATTTAGAATTACAAAGAGGCATCAAAAATAATAAACCATCCTGTTGATGAAGTAGAAAGAATTCACGGAAAAGCAATAGAAAGGAAAGCATTCTCAATTACCAACAATAAAAAAAAACATTTTATACCATGAATTTGGTCTTTTGCCATCTGGGAGAAGTTTTTGTCAGATTAAATGTGGAACTAACAAGTATAAATCGACGTTCGTTCCATCAGCAATAAAAATGTTGAATATTTCATATGGTACAGCAAAACCAAGGATTGATGCGTTGACTGATTGACTGATTAATTTGTTTAATGTTAGATGAAGTGACCAATTGATAATGATGATAATATTTGGTGTTGAATTGCCAAGAATGTAACGAATTGAAAATGAAATGAATATGTTAATGTTGTGTATGTCGCACGCGTGAAAGAAAGAGAGGAAGAGAGAGAGAATGGGTAGAGGTGTCTGTTCAATGTTATAGTTATCATATAACGTTATGACAAGTGTAACTAAATGACAAATTGCCATATTTATGGACAATAAAGATCTATTATTATTATTATTATTATTATTATTTTTAAAAAGCTGCATTTCCCGAGCAGAGCCGACACGAACGTATGTGTAGGACTTTAGACTTCAGTTAAGAGATAAAAAATCCCCTGAATAGAAACACAACCCCCCCCCCCCCACACCCTCCAACCAGTCTATTACGTCTTTTGTAATTCACTACAATAATATTTGCCACAATATTTCAGTCTCGTAAAATTCTTAAAAAGCAGTGAAAACAACCCTTGACATGGAATCATTGAAGTACACAAGGGTGTTTCGCTCTTTATCAGTACGGAAAACTACTTAAATGGATGGGCTATTAATTTATGTTGGACTTTCCCCGAGTAAACGAGGATAAAAATCACCCAGACCAAAGCATTTTGTTACACCTAGTATCACTAAATGTAAATAACTTTATTATCCGAAACAGAATTACCATTATTATTATTATTATTATTATTGTTATTATTATTATTATTATTATTATTATTATTATTATTATTATTATTATTATTATTGTAAGTACTGGTGGAATTACAGTTGTTGAATTTTGTGGTTATTAATGGTATCATTTTATTCTTTTTTTTTTGGTTCCATTTACCTTTCTTTTCTCATTGTCATGTATGTTGTCATAAAAAAATGTATGAATTATTGGCGAAAGCCTAAGATTAAATAAACTTGGAAACTTTAAAACTCGTATCAGGTTTTGTATGATCGTTTTTAGCATTTAGATACACGCTTATATGGAAAGACGTCTCGCGAAACGGTCTGACGGAGATGGCAGAGAATCGCTCAATTAAAACAAATAAACAAACAAACAAATTAACAAAAACGACGTAAATCACATTGAAAAAAAAAACATGGCTATTTGTACCCGGGGTCAAGTTGTTACGTTTTAACTCCGTGTATCTGGTATGAGGTTTGGCTGATTCATTGACGTAAACACTTAACAAAAGGAAAGAAAAAAGGTTTTAGCTGTATGCAATTCAGCAATACAATCAAATTAATCGGAAATATTGCAGTACATTGACAAGACGCCAGTTTTCGTTTTAGCCTGTAGACTTTCAAGTCAAATATAGCCACATTCTTAAGATGATCCTCTAGCCTCGATTCACACACACACACACACTCATAAGAAATAAATTAAAACAAAACAGAACAAACTAAAAAACAAACAAACCCAAAAAAATAAAAAACAAAAACAAAACAAAAGCAAAACAAAAACAAAAAAGAAAAAAAAAAACAATCAAAAAATTAAAAAAAAAAAAAACAACCAAAACAAAAAAGTAACCCAACCGCAGCCACACACGCCCCTCCCCTTCCCGCAAAAGAACAGCAAC
The DNA here is from genome assembly GCF_034508935.2 of Berghia stephanieae. Taxonomy (NCBI): domain Eukaryota; kingdom Metazoa; phylum Mollusca; class Gastropoda; order Nudibranchia; family Aeolidiidae; genus Berghia; species Berghia stephanieae. Next base: position 10,113,870 of record NC_088360.1, on the reverse strand, counting down.
AGCAACAAAAAACAAAAACAAAAAACAAGAATAAAAAAAAGAAAAAGAAAAAAAACAAAAACAAACATAACGAACAAAAAAAAAAACTAACAAAAAAAAAAAAAGAGAAAAAGCCACCAAAACACGCCCCCCCCAAAAAAAAAAAGAGAACAACCCAACCCCCCCCCCCCCAAAAAAAAACACCCCAAAGAAACAGAGCGAAAAAAACCCAACAAAAAACAAAAACAAAAACAAATATACACTAACTAAACCAAAACAAAACATATTTACTGTAATGAAACAAAATCCTCGGTAAAGGGTCAACTTGAACTGACGGAAAATTAATTCAAACCTTTTTTCTCGCCAAAGTGAACAAATCGGCGTTCTGTCCATGAACCGCAGAATAGTCTTTAAATCACACAAATACCTCTCATTGAAAACCCAATTGAACAGCAGAATCCATCACCCATTGAGAACGAACCCAATTAATAATAAAATGATAAAAAAAAAATCGTTTTGAAATACCATGGTCGTATATGATCACGGAGCACTGAGAGTGAATAGCACTCTGGTGAGGTCCAGACATGGTAATAATAAATCACCGTGATGGCAACAAGAATGGCTGAACAACTTACAGGGACATTTGATAAAAGAAGCCATATAGATGGAGACATTTATTACACAGGACCTGTAAATGAGCTCTATAAAAATTGACTGAAACTCTTCGACAAACTGAAGATTCAATTATTTTTTTTTTTTAATAAGGGCATCATTGGAGAGGAGAGTGATAAATACAATATATCAAAATAGTGGGTGTTATTTCTTACTGGAAGTATGACTGCCATAATTTGATGTAGAAGGAATGCTAAATAAGCATGTCATTCATATAGGTAAAGATGACTTCATCAAAGTCATATTCCTGCCTCTGGGATTTTTTTGACATAGAAAAATAATCACCATTATCATCTTTAACTTCTAGCCATGACCAATTGAATTTATTCCTCACGGGACTCATATCTTTATCGATGCTCGACAAGTCTGAATTGCGATCCACGAACAGCTCAGCCATTGTGAGAACATTAGAATAATGTAGCAATGAGCAAACTTGATTTTCAATCAGTAAATGACAGAGAAAAAAAAAAACTTAAATAAATATGACTTCAGGCCAATACACTGAATTATTAAGAAATGAATTATCAAGAAGAAACTTCGGCAGGCGTAAAAATTCAAAGAATCGAAATGAAGGTAAATCGCCACAAAACAGCAAGCTCGCTTGGGCTTGAGCAAAACAATGCCAGAAAACGTCCTGATTTGCACGGGAATTAATTAGGCTACTTACCATTGTTCCTTATGATCAGGTACTCAATCAGTGAAGAAACCGTCAACCAGTTTGTTTACAACGTGAGGCAATCGAAATGTGCTTGTAGCAATCTATCCTACCTTTCGATTTGAAGATGTCTACATAACGGACTTGCGGCATTCGCAATTTACTTTATCATAGTTTTGAGACTCGAAGGGTAAATGTGGTCAATTTTGGCTTAGATGAAACAGTGTAATTTATCGCTCGGTGGTTCAGTTAAAATTGGCTACAGTTGGGATCACGACGGATTGGAAAGTGAAAAAAAATTTAACGAAGGATGTGTGAAAATACCCAGGGAAGTGTTCAGACACGCCTTTTATAAAAAGCGTCGCTTTGTCTTGGCAATATATACATCGTTAATATAAACGGTCCCCATGAGCTATGCGTACCGCTGTGGAACACTCCTAATTATTTTACGGTCATTCGACTACGATTTGTGAATTCTTTCTTTTTAAATTTCTTTCTTTCTTTCTTTCTTTCCTTTTTTAAATATTTGAATTTGACAAATTGACTGATTTCAGTTAATTGACTGAGAATTTACAGGTCTAAGAATAGTTTGTAACCAGAAATGTAAAAAAATAAAAAAATCTAAATAAAAAAAAAAATACCCATTTATTTTGTCTTTTTCTAACCGCAAAAGATTAATCTCGGGATCTGTTTTGACAGGACACATTTTATTAAATAAAACATCATATTCTATCAATTTTGACCAGCAAACGGTCCGTTCTTGGAGTCCCAGGTTTGACAGTTTTCGACAAGATGATGTTCTTTTTAATTGATCAATCGCAGTTGAAGGCATGACGAGTTTTCCGGCCAAAATGTTAAAAAATTGGCCACGGGTTGCCAAACCCGCGGATTTTGCCCGTTCTTCGCGCCTTACCTGGTAGATGTGTCTCTCGGTGGTAGCGTCGATGGTGTCACCAATGTTGGGACAGTAAACGTTGCCCTCCACGAACCCAGCCGTCTGGCAGAATTCACCCAGAGCTTTGGTGGCATCTTCGGGGCCGTGGACCAGAATCTGAAAGGAAAATTATATATATAATATATATATATATATATATATATACATATATATATATATATATATATATATATATATATATATATATACATATATATATATATATATATATATATATATATATATATATATATATATATATATATATATATATATATAAAGAATGCACGATTAAACGTTTATTACAAAGTTTTCAAGAGATAAATACACTCGCCTCACAGCTGTGATTGAACATGCGGCAATGGAAAGTGCTGATTTAGTTAGACTAAATGCCCCCCCCCCCCCCCAAAAAAAAAAAAGACAAAAACAAAACAAAACAAACAATAAAAAAACAACAAACAAACAAACAAAAAACAAACAAACAAACAAACCCAACCTCCCCCCCCCCAACAGACAAACATACAAAATAATACAAAAATCTTCCCCCTCCCCAAAACAACAACAAAAAATAACCCTTATAAAACACAAAACAAAAAAAAAACAAAAAAAAAAAAAAAACAAGAAACAACAACAACAAAATCGATGACAGCAACAACTCTCACACAACTTTGAAAAAAAAAAGATCATAAATATTTTACTGGCATAGCTTTACCCAGCATTAAAAATACAAAACAAAACTTGGAGGACTTTTTTTTTTCTGTGAAGAGAAATAACACAATTGGTGAGTGAATGAACAGGCTGTGAGAAATACGAGTACCATCCGGTTTTGCAAGAGCTCGAAAAAAACCCCACACAATTAAAGGGTTATCATAAACATCAATCCATAAATCTCCATAAATTGACCGAAATGATCTCATGTAATATCCGTATTGTACTTTCCAGTAATAAAACAACAATCAGTTTACTGGAGATTCTAGAAAAAAAATTTTTCTTTTTCGATTTAAACAATAGATATAAAATACTTCTTCTTCTTCTTCTTCTAGGTTCCATGCCTGGTCCAGGCTTCGGATACTGCATGAATTATCTCTCTCCATTCCTCCCTGTCTCTTGCTTTTTCAAACAGCTCTTGGATTGTTAGGTTGGTGAAGCCCTTCAGTTGGTCTATGAGTATTTTTCTTTGTCTCCCCCGGCGCGTTTACCAGGTATTTTTCCACAACTTGCCAGGTATTCATTCTTATCTTTCCTTACTATGTGTCCGAAAAAGGATAGTTGTCGATCCACTATTAAGGGCATTAGTTTCCTTTGTTGGTATGTTTGTTTTAGCACTTCTTCGTTCGTTTTGTGTGCAGTATACGATATTCTCTGCATCCTTCTCAAGCACCACATTTCAAAAGCTTCAATGTTCTTTTGTTCTTTCAGATATAAAATACAAGATGCATATTCAACTATTATTTTATTTTCGATTTAAACAATAGATATAAAATACAAGATGCATATTCAACTATTATTTTCTTTTTCGATTTAAACAATAGATATAAAATACAAGATGCATATTCAACTATTATTTTTTTTTTAATTAATGAAAGCTGCTATCGTAATACGAGATATATCGCAAATGTAAAAGTGCGGCCATTAAAAGCAATTTATTGCACTAACACAACTCTAGTACCAAAATTTAAAGAGTAATTATAATATGATCTTCAGTTCGGTAGGCAAAAATACGCTCGTTGAACATCTCTTTGTTGATAACATCTATTGTTTAGATTATATTTTGCTCGAATGAGAAGGAAATCAAGCCTATGTACATCATCCTACTATGAAAACGGTGACATATTATGTGCTGTAGTAGAGGGTGAATATTAATTCACTGCAAGGCTTTTGCGATGCTTAGTAGATTTCTGGGTAATTTAATCAAGATGGATTGTAAATTAATCATATATTATATATATATATATATATATATATATATATATATATATATATACACTTACAAGCAAAACAGAAAAAAAAGTAAAAAAAAAAAAAGTAAAAAAAAAAAGGAAGTCAAGTTGAAAAGTAAAATAAAAGCAGATTCGAAGAACATAGATGTGTTGTAACGAGCGACAGAGAAATGGATAAAAGGGAGAGAGTTCAATCGGGGATCAGAGACAGATTCCAAGAAAATAGTTGTGTAGTCACAGACAACAGACAAACAGTAAGACAAAAGGGACGAGTTCAATCGGGGAGCAGAGATTCGAAGAACATAGTTGTGTAGTGACAGACAACAGACAAACAGTAAGACAAAAGGGACGAGTTCAATCGGGGAGCAGAGATATATTCCAAGAACGTAGTTGTGTAGTCACAGACAACAGACAAACAGTAAGACAAAAGGGACGAGTTCAATCGGGGAGCAGAGATTCGAAGAACATCGTTGTGTAGTGACAGACAACAAACAGTAAGACAAAAGGGACGAGTTCAATCGGGGTGCAGAGATTCGAAGAACATCGTTGTGTAGTGACAGACAACAGACAAACAGTAAGACAAAAGGGACGAGTTCAATCGGGGATCAGAGACAGATTCCAAGAACATAGTTGTGTAGTCACAGACAACAGACAAACAGTAAGACAAAAGGGACGAGTTCAATCGGGGAGCAGAGATTCGAAGAACATCGTTGTGTAGTGACAGACAACAAACAGTAAGACAAAAGGGACGAGTTCAATCGGGGTGCAGAAATAGATTCCAAGAACATAGTTTTGTATTGAAAGACAACAGAGAAATAGTAAGACAAAAGGGACGAGTTCAAAAGGAGAACCGAAAAAGATTCCCAGGAACATGGATGTGTGATAACAACCAACAGACAAACAGTAAGACAAAAGGGACGAGTTCAATCGGAGAGCAGAGATAGAGTCCAAGAACATAGTTGTGTAGTCACAGACAACTGAGAAATAGTAAGACAAAAGGGACGAGTTCAAAAGGAGAACCGAAGTAGATTCCAAGAACACAGGTGTGTATTGAAAAGCAACAGAAACAGTAAGACAAAATGTACCAGTTCAAAATGAAAACGGGGTATATTCCAAGGTTACAATTACAAACAACCGAGAAACAGACACAAGAGACGAGTTCAATCAGGGGGTAGAGATAGATTTCAAGTCCAATTTGTCCTTGTGTCCTGATGTTTGAAACACCTCAAGATCTAGTATGTTAATTGTTGCTGTTGGTCAGGGATCCCATGTAAAGCGCTTTGAGCATGTTAAGTGGATATTGCTCTATATAAACGCCCAAGTTTATCTCAAAACAGACCACAAAAGGTGAAAATAGAATTAAAATCATAAAGAGTGCAGCAATTTGATTTGTTTTTTCATCTTTTTTTTTTTCAATTCTAGACATTTCTTCATTTTCCATCATAACTTTCACACCGAGATTTCTATTTGTTTCTATAAATTCAATTTCCTACAACTAGTTCATTCCGCCATGATACCGCTATGACAATGGTTTAGAAATGAATGTTTAAATTGACCTATTACAGTCATTATAGCTATTAACCCATTACGAATTATTATACTTTGTCCAAATTGACGTTACATTATTCCCTGCCTCGGCTAAAATGATGATGTAAGAATGAAGGGCATGGCAAAAAAAAAAAAAAATACAAAACGAAAAAAAAAATCACAACAAACAACAACAACAAAAAAAAAACCCAAACAAAAACAAAAACGTTATCGTCACAAGATAAGTGGGTAATTGAATGCATTTGCTGAATTTTGCACGCTTACAAAATAGGGCTGGCATTTGAGAGATGTTTTCCTTCTCACGGTTCCTTATCAGCTAAAGCAAGGACGATAAGACTACAAATAAACCTTGACCTAGTATAACCCCCCCCCCCCCCCCAAATAAAACAAAAAACAACAACAAAAAACCCAAAACAAACAAACAACCAAAAAAAAAATAACAAAAAAAAAAACAAAAAAAAAAAACAACCCCCCCCCCAAAAAAAAAAAAACAACCAAAAAAAAAAACAAAAAACAAACAAAAAACGAGGACATAAAAAGATGATAATGGTATTAAAAAATAACGAAAAGCGCACAATGGATAGAAAAAAAAAATGAGATATGGGCAATAACGAGACAATGCAATAAGAATATAATAAAGGATAATATACAGTGTCACAGTTTTCAAGGAATTTCGTAAACACCATTGAGCAATGCTGTATCATTGTGTACCAATCAGGCGATCCCCCCAAAAAATAATAAAAATAAATAAATACATAAATAAATAAATAAAATCGCAACCATGATATTGTATTGTACAAAACAGATTATGGACAAAAAAAAAAAAAAAAAATACACTAAAAATGATAATTATGTTTATCAAAAAATCCAAACCAAATCCTATATAATAATCTGTCAATAAAAAGCGCAGAGATATCCGAGATAATAATTGAACGAGAACACAAGGAGAGTTACCTCCCGTCTAATTCATGGCATCACTTCCCACCATTGATCCCAAATGTTTTGCAGCCTCGTGGGATTTGCATCTCTCCGTTACAGTTTTATAACCTCCAATAAAGACCGAACGTGTCGACATCCTGGCCAGGCGTGAATGTGGTTGAAGACTAGTTTAGTGCCCATGAATGAGTGATGCCATATTTTGCATCTGGCCTTTAGAGTCTGGATAGAGATTGGCGGAACACAGAGCGAGGCTATTACGAGTTTTCCATTGTTATTCATGCTTCCTGTACGGATGGTTTCCAAATTCAAAGTGACAGAGTGCTCGCCAGTTTTAGTGATGGATTAGTAATGAAATAAAACATAAACTGCCGGACATCGATAAAAATGAGTATATCTCGATTATTATTCATAATAATATAATATAACATTAATATAGCACCAATCCCGCGTTGCTGCAGCTCGTGGCGCACATTGACAAAAGAGGAAATGATACACGTTACAGAAAACAATTACACAGATCAGAAATAGGCTACTTATATGTTTAACAGTTCTATTCATACAATTATTTGGTCAAAGAAGAAGCCTTGAGGTCTATTTTAAGGTACTTTTGAATGCCATCTCAGTCGAAAATATCTTATACTTCATATATAAGATATAGAAGTGAATTCCAGACATTTGGGCGGCATGTAAAAATGCCTCATCAGTAAATGTTTTAGTACTTTTTTAGGTACACGAAGAGGAATTGATGACATGAATGAGGAATTGATCCATACGCCTCATAGTGCAGTGTTACCAACTCTGATTTCTTGGCTTTCACGGGACAACGAAATGAAAGCTGAAAGTGATTCGTGACCAATAGACCCGTTTCGGATTCGTTTCTTTTAGTGGCCACGATGTTTTGGTGTGATCTACTCTCATAAAATGTCTATAATATAATATGGCCCCAAGACCTAATTAAAACACATGCATGCACGGTTGGCGATGTGTCATTTTGTGCAATAAATACCGTCCCAATAGCCAATTTTGGTACTCTGAAGGACCACCATTGTACTGCCCGTTATAAAAGCGCCCATTACTTCCAAAGTGAGCATGAAAACCTTTACCTTACACACACACACACACACACACACACACACACAAAACACACACAATATATATATTATATATATATATATATATATATATATATATATATATATATATCGATTAGTAGACCCTCAGCCTGTCAAAACGCCTCAAACTTAAGACTTCTTTATAAATTTGAGATTTGAAATTTGTTTGGCAAGTTGAGTGTCATGTTAATCGATAGATATTTGAAGTAAACCTTTTCTGGCCAAATGTCTTTCTTTCCTATTTGAGATTTGAGAAAGTTTTGGCAAGTTGAGAGTCATGTTAATCGATAGATATTTGAAGTAAACCTTTTCTGGCCAAATGTCTTTCTTTCCTATTTGAGATTTGAGAAAGTTTTGGCAAGTTGAGAGTCATGATAATCGATTGATATTTGAAGTATAATTTTCTCTGGCCAAATTTCTTTCTTTCTTTCTTTCTTATTTCTCTTTATTACAGGTCTTTGCCAGAGTAGTGTACAATGTAAGATGGCCGAACCGAATCGGGAATGGAACGAAACAGCGCTAATACTCTTGGTCCGCTAGGATTTGATGATGATGAATGATGATGATGGTGATGATGATGATGATGATGATGACGATGGATTGTAATGATGATGATGAGATGACGACGACGATGATGATGAGATGACGATGATGATGGTGATGATAATAATGATGATGATGATAATTATGATGATGATGATGATGGTGATGATTATTTTTATTATTCTTAGATATGGTAATGATAAGATAAAATTGTTAATAATTCTTGCAATTGTCTCACAGTTCTCCAACCTCAATTTTCCTATAAAACGAAATTTATTGTACGATTCCATCTGAAAGCATAAAAAATGACGACTGAACAACAACTAATATTGTCCTATTAGTCTTTACCATTCTTTCCCCCTCAATATACTTCTTTATCCCTATAAAAGGATTTCACATTACCATTTTACACATGAAAAAAAGATGTTGAGACAGTCTAAACGAGTTCTTGTTATCCTCTTGTTCAAATAGAATCGATGTCCTAAACAGGGTAAAATAAAGTGAACATACAAAACCCGATTGCTAATTGCATCGTAGAAGACCCTAAGAATAACTTTTGATAATCTGTCCAAACACTCAATCATTTACAAAAACCTTCAGACTCTCTCCGTTTGAATTCATAAGATGCAAGACACCGACGACACTTGAAATCCGTTGCCATCGAAAGAGTTCATAAAACCCCTCGTCCATAAATTAAAAAACTAACAACAAAAAACCCCCCAAAACAATCAAACAAAACAAAACAAAAACAAAACAAAACAAAACAAAACCAAAAATTCACCCCCCTCCCCCATAAGAACAAAACAAAACAAACCAAAACCAAAAAAACCCCTCCCCCCTCCCCCCATAAAATCAAAACAAAACAAAAAACAAAAAGAAAATTTAAAACAACAAACTCAAAACAAAAACCAAGTAAAAAAAATGAAATCAATAAACAAACCGAAACAAAACCACAGAACCACACCACCCCCCCCCCCCCCCCCCGGGCAAACAAAAAAACCCAACAAAAAACAACAAGAAACAAAACCAAAAGAAAAACAAAAACAACAAAAAAAAAAAAAAAAAACAAACAAAAACAACCCCCCCCCAAAACAAAAAACAACAAAAAAAAACAAAACAACCAAAAAACCCAAACCCAACAAATAATCTGTTCAAACGATGTTGACGACTAACTAGTAGTAGTAGTAGTAGTAGCGTATGTCTACATCTCCACACTGGAAGTCTCCAGCCAGACCTTAAATCTTCACCGCAGTTGAGGACAGCCTCGAAAGCTCTCGCCAATCTCGTCACAGGGCAGTGTAAGATTATGTGATCTGCTGTCTCTGGCGTTCCCTGACAGTGGGGAGACGACTGATTAAATCAAAGAATCTTCTTCAAACCAAAACCACACCTCTGGACTCCTAGTCCTAGATAGCTGTTTTAAATGTATCCTTACAAATTACTTTTATTTACTTCCGGAATCCTAGCTGGAGACTAATGTTTGAAAAGCAATAACAGCTGGAAAAAAAGATGGTTAGTTTTCCTTACAGAGTCGCTTTCTTCTTGTAAAATGAGAGCCAAACATTTCGTTTGAGTCCAATGTTTGACAAACTAGTTGTCTCAGCAGATGGCTACCAGAAAAAAAACAACAAACATTCATGGCAATATGCTTGAACGTTTACCACAGACTCTGCATTTTATCCAAAAGTTACTTACAGTTACACATATTAAGATATCTAAAAGATAGTTATCATTAGAAATACGCGTTTGAAACAACCTAAGATAGAGTAGAGGTGGTCATAATAATAGCAAAGATTCCATTGTGTTCAGAGTGAAAATCTAATAATCGCGCCTAGACTCCGGAAATTCTAACCAAAATCCAGTCAAACTATTTTAGCATAGTTTCGAAAATTTTAAGGTCACTTACGTCACAAGTAAGATGTTATCAGGCCTGCCTATGTCAATACAAGAAACATGAAAAGTGCTTGTCAAAATAGTAAGATTTGTACAAGCATTCCCAAAATATATGTTGCAGGAAGCACGGATAATGCCACGAAACCTTATGCGAAACAACTTTTGGCATTAAAATGTTCAGCCTTGACTCTCATTTAAAAAGAAATAAAAGCATTGAGCTTTTTATATAGCGTAATATCCACTAAACGTGCTCAAAGCACTTTATATTAAAACATACATATGAAAAAAAAGCATTGCATCTTAAAAATGTAAGAGAAAAACACCATTCGAATATGCGTTTTTGACCTTTAGTTGACAGCTCTGTGATGATCAAGAAAAATATGACGGTGCACAAGTCCCAGGGTCATTAGATAGATTGATCAGAAAAAACAAATATATGTCCCAAAGAAAGAAAACATTTACCTTTGAATGTTTCCCTTTCCACAAAGGGAAAGAAAGAAAGAAAGCAACAACAACAACAACAACCACGACGACAACAATAAACAAAATCCAATCACAAAATTCAAGCAAAAAAACAAAACAAAATGTCCCATCTTCTGAGAAGAACCGGGAGTATCATGACGGGAGACAACAGAAACTAGTTCCTGAGCAACTAACTGTTAGACAAAGAGTTCTTAACAACTGTTAGCATTAAGATAAATTCGATAAAATATTGTTTCTAATCTTCAAGTAACAGTCGAATATGTGCAAAAGTAAAATAAATTGTAAAAAAAAAAAAAAATTCTAAAGCAGCCAATTCCGTCATTCTAAATGGGAAGATCTTGTATTTTTGTGTTTATTTTCCCTTAAGAAAGAACAATTTAAAATTCCAACTTCCCCATGCATTCATGTATTTGAAACCGTCTTATATAAATTAGAAAAAGCCAACATAAAATCTCCTATACGTGACAGGCAACCGGCAAATTCGGAAATTACAGGACGGTATTTTTTTTTTATCCTTGTCGAAAACAGAAGAGTTATGTTCCCCTACGAAACTCCCACGTTTTCCACGTTACGTAAAAGATCAAACAGGAAAAAATAAAAACGTTATTTTCCGGATATATCATATTTAAAAAGCAGGTTGTACATCGAATCGCTAGTTAAAGTAGTCCCAGGTTTGAGAATTTTTGCCAAGGTCAGAGTAATTTTAATTCATCGACATTTGAAGGACGAGTTTTCTGGCCAAAATTTTAAATACGCTTTTTTTATTTCCAGAGAGGAGCAGCACTGTCAACATCAAGCAATATGGAGCATGGTCAGCAAATGGAGACAAATAGTGCAAGATAATGCTTTAATTGAAAACTAAGGTATTCACTTTTATCATAATAGTCCTCGTGGTGCCAGTGACTTCAACATTCAGGAAATGAAAAGAAAGAAATGACACACTTTTGTTCTTCTCCCACAAACTTTTCCACTAATCATAGAGTCGAAAATTATCCCGGTTTCAAAAAAGTTATACGGACAAAAGGAATTGCTTGCTACCCTTTGGAAAAGGCGTTAGTCTATAGCAGATCTAAAAGGCCAATCTACGAAATCATTGCTGGATAGACGGGGGGGGGGGGGGGTCAGAAAAAAAATCTCGAAATAACCCAGGATCGATCCAGGTCCTCTTAAGTGTGAAGCAAGTGCACTACCAGCTGAGCTATTGGAACCCCGAAAAGAAGGGAAAAGCAATTTGAAAAAAATCCGCTTGCAAGTATTCATACAGGAAACAAACACCAATAATCAATAACAGTATTTTCGTAAGACAAATTGAAATTCGGACGACCCAAAAGGCTTATCTACCTTTTTTTATTTTAAAACTTAAGAACAAAATTCGTAGAGGCTGGAAATCTTTCTCGCGTCCTCCTAAAATATACCAGCATTGTTTATCGTACAACTTATAGTAATCCTCAATCAGGCAGACAGATTGTTTAGTGTGGGGGGGGGGGGGGGTTGAAATGATTGTAATCCTTCTACATTTCTATCTGCTTTGTTTGGCACTATTGTCATATTCACACATTGAAATATGAAGGTCAAAGAACACTCTCTTTTTAGACGATCTCCATGATATGTTCAATGTTTGTATATTCTAAGTGCAAAAGGGTTTTACAAAAGGGCACGCGCATTCGTTATGAAAAATATAGACATTAAATCGTTCCAAAGATCGGGTGTTAACTCCAAGGTACGCCTGGCCGATAATCAGGAGGTCTCAGGCGGTCTGTGTGTGTGTGTGTGTGTGTGGGGTGGGGGGGGGGGGGAGAGATGATTTTATTATTATTTTTCTCTCAATGCATTTTTCTTTCTGCTGTGTCTGGCGCTGTGACATTCACATCGTTTCATAACGCCATCACTTTCAATGCTTTTGCTTACAAGTTTGATGTTCAGACAGTAAGCCCTATTTGAATTGAGTATAAAAAAAAGAAAAAGAAAACGGTAGATAGTCTCTATCAATTCATAAAAACAAATGTTAATGTCCTGAAACAAGTTAGGCATTTTAATTAAAGAACCTGGCGTCACCATAGCAGCCGATAGAAGATGCAAAAAGGAGATAAAATGCTGGTTTGGTCAAGCTAAATCAGCCTTTAAAATCACGATCAATAGTTTTTTTTCGAGACAGAAACAAATGTCAAACACTAAAATTGAAGCTTCTTCAATGCTATATTGAACCCATATTAAAATATTCATGTGGAACTTGGAGGTTTAGCAGGTTGGTAGAAAAATAGAATAGAAGCGACTGAATTGTGGTTAATACGAAGAATGCTGACGATCCTGGAGCGGGATAGATGTCGCTAAAAAGTAATAAGCAAGAAGGGTTTTGAGCCCGAAACGTTCCGTGTTTATATTTCGTTCTTTTTTTAAGTTGTAATATTCATTTTTGTTTCTTGCGTTTTACAGCCCACAGCTTCAGGCAGCTTAGTATCACCTGGATGTCGTTGTGAGGATTTGTTCTTTGTCTGGCAATTCATCGTTCTTACCTATTCAGAGGAGAATGGCTCAATCACAGTGTTTTCAATGTCTTTGGGGTCAGATGGAAGAAGGGGGTCCAAATTCCAAATGGCTCAATTGGTAAAGCTTTCGCTCCACGCACAAAGGGACCGGTATCAATCCCTGACGTAGCTGAGAATTATTTGCAGTAATTTTGCAGCTGGGTCTGTTAGATCCGAGGGAAAGTATTTTGCGCTACACTGTCGTCCTAACCAAAGAGTAGCAAACAATTGCCATTGTCCATTTAACGCTATAAAAAACACCGGCATTGGACCTTAAGGACGAATTTTTATTTTAGTTCTAGGGTGAAAGGCCAATAAATGTGAAGGGATTTGTAGATGTGGCGTCATGTAGTGTTACGTATTGGATTGACCTTACGATTATAACTACGCACTCGGAAAACCCCCCCCCCCCCCCCAAAAAAAAAAAAAAAAATAAAAAAATAACAAAAAACAAAAAAAAAACACAAGTTAAAACAATTTTAGTCAGAAAACTCCTTCAAATGTCGATTGAATAAAATGATCCTCACATTGTCAAACTCTCAAACCTGGGACTCAAATCGATATTTGACGAAAGAGGTTTCTGGCCAAAATTTGTAAACCCTGTTTTTTTTTTTTTTTTTGGTCCCGAGTAGGGCGGTATAGTAAGTCTGAGCGGACGATCACCAGGAGATAAATTAAAACGTGAAGCCGCCAGGACATTATGTTTGTCGTGGATAAGCACTACTGCCATGCAAAGTGTGTGTGTGTGTGTGTGTGTGTGTGTGTGTGTGTGTGTGTTTGTGTATGTGTGTGTGTTTAAAAAAAAATTATTATGATAATATATCAATCGCTTGGTCATTCCACGTCATTTTATAAATGATTGAACTATTCATCAGCAAGGGGAGGTCTTGTAAAACCATTTTAACCCGATAGCCCTTGTCCAAACAACATCCAAATAAATCAAAAGCTGACGTTTTTCTTCTTACCCTCCCCCCCTCTCCATCTAGATTTGATTGGTAGCTGGGTCTGTTAGATCTGGCAGAAAGTAATTTGCGATAGACCAGCGTCCTATCCATATAGGGTAACAAGCAATTGCTTCACGCGAGAGAAACTAGGATAAACTCCGTCGACATGGGCCTCATGGCTCTAAAGGTCTACTTTTTCATACGAAAAAAACCCCCAATAGCTTATAAGAGCAAGCTGATAAATCTAAAACGGGTAATTATTCGAGTAGGGTAGGAGAAAGCGTGATGATCTCTGATCAAATACTGACGTACCCTGAAAAAAACAAACCGCGTCTATAAAGTTTTGGCCAGAAAATCAAATATCGATTGATCGATATGACCCTCATCTTGTCAAAATCTCTCGAGAGTTTTTGCCAAGATGTGGGCCATTTTAATCGATCGATATTTGAAGTGAACCTATAGATCGAAGGTTCCAACTCCATTAAAAGACTTGGCTTGGGACCTACAGATCGAAGGTTCGACCTCCGTTATAGGCGCGTAAAGTTGCCCCTTGGCAACCGGAGAAGACTTTTCTCTCATTTAGCAAGCCAGTAAGTGAGAAGTAAAATGATTACCTGTCTGTCGTACCAGTTTACCAAAAGAATGAGATAGAAAGGCTTATAAAGTATAGCTTTGATCTAACAAAGACAATAAAAATGTGTCTCAAATGGACACATTCGAACAGGGAACAGAGACAGATTTCAAGTAAAATCTATCTGTGTCTAGCTTCGGACCGCCTAGAATTTCCACCCAGACAGCGGCGAGCCTGCCAAGTGGGGTACGCTAAAACTGTTACAAAAGTACATGGGTAACTTGGAAATAATATACTTTAAAAATTTGATTCACAATAACAATATATTTACTCTAACAAAACGTGATTAGCTTCCTCAAAGAAAAAGACGGATGAAATCAAGGGATCTCATTCCAGTACATGAAAACGCAAGGCAACAAGGAAAGGACCAATGATATATTATGGGGATAGACAAGTCAGTACCGCCGTACTCTGCAAAACACATTTTAAAAATTTTGGCGAGAAAATTTATCCTTCAAAAATCGATCATGTTATCAAAAATTATTTAACCTGGGACTTCAAGGAAATTTCAAGGTCAAATTTTTAAAATGTGTGTTTTTCCAGTACGGTAGATCGAAGGGAGACGCACAACAGGCGATAAACTGTATATTTCAGGGGAGGAAGATCCAAATTCCAAGGAAGAAATATTTATCAGGCAACAATAAATGGATTTTCCTGCATATCTAGATATGACATGTTCCTTTATAAATGCTTTAGATTAGAGGAAATGTGGTTAGTCTTGTCATAATATATCCAATTCCGTGTAAAATATCCATAAGCTCACCGATTTCGATTCCAAATTTTGACAATAAAAATTCTACCGTGGATTCAGAAAAATCATAATTTGGCCAAATCTGTCCTCCCAAAAAAAATATATACCGATTAAATCTATGTCTGGCGAGGGTATGGACATTGTTGAATCTACCAGCCTAGACGCCCACAGGGAAATTTCATCTTCTGCATGACAATCTTCAACAAACCGACTTCATCGTACTAAAATATTTTTTCTTTCTTTTCTTTTCTTTTTTCCTTTTGGGAAGGGAAAGAAGGGGGGGGGGGGGTACGGCTATCTTTCATATACAGCAGACCATTGTATAAAACCCATCACGTCAAACAGGTACTATGTCTTGTGATCAAGATGGTCAAAATTGAGTTTATGATCAAATTATTATCAGAATTAGAAATGTGCAAGTTATTTATTTATTTATTTATTTATTTATTTATTCATTCATTCATTTATTTATTTATTCATTCATTTATTTGTTTATTTATTTATTTATTTATTTATTTATTTATTTATTTATTTATTTAGTTATTTATTTATTTATTTTAAAAATATTTTAAAGAAAAAAACAACAACTTACTCTTCTCAAAAAACGGATGACAATTGTTGAGTTCATAATCAAATTATCGTCAGAATTAGAAATACGTAAGTTGTTTATTCATTTAATTATTAATTAATTAATTTGTATTTTTAAACAAGAATTTCAAGAAACAAAACTTATTCTTCACAATAAACGCATTTATTTAAACTCAAATTTTACAGGTTAATTTCAACTTTTACAATTAAGCACCAGACTCATCCCGACATAATACCGCGGTGAGACCTTTGGTCATATATGAATTAGTAAGCAGGTTAAACTTGCGATTTTATATAGCGCATTATCCAATAAACGCACTCAAAGCGCATTACAAAGGGTTCCTGGCAAACAGCAATGCGTAACATGTACGACAAGACATGACGCCTGTTGGGCGATGTTACCGTTTTTCCCCGACAGACGCCACACTGTTAACGGCCAGGTACTCATTTCACACCTGAGTACGATGAGAGTATGTGCGTAAAGAGCCTTTTCCAACGACTCAACTATGCGGCGATAAAACAGCGGGCCTCGAACCCTGGCCCTTCTGATCCGAAGGCGTGTGTCATATCACAAGACAACACACACACACACACACACACACACACACACACACACACACATATAGCCGTTACGAGACGAAGGCATATAAGGGCAACGACAGCAGCAGCGACAACATGAAGGAATTAACGATAAACCCAAAAGTTGTGCATATTATGTTTGTAAAATGCCTGATCAATCAGACGCACTCCTATGTTTTCCGTCCGTCTAAAAAGTTGCGTCAAAAGCCTCACCAAGTTTGAATAATATCTATATCACACACTACAGAAATAATGTTACAGCTCAACAACGAATAATTGCATCTACAAGAGACTCGATCGTTTAGAAATAGAATCCTAAATAGTTCTTTTCTGAACTTGTGTAAAAAAAGAATATTTGCTTTTGTTTTTTGTTTTTAAGTGTTTTACGGCGTTTGCAACACATATACTCGTAGTTCATATCAGCGCCAAAGGAAGAAACTTGGATGGTAAAAACATTCTAGATGCACAATTAAAGGGACTTGAGGAAATGGTTCAAATAGGGAACATGTAGATTCCAAGCGTGCACTATCAGTGTACTTAGTTTGAGATCACCTAAAAGTCTCACCCAGACAAAAAGAACAAGATCTCACTAAGAGGAAAACACTCAAATGTTTACAAATCATATGTTAAAACAACAACAAAAACAACAACAACAACAACAAAAAAAAAAACAATACATAACAGAGAGATGATTACAAAGAAAAAAAATCATCTGCCAAAACTATACCTATACATTCGGCTGCTTCCCTCTGAGCCAAGGCTTCAGCCAGGGTCAGGACAAAACTAAGTAATAATAATAATAATAATAATGATGATAATAATAATAATAATAATAATAATAATAATAATAATAATAATAATAATAATAATAATAATAATAATAATGATAATAATAATAATAATCATGATGATGATGATGATGATGATGATGATGATGACGATGATGATGATAACACAAATAGTAATTATGACGATAATAAAAAATAATCCTTATAGCAATGATGACGATAATGATAATGATGATAAAGATCAATGCTGATGATGAAGATGATGATGATGATGAAGATGATGATGATACTAATAAACGACCCCAGCCTATCTGTATTCAATCAAGGACTTCAATGGATAGTATTCTATGGCATCTCTCTCTCTCTCTCTCTCTCTCTCTCTCTCTCTCTTTCGCTCTGTCTCTCTCTCCCCCCCCTCCCTCTCTCTCTTTTTCCTTTAAAGAGGATTTGGTAATCATGATGGGCTATCGGATATCTTAGGATATTAAGACAAATGTTACACGAATTGTTACCGAATATCAACCAGACACTGGATATAGAGCAAACTACATACGTCTTCGTGACAATATAAAGGAGTTGGACGAGACTGATTGGTCGCAAAAGTCACGTGCCAAGACCCGAATCTTTCCGGGCAAACAAATAAGTCAATATTTTTGTAATTATTTTCTATTTAAAATATATATTTTCTGTGTTGTGTGAGGATTAATATTTATATATTCCAGATAGCTATTTCAAATAATGCTCATAATAGTAATGAAGATAAGTGTGTTTTTCTTATACAAAGGCAGCAATATTTTCTCATGATCTCGTCCCACACTATATACAATACGTGACCCCATCCCTCCAAACTCTATTAAGTCAGAATTTGGACAACGGACGGCAATTTAATCCTCTTTGATGGTGATAATAATAATAATAATAATAATAATAATAATAATAATAATAATAATAATAATAATAATAATAATAATAATAATAATAATAATAATAATAATAATAATAATAATAATAATAGTAATAATAATAATACGATGGAATATAAAAATAGATTTGGCTATAACAAGAATAACTCATTTTTTTGTACTTTAAGGTCTGTCAGGAAATGCAAGACACGGCAACATTTGTGATGAAATTAATGTCAAAGCATAATCGATAAGGTATAATAATATATTGAGATATGACCTGAAATAGATCAGATACAATGTCTTATTCCATTTTGGGGGTGTCGATAGCTCAGTTGGGAGAGCTCTCGCTTCACGTGCAAAAGGACCGAGCTCGATCCATGGTGTAGTCGAGATTTTGTTCCCTTCTGAATCCCATGTCCAACAGAAATGATTGAGCAGCTGGGTCTGTTAAATATGTCGGAAAGTATTTTGCGATCGACCAGCGTCGTATCCATAGGGTAGCAAGCCGTTGCTGTTGTCCGATTCACGCTATCGAAACCGGGTTCATGGGCCCAATGGCTCTGCATCACTTTATTAAAATTTGATAAAGGCAGACAAGTCGCATTGAAAAGGTTTTCCAATTACCGAACTAAATGGCGTGGCGATTAACATACAGAGTTTATTATTATTATTATTATTATTATTATTATTATTATTATTATTATTATTATTATTATTATTATTATTATTATTATTATTATTATTATTATTATTATTGTCTCATGAGCTCGTCCCAATGTTGATTTTATTTTCTAGTACGAGCACAAAACAGAACAATTTTGAAGCATTTTCTTTCAATTTTTATCTATTCATTTATGAGACAAGACGTTTTAAACTAACGGGTCATGGGCATTTAGAGCGATACTCTTGAGTCGATGCCCAACCAATTGTTTCCATACAAAATGCTTTTATCGTCCTGAAACTTAGCACGACAACCAAGTTTGGGAGGGCATTATAAATTTATATGTATAAATTCAAATGTAACACTGAATGGATGTATCTCATCTCTGACATCATCGATATTTCACACATCATTCGTAGCCTTATACAGACCAACAAATTAAGGGATGCCCTTTGAGGTCCGGGTGCCATTGAAATCAACTGGTCCAAGCCGTCATCTGATGGACTCTCTCATGATAGACCTTTGAGTTACCAGATGCAGATGATATGTTGACTGTTGACAACTGATTTACAAAGATCTGATGAAATCCACTTGGTTGCAATAATTTACAATTGCTTTATAAATGTTGCTTTACACTTGTTGATGAATTGTTGACTCCCGATAAAATATTCAATAAAAAGCCTGATTTTTGTTTTCTTGTAAAGAGTATATTACTATGAGAATATTTCGTACGAAGCTTCTCTTCATCATATTATGTGACTCATCGTCTGAAAACGGTATTATGTCGGAATGAACCAGGTGCTAAAATTGGTCAAAAATATGAATGATTGCTATTTAGCACTGTAAAATATGATATTCACTCTCCCCTGTAAAGCATACAAACTCAACCCAAGTCTGATATACATGGAAT
>NC_088360.1:10083890-10088890 GCF_034508935.2 Berghia stephanieae | reverse complement strand
ATTTGGTAATATTTATTCTTCTTCTTCCGGTTATAAAACAAATATTGCAAAATGTCTCCGCGTTCCCCACCCCCACACCATTTCTCTTGAATCGTCTCTTCACTCACAAGAAAACTTGGAGATGCCAACGAATACAAAAGAATTCGGAGACTTGTTGGAACGGGAAAAGTCATAAATAATCACGTGATGTAGCTAGTTCAATTCATTTTGGAAGTAGAAAAGGAAGACGATGATGATGATGATGATGAAGAAGAAGAAGAAGAAGAAGAAGAAGGAGGAGGAGGAGGAGGAGGAGGAGGAGGAGGAGGAGGAGGAGGAGGAGGAGGAATAGAAAGAGGAAGAGGAGGAAGAAGAGAAAAGAGAGCAGAAGGAGGAAGAAATATATATTTAGATTATGCCAAGTATCCCTTGAATAATGAACTTACCAACTGTTTAGGTCTGATTTGTGCCAGGTATTTTTTGATGGATTTGCCATCGGATCTTCCCTCAAAGTCGATGAACTGGACACTGGCGTTGATGTCCAGGGTGACGGTGGACGAGATACATTTGGTTGGCACTTCGGCATTGTCTGTGCGATTGAAGACAAAAAACAAAACAAAAACGTTGACAAATGAAGTCCTACAGAGTATGTGTGATAAAGAAAACAACCCAAATATTAACGCTGAGTAAATTGGAAAAGGAACTACGAGTATCAGTTGGATTGTCTCGCGTTTTGTTGAAAATTCCAACCAGAAGTTTTGCATCATCATCATCATCATTGTCGTCGTCATCTTCATCATCTGTATCCTTATCACCATTTTATGTATGAACGAATGGATGGATGAATGGGCGAATGAATAAATTAATAAATGAGATTGGACGCTTTACGACTTTGAAATCGTGCTGTTTGAGTCTGCTCTCAAACCACTGAAAATGTCACAACCAAATTTTTCACTACAAGTCTGTATTCAGAGGCGTGTGATAAGAACCCGTGATATTCAATTTCAATATTTATTGTTAATAACGATTATCTACAAAGACAAACCTTTTTATTTTTTTTTTTTTCCTCTTTTGGTTTACGACGGGTTTTTGGTAGAGAAGATTCACACATTCCGACTACAAACTTGGTGTCGAGCAACACCGATATCAAATTGGAATCAAGTAATACCGATATTTTCATAATTTCTAGTACGTTATCGAGAAAAAAACACTTTTAGATAGTAGTGTTGAGATCAAGATTAAACAAACATTTCAGAAAACCTGTATACTTTTGGCCAGTTTGATGTAACGAACATTTTCATCTCACTTAAAATTTTGACGATACCGGATACTAACCATCTGTCTTTTGTGCTTCTTCTTTTTCTTCTTCGTCTTCTTCTCCTCCTCCTCCTCCTCCTCCTCCTTCTTCTTCTTGTTCTTGTTCTTCTTCTTCTTCTTGTTCTTGTTCTTCTTCTTGTTCTTGTTCTTCTTCTTCATCTTGTTCTTCTTCTTCTTCTTCTTCTTCTTCTTCTTCTTCTTCTTCTTCTTCTTCTTCTTCTTCTTACAAAATGGAGTAATAACGCAACTGATACGCCTCCCTTCAAGTTAACCACTCGTTTGTCCCAGATCAATCCATTCCATAATCAGGAATATCGTACCGAGCATTTGACAAGAGAAGGGAGCACAGGGTTAGGGTGAAGTTTAGTAATAGTGATGGGGGGGGGGGGGGGGGGGGGGGGGGGGGGGGGTTGGAAAAGTGTTTAGAAATCGGGAAGAGGATGGTGGTTGAGTCGAAACGCTGGTACCAAACTTGATTTGATTTTCAATTGGGGTGAAGAGTTGTATGACTTTTCTAGTCTCTATTAATCCTGCTAATGGAGATTCTCTATGTTGGAGAACAGTATTGTAAATAAATAAATAGATTGGAAGGAAAAAATATGATAAAAGATCAAGCAACTGTGAACTTGGTCAGAGAAAAAAATCGAGAGACAACAAGAGAAGCTCATAAATTAAGAGCCTCGCCATTATACCCATTAGGTTAATATTGTTATTTCGGCAATATTATTGTTAACAAGTACTGAATAATATAACGATAAAGGTGTTGACAATTACATGAAGGAAACACTTGTTTGCGGTACTGCTGAATACCGAAATCCACCGAAATCGACCGAAATCCACTCAAGTGGGGAGTGAGCCAGAGACTATGGGAGGTGGGCACCAGTGGGGATTGAACCGGAGACTACGGGAGGTGGGCACTAGTGTGGATTGAACCCAAGACTATGGGAGTTTGGCACAAGTGGAGAGTGAACCAGGCAATATGGGAAGTGGACACCAGTGGGGATTGAACCCGGGACTAGGGGACAAAAGTGGGAGTAAACCAGGGACTGTGGGAGGTGGATACCAGTAGGGAGTGGACACAAGTGGATGGCGAAGATTACAGGATGTGGACATATTATCCCAGGTTCACTCCTCACTGGTGCCCACCTCCAATAGTCTCTGGTTCACTCCCCACTTGAGTGAATTTCGGTAGATTTCGATAGATTTTAGTATTCACAAGAACCCCTAGTTTGCTCTTGAACTTGTTTATGGGGTGGAGTTGGAGGATCGTCTTTTTCAAAATATTCCCGTGAAAATATTTGACGCATGCGTGAGCTGAGATAATTGTTTTTCAAAAATTATTTTTCAAGGGGATGGAATCTCTGAGTCATTCTCTAAAGAGACGAAATTGATCCACAGCTCATGTACTGAATATCGAATTGAGGTTTCTCTGACAGAATATCTAAACGAAATTTCAAAATCAGAATCATTCTCAGAACTCTTAGAAGTCCAAACTTGATACTTGTAATGGCGGCGTGAGCGTGCTACTGCTCTGGTCGCGTTGGCGGTTTGTGGTAGCTGCTGTAATACTACTAATGGCAGAGGCACGAGTTCTCTTAATGAGAATGGACAAGAAATTCTTCTATTTCCTCCAACTTTTCTCCTCTCCATTTTCTTCTTCTTATTATTCCTCCATTCTCCTCCTTCTTATTCTTATTCTTCCACTTCCTCCTTTTTTATTCCTGCTATCACCACTACTATTGTGTCTTTACTACGAGCGCAGTTGCTTTCAAGCAATCACATTGATCGGATTTTTCTTTGCTAAAATGGATCCATGGATCCACGTTTAGCAACTGATTGTCGACATCGCTCTGTTAGGGAAGCCTGTCCGTTTTACCGATTTCCAAATGAGAACCATTTTTGGTGAGAGGAAGTGACGTCACGATTTGGAAACCCTATTTGTACAGCGAAGTACTCGAGCATTGTTCATTGTAGATTCGGTTTTCTCTTTCCTAGGTCATAATAGGGATATCCCTTTTAATAGTAATAATAATAATAATAATAATAATAATAATAATAATAATAATAATAATAATAATAATAATAATAATAATAATAATAATAGTAATAATAGGGAAAAATAGATTTTTAAAAATAACAACAATTGAAAACCGAAATAAATAACATCTTTTCTTATTACTCCGTGGAAATCACAAGCCCGGCGACTTTTGGTTCATTAAAGACAGCTACCATACACCGATATAACGCATTGTTTTGGCCACAAAACTTAAACTTCATAGGATATCGATCGCTTGAAATTGCTTCAAACTTATCAATAAATTCTAAATCGTGAAGCTTCCATTGAACTATTGTTTTTCTTTCGGCTCCTCTTCTTCTTTTCCCCTTTAACAACTTGGCGGTCATTTCAGTCGATCGATAAATAGAGTAAACGTATCCTGCGACAGCTATGGACATGGAGTTTATGTACCAACGTGCTCAAAGACAACAAAAAACAAAAAAAAAAAAAAAACCCCAAAAAACAAACAAAACAAACAAAAAACAAAAAAACAAAAAACAAACCAAACTTGGGGCCAGGATGATGATTAAAACTCACCGGTGTTATGATTTGGTTGTCGCGCTATTCAAAATATCTCTATCGTCACGTTTTCACCACAATTTGCCGAGCTTCTTTGTTGACAACGGTCACGTTCGGATTTCGAAATTAAATGGTAAAAATACAATAAAATCAGTATTTAAATGTGACAATTAAAATCTGTTAACGACACGAAACAGTGGACCGATGTTGTTCTTGTATTATTTTACCTTTTTAATCATTATCTAATTGGATGTTTTGATAATTGAATGACTGATACTCAAACAAAACAAACAAACCCCCCCCCAAAAAAAAAAAAACAAAAAAAAAAAAAAACAAAACAGGCAGAGCTTTGTTACGTTGTTACGTTTCCTAGCCTTGAGCAAGTCACCATGCTCTAGCTCACTTTGCGGCGTTATAGCCGTATTGTATCTGACGCCTGCTTATTCCAGTCTTCCCCTAAGAGTAAATCCGAAATACAATTTGCCCTAGATGATGAATACAGATTTTTCAAAACCTACTCTCCGATACTGACTGCCTATAGATAGTATGCACTTGGTTTAGAAATTCACAACATTGCCATCCGGAAGTATAACGGACCAACACACAAAACTCTGTGTGACCACGAACGTTTATAGACTGATTAATACAGTTTAGTGAGAATTACTCACAAACGCGGATGGCAAAAAAAAAAAAAAAAAAACAATAACAAAGACCTGAGTGACGTCATCTTCGTTCTATCTATAGAGGACCACTGTCGTGATCACTATCGTACTCTTAAAAACAACAACAACAAAAGAAAAACAAAAACAAAAAAAAACCCAACAAAACAAACACACAAAAACACAACTAAATAACAAACAATTTACAAAACTGGCAATATTTTTAAAACTAGATTTTTCATAGTATAATAGAGCACTGTCGTATATACATATTCCAACACCCTTTTTCACGATGGTCAGAGAACTTTTGTTATTATATCGATAGATTAAAAACTTGTTCAAAAGTCTTAAATCAGAGGCTTAAGTTTTTGACAATTCAATGAATTGCCAGGTCATAAAGAAAGGTATTTTGTTTTAACTTATGGACGCCAGGAGTGTCGTTCAATTCCAAGAAGGAAAATAAAATAATG
>NC_088360.1:10026390-10076390 GCF_034508935.2 Berghia stephanieae | reverse complement strand
TGCGGGACAGCATTTTGATTACAGTAGACGAGTCGCCTTTTTTGGAAGTTATTCCAGAGACAAACGAAATTAGTGCTATCGACGTCGATGTGAACTTTTCAATAACGGAACCATCATTGAAGTAACAAATCGAGCATAATATGGATCTGTAATGGTGTGGGGACTGATACTTGGGGGTAGAAAAAACTAGGCTAATACGAATCAAACAATGACTCAACTCAGACTTATACATCAGTGGTATTCTTGAACCAATGGTCTTCCCGTTTATTCGGAATTAGAATAATCAAATGGTGATATTCCAGTTTGATATACCAGCAGAAACAACCAATCATCTGACATCACCAAATGAGGCAAAGAGCTGTGGCATTGATCAATTCTAACGGCGGACACACAAAATTATACTGAAGTGCGCTATGTGTACTAATTTCAATTTTGTGCTCGATTGTGCGAAATCGATTTAGATATATCGATTGGACTTCAATCAAAAATTCAATGAATTATACATCAAAAGAACACTAGTTTTGTCTAGTGTCCAAATATGCATGTCATTGCATTTGTTCCAACCAGTATTGAATTATTAGCGGAATAAAAATGCATAGTTTCCTTTGTAAAAGACCATTATATATATATATATATATATATATATATATATATATATATATATATTCTCCACCGCTATTCATCTATCTTTCACCCAAGTGGTTTCTGTCAACGCCGCTTCTAAAGGTTACCAAGTACTTATAGTGATCGTGAAATGGAACATGGCAGACGAGTTATGAGTTGTATGGGGGGGGGGGGGGGGGGGGGGGAATTGGAATGCTGTCTGGAGTCAGAGCCCATTAAGAGTGATAGAAATCAACTGGTCGTACAGAGAAAGCACTATATATAGTCATCACTACGGAAATGCCAACTCTTTGATGTGGTTAGTGAGACGAAAATGGAAAATTCCCCCATTTACATCGCCTGTAAATAAACGCAGCAATCAACAAGTAAATAAATAAATAAATAAATAAATAAACAAACAAACAAATAAAACAGAACCCAATAAATAAATAAATAAATAAACAAATAAATAAATAAATAAAACTTTAGAAACATACTATGATGATGGTGATGATGACAACAACAACAATAACAATAATAATAATAATAATAATAATAATAATAATAATAATAATGATGATGATGCTGATAATAATAATAATAATAATAATAATAATAATAATAATAAAACAACATCCCTACAAACACGAATACACACACATACACACACACACACACACACACACAACAAAACGAAAAAAAAATAATCTACATAATAAACATTGGACTGCGGTGTGAATGAGAACCTGGCTGTATTATGGACCTTGTTGCTGATGCCGATTTACTCGATACATCATACACCTTTCGGAGAACCACATTTGTCAATAGTGTATAGATAGTATGCAGATGACGTCACTCAGGCCTTTGTTATTGTTTTTGCCATCCGCGTTTGTGAGTTGTTCTCACTAAACTGTATTAACCAGACTATAAAAGTTCATGGTTACACAGAGTTTGTGTGTTGGTCCGTTATACTTCCGGATGGCAATGTTGTGAACTCATTGGCCAAGCGCATTCTATCTATTCGTTGAGATTTTATTGTTTAAAAAAATATAGGAAAAGCCATTAAAATATTGCGGTTTTGTTTGACAATAATATTTGCAAAACAAAACTAAACACCACATCAAATCCGACCCATTAAAAATGATAACTCGTACAAATAATGGTAAAAATCACACCTTCTGGATTCAAATACAAGATTAGGATTTATTCGTATAAAAGTTAAATTGATGTTTTTTCCCCCACTTTTCCATGTCATTTTCTATCGCAGACCGGCATTAGAACAAATACTTTCCACCAGATCTAACAGACCCAGCTACCCGATCACTGCAAAGTTGATAGAGGACCAACCCCCCCCCCCCCCAAAAAAAAAAAAAAAAAAAAAATAAACTGGACTGAATCCGGGACCGTTACCATGGGACTTGCAAATGTCAAGGTGGAAACTATAATTTTTACAGACAACTGTCCTATCCAGAGGAAATAATCAGTTATAGCTGTTCATTTAAGCCTCCAGATTTCATTTTCATAATTAAATTCAAACTGACCTTTATTTTCTAAAAAGTTTATAGTATAATAGTACATCCTTTTTAAATAAGAACTAAAAGTACGATCTCCTTTTTGAAACCCATTTAAACATAAAAAGAATATTCGCCCACGCTCAGCAATCTTTTAAGACAATCGTTTCATCCCAGGGAAACGCACACCAATGTATAATTCAATGTCACCGAATTTCTGAACGTACTGACTCGAAGAATTAACCTTATTGACGCTGACCTCTTGCCAATTCGTGAGAGGAATAAGCATTTCGTATTGGGTAATTTATGCGACGGAAAATGTTGACACTTAGTGACATTTCCCTTTTTTTCAATGTATTGTCTATGAGAAAATTACTCTTACAAAACGCTTCTCTTACTTTATTTTTTATCACAAGATAAAATAATAAATCAATCGATTAAAATAACCCGCGACGTGTTTGATCAATAAAGTATATTTTTCCTAACCAAAATGTACTTGTAAAATGCACTGTAAGCTCATGGTAAAAGTACAATTGGCGTACTTGGACCTAGAAACAGGGGTGAGAATGACTGGTCACAAAAAAGGAGGAAATTTTTCATCATGAAGAAAATGACCCATCCATGCGACCATAACTTATAAATTTGAATTTCACTAAAATTCACTGAGATGCGATCCAAAATTTGTCTCGCAGCAATTTCTAACACGACTCGGTGGAATTTTAAAAGTTGAACAGTGTAATTACAACATTTGGTGGTTGTAGTAAGGATGATGATGTAGTGGTGGTTGTAGTAGTAGTAGTGGTCATATGAATGATTGTGTGGTGGTGATTGTAGTAGCTGTGGTAGGAATGATGATGTGGTGGTAGTTGTAGTGGTAGGGATGATGTTTGTTTTGTTTTTAAGGGTTTTACGGCGCTTGCAACACATTATGGTCATGTCAGCGCCAGTAAAAAGGAAGAAAATGGTATAGTTAAAAGTTCTAGAATTACAATTAAAGCACAAAAGAAAAGGTAAGACAAAAGGGAATTGGTTCAAATAGGCTACAGATGTAGATTCCAAGAGCACACTGTCAAAGTACTTAGTTTGAGATCACCTAAAAATCTCATCCAGACACAAGCACAGGTCCCAACGAAGAGGAATACACTCAAATGTTTACCAATCCTATAATATTATGTAAACTAAACATAATACAATGCATAACAGAGAGATGATTTACAAGGAAAAAAATATCATCTCCCAAAACTATAACTATACATTCGACTATATCCCTCCCAGCTAAGGAACTCCGGCAAGGATCAGGACAAAACCAAGTAATCTCATTCCAAGACAATGACAGGAAACAATTGAAAAGCAGGTACAAGGGGATAGAACACAGTAAGTACCTCCCTGCCCACTATGAGGTCGGAACCCCACCCAGGTAGGGATGATGTGTGCTGGTTGTAGTGGTAGGGATGATGATGTGGTGGTGGTTGTAGTTGTAGTAGTAGTGGTGGTTGGGATGATGTGGTGTTATTTGTAGTAGTAGTGGTGCTAGGGATGATGGTGTGGTGGGGGGAGGGGGGGGGGAGGAGACTTCTCTATCAGAATAATTTATGTATTGACCTTATGAATTCTATATTTTAAAATAGAAGAAAAGAGAAATAAAAAGAAAGGGAAAGAGGAAAAAAAAAAGAGAGAGAGAGAGAGAGAGAGAGAGAGAGAGAGAGAGAGAGAGAGAGAGAGAGAGAGAGAGAGAGAGAGAGAGAGAGAGAGAGAGAGAGAGAGATTATAAAGGCAACAGGTACCGACAACAGAGAAAAAAATCCAGACCCATTTGTCTCTCCCCTTCTCCTTCAACCAGCTAATAAAAGAACACCACTGGTCGTCTGTGTCAACTGTGACATCTGGTGCCATTCTGTCTGGCCCGACGTCATAAAAACGGGACCGTCACCAAATTTCACGAGACTGAACACAGGTGTCAAAATATGACATAAGACATAATGGTGATTTTGTGGGTTTGAGGAAAATGTTTGACACGGCATATTTCTGAGAAATTCTCAAAATCACTTTTTATTTATCCAAAACAAATTTGAAAAAGGAGGAAATGTGATGGGGATGGGCGGAGACAAACTACCATTTAGGCGGAAATCCGCCTTTAGGCGGAAGATTCTCAGCCCTGTAGAAAGTATTCCCATGGACTAGACTCTATAGAGTCAAATTTCCCACAAGGGATGAATAAAGGGAATTTTATGACTCATTTTATTTTAAAAATACAACGAATAATTTCCAAGCTACTAACTCCCTCCCCGATTCACCCTTCCTTAGTAGTAGTTATCATGGTAATTTGCGTTCTGGGTGTCTGGGCACTCAATTTCTTTTGTCAGTCCGTATTCATTTATGGAAGAAATTAGTTCTTAGTAAAACTACGGACAAAATTGGAATCGGAGGTAAATTGAAATATAAATACGGAGTGTAGTCTATACCCTGATGGATTTTTTGTAAACAAAAGAAAAAAAGGGAAAAGGGGGGGGGGGGGGGGGGAAGAATAGAAGAATATATATATATATACCTGTAATATGGAGATAGGGGACATATATTATGTTTATCATGAAAACAATTAGTGAGTGAACGTAGTGCTTAAAGATTGTCACTGATTAGCGGAAAAATTATAAATAATGTAAACATATTACTTTCAGAACTTGAGTGTTTGGAAAAGTACGGTGCGAAAATGTGAGGAAAGAAACATTTCCAAGGTCTCAACTTTGCGCCCGCCCGAATCAGCGGGACTGGAAGCTGGGACCACAAAAGACGCATCAGAAAACTAGTTCTTCAAGGAAAGATTGGAGATCGAAACCAGAAGTAATCTATCCACACCAGGCAGTGCGTGTCTAGACTGAAACCATGTAATCCAAAATCTCTCACCGTAGCCTTCGTTAACTGATAGCAAGAAAAAATAAATAGACCAAAAAATGACGTCGCAATACATGGTGACGACCACCAAAAGAAAGTGAATATGAGCAGCATTCAATCATACAATCAATGAGATTGATTCCAACATCTGTTACTAACCGAAAGGAGATGGTAAATATTTCTCTGTCGTCAATCTGGCTTTTAAAGTAATGTATTTTTATGTTTTCATTGCTTTTAGATGTTGGCTGAAGAAGAGTTTTGAGCCCGAAACGTTCCGTTTTTTGTTGGTATTTTGCACTTATTTGAAGCTGTTATATTAATATTTTTTGTTTATTATTTTTGTTCAAGTCTACAGATTCTAGCAGCGTTGTATCAGTTTAACCAATGGGATTCCATGTTTCCACGAGCACGACTAGATAATGATTACTCACTTTTTATTTTACTAGAGGAGAACCCGCGATAATTGCGGTGAAATAAATGCTATTGGGAACAGGCGGTCATCTATTATACTACTGTATTGTATTTTTAGACTGTTTTCATGAAATTATTATTATTATTATTATTATTATTATTATTATTATTATTATTATTATTATTATTATTATTATTATTATTATTATTATTATCATCCTTATCATCATCGTTTTTTCTTATTACCATCATCATCATCATTATCATTATTATTATTATTATTATTATTATTATTATTATTATTATTATTATTATTATTATTATTATTATCATTATTAATATTCTTCATCTTCTTATAATCATCATCATCATCATCATCACAACGATAAATTAAGTCGATCCCCTTAAAGTCTCAATTTCAAGACTATCTTGACAAGTCGGGGGTCATTTTAATCGATATATCAAGTCAACATGTTTTGTAGTCACTAGGAGAGCTAAAGGCTGCTGTGAAGGCGTACGACAGCAAACTCTGAGATGTTCATCATCTTCAAACATCAATTTGTTGGGTGTCACCGATGTGATTGAAAACAATCGGGCGTCTGAGATGAGAGGCAGACGGTTTGAAGAGAATCCCGACTCATTATTGTTTTAATGATGGCTCACACTCGTCGTCACGTGATTAGACGTCACGTGATTAGAAATGGGCAAATAAGCCCTATCTCTATAGTTTATGAGCGTCCTGTGCTCTCTGCGTCACAAAGCGAGACAAAACTCATTTGCTTTTGTATTTCGATTTCAATCTCTCTCTCTCTCTCTCTCTCTCTCTCTCTCTCTCTCTCTCTCTCTCTCTCTCTCTCTCTCTCATATGTGTTCACGTGTGTGTATGTTTGACTGTGTGTCTCTTTTAATCTTTATTATTCTCTTTTTCTCCGAAGTCACTCCACACGACATTTTATCCACCCATCCATCCATCCATCTAATCATCCATCCATCCATCCATTTAGCATACCACCCATCCATTTACTAGCCTGATAATAATAATAATAATGATAATAATAATAATAATAATAATAATTATTATAATATAATAATAATAATAATAATAATAATAATATATAATAATAATAATAATGATGATGATATAATAATAATAATAATAATAAACAATAATAATAATAATAATAATAATAATAATAATAATAATAATAATAATAATAATAATAATAATAATAATAATAATAATAATAATAGATATTTATTGTCCATAAATATGATAATAATAATATAATAATAATAATTATAATAATAATAATAATAATAATAATAATAATAATAATAATGATATGATAATAATATATAATAATAATAATAATAACAATAATAATAATAATAATAATATATAATAATAATAATAATAATAATAATAATAATAATAATAATAGATATTTATTGTCCATAAATATGGTAATTTGTCATTTAGTTACACTTGTTATAACGTTATGTGATAACTACAACATCGATCAGATAATTTACTTCTACTTATTCTCTCTCTCTCTCTCTCTCTCCCTTCCTCTCTGTCCAACCAGGACACCCACATGTGTCAGCCTTGATATCAACCCATCAAACCATCCCATCCTACGTGTAGAAATTTGCAGGACTGACGAAAAGAGAACGCAATCATGAGATTTAACATCGAGTTTTAGTGGATAATTTTATTTATCGTTTGTTTGAGAGTATTTCCATTACAACAATAAACACACGTCAGTTCCATCCGTTCACCCAGACAAACACTCACCTACTTACCTACCTATCCCTCCACCTACATACCTAACTACCTACCTACCTATCTATCTATCTATCTATCTATCTATCTATCTATCTATCTATCTATCTATCTATCTATCTATCTATCTATCGAGCAACGCTCGATAACAACGTTGTAGAAGTCAAACTATCTTAATTATATTTCAAATGTTTATATCTATCTATCTATCTATCTATCTATCTATCTATCTATCTATCTATCTATCTATCTATCTATCTATCTATCTATCCGTTTGTTCATCTCAAGAGGAAAATTATCTCCAGGATCCATCTCCGAAATAAAAAAGACGATCGGACCTAAGTGCAGCGGATCTAAGTGAACAAAAGGGCTTACGTTCCAACACAGCGGGAAAGTTTGGGGTTGTTTATTAATTTTTTCTTGTAAATATCCATCTCTTTGGTATGGTATTGTATCATCATACAACCCTTTCAGATAAATTATCTCGCACCAGTGCTTTGCCCGGAACATTTCCGCTTTCATTTATTTCCCGAAATGAGTAGACAGCCATACTCTGATGAAACACTTATTATAACCTTGGCTAGGAAACATTTTTTTTTTTACATATTATAAGTGGCCGAGTGGTTAAGGCAATGCACTGTGACCCCGAAGGTCCCGGGTTCGAGCCCCGCTTCAGGCACTTTCGTTTTTTTCCTTGAGCAACATTATTAACCCCAAATTTGCTCACTTGGAAAACATGGGTGATTCCTGTTGACATCAGACATCTTGTTTAATGAATTATCTATATTCCTTCGTGGAATGCCTAGGCGACGATATCTTATGATGTCGTGGCGGAAGGGCATAATTGATTTGATTATATAAATGAGATGAACCCCGATTTGTCAAAATGTCTTAAACCCGTGACTTAAAAAGGTCTTGGCTAAAGATTTTTGCTAGTTTGGGGATCATCTTAGTCAATCGATATTTATGCTTTGCGCTTATCCAAAATACTCACAACATCCGCCAGGGTAAAACGTACCAACACACACAGCTATGTGTAACCTTGAATGTTATAGGTTGATTGATTGAATTTAGTGAGAACTACTCATAAGAAAATCTGGCTAAAAACAATAATAAAGAGTTGAGTGACGTCAATTTTGTTCCTCCAAACGATAGTGTGCGCTTGGCTCAGAAACTCACAGCATTGCCATCCGGAAGTACAACGGACAAACACAAAAAACTATGTGTAATCTTGAACGTTTATAGTCTGGTTAATACAGATTAGTGAGAATTACTCATGCACATGGATGGCAACCCCCCCCCCCCCAAAAAAAAAAAAAAAAAAAAAAAAAAAAAAAAAAAAAAAAACAACAACAAAAAAAAAAAAACCCAAAAAAAACAACAAGAAAAAAACCCAAACAAACAAAGACCAGAGTGACGTCATCTTCGTGTGATCTATATCATGAAGTAAAAGTTTTACACGCAACATTAAAGATAAAAGTTTTTTAAAAATATGAAGCGCGTTGCAAGAGATTAAAATAGAAATGTAAGCAAAACCCGTTAGGCTTACCTTGAAGTGACTCGTCCTGGTCTTTAGCTTCTTCCTATCAAATATAATAGAAAATATATTATATATGTACAAGATATAAATGAAAAGAAATATACATATAAAAACATTTATGCAGTATCACCTGTATATTCCTTTTCTTATCAGTTCGATTATAGAGACATTTATCAAAGAGATGAAAATATATAAATGCTTATTGCTAATTAAACGAAAATTCGAAACATCCTATTTACCCATGTTAACTGGTAAGGTTACTACCATATTCCCCTTTGACGCGACTCAATTTTCCAGACTTTCAAATGCCGCAACTGTAAGAAGATGGAATTTAAGTGAAGACTCAAATCTTTTTTATCTTCAGAAATCAGCATACGGGTAACCGGTATTATGTTTCATGTATCTCCTATATCAATAAATAATAAGGAATACAATAATTCATGATACGAAAGCTGGAGAGCATGAATGAACACCCTGTCTATACCGAATCCACAGTTCGTATTTCCGTCAACTGTACTTGATAGGATAATGCGCGATTGTAAAGGCACACCATGGGATAATGAAATAAAGGAAAAAATCTAAAGGAAATTGTAACAAGAAAAAATTGACATGGGTAACCCCCCCCCCCCCCCAAAAAAAAAAAAACAACCCCACAAAAAAACAACAACTAAACAAAAAGAATCCACAACAGACAAAAAAAAAAAAAAAATACAATAATTAAAAAAACCCAACAAAAAACAAAGAGTCACACAAAACTAAAAACAAAAAACAAATACAAAGCAACACACAAACAACAAAACAAAACAAAAACAAACAACTAAATAAACAAACCACTTCCTCTGCAGACGGGACCGATACCAGTTCTTTCACTTGTGAAGTGTGTGCTCTACCAACTAAGCTATCGTACACTCTTATGATATATAGAAAGTGGGGTTGGGGGAGTGGTGGAATGCCGATTGGTTAAGGCAGTGTGCACTGACTTGAGAGAGCCAGGGTTCGAACTCTGCTTCAGACATTTCATTTTTGTTTTCCTTGGGCAAGTCTTTAACCCCCAATATGCCCAATATGGACAACAAGGGCGATTCCTGCTGCTGACATCAGACGTTTATTCTATGGATAAACTTTATTACTAAAAGATGGCCCGACGCATAAGGATACAATTTAATTATTATATACAAAACTCACATCTTTCATTTCCGTATCTTGTAGTGGTAGCTCGGCGATGGTGTAATCTTCAGGTCTGAGATGGAAAGAAATGGGAAATGATTGAATGAAGAAATAGAACATGTTTTTGGACATAAAACATACTAATAACTTTTTACTGACAAGGTACACACTGGCATTAAATGTAAGTAGTCATTCAGAGCCATTAGGCCCATGGAGCTGGACTTTATCCCGGTTTCTACAACGTGAAACGTACAATAGCAATTGCTTGCTATCCTTTGGATAGGGCGCTAGTCTATCGCAAAGTACTTTCCGCCAGATCCAACAGACCCAGCTACCCAATCACTGCTGGGTAGACAGGGGGGAAAGACAGAAAATTCTCGACTGCACCCTGGATCGATCTCTGTCCCTTTGCGTGTGAAGCGAGTGCTCTACCAACTGAGTTATCGCGACCCCCAATAAATATAAGATGGACACCAGAGGTCTGATCCGCCCAAAATTAAATAAAACACGGTGGGCAAAGCTCGTATCTAGACTTCAGAAATTTGATCCGTCTGTCATCGAACTATATGAATATATTTATGTATTATGTAACAGTTTTCTGAACACATTGGAAAAATGACGCTGCATCATTTTCCTGCATATTTGTGGTTGTTATAGATGCCAAGTCGTAGTGTTTTTGAAAAAAAAAAAAATGCCTGATAGAAATGTAAGTAGAGAGCCATTTAATTTACCGACATACTTTACTTTAA
Organism: Berghia stephanieae; assembly: GCF_034508935.2. Classification (NCBI taxonomy): domain Eukaryota; kingdom Metazoa; phylum Mollusca; class Gastropoda; order Nudibranchia; family Aeolidiidae; genus Berghia; species Berghia stephanieae. The sequence continues at coordinate 10,065,737 of NC_088360.1, read as the reverse complement.
GCCTAACATCACCCTCAGTATTCATTAAGACGGCGGTAACTATGATGAGATGAGGAGGAGGAAAGGGAGGAAGAAGAGGAGGAGAGGAGGTGGATGACGAGAAAGAGGAGGAGGAGGAGGAAGAAGAAGAAGAAGAAGAAGAAGAAGAAGAAGAAGAAGAAGAAGAAGAAGAAGAAGAAGAAGAAGAAGAAGAAGAAGAAGAAGAAGAAGAAGATGAAGAAGAAGAAGAAGATGAAGAAGAAGAAGAAGAAGAAGAAAAAGAGGAGGAGGAGGAGGAACAGGAGAAGAAAATGGAGAATAAAGAAGCTAAAAAGGTTACTTGATGATTTCTCCATAATCGTCAGATTTGAATCTTTCTTCAACATGAGGGAACATAGGATAAGACTTTTTGGCCTGCTTGAAGAAACCAGTCCGACTTTTACCCTGGAGATAAACATAAGAAAGAAACAAACAAACTTAGTGACGTGGGTGGATGAATGAATGAATAAATGAATGAATGAATGAATGAATGAATGAATGAAGATCCATCTCGTGAGAAAATAAGGACAAAAATAATACTAATGCGACAACAGAGATCAGCTTGTTTTTTTAATTACAGAAAAACAAATCCGACTAATAGATTGGGTTTTGAACACGGGTTCTTTGGGAATCAATGCATTGTTTCAATCACCCAATAATTTCGTCCTCTTTCTAAAAGAAATCCATGTTAATTATATTTTGCAAAGTATCCCCTTCTCACACATATATATTCGCCAAAATGGATATTTTTTGTATATAGATTTTGTTTTAAATGTTCAGAACAATCTACATAATCTGCAATCTTATCTACTGAAGGCAGGAGATGAAGAAACAAACAAAATCAGGCAATCAAATCAAACCCAGCCATCGCCGATGGAAAAAGAAAAAAAAATTAAGGATAAAAGAAAAGTAAAACACAGACTTCACCGGAAACCGAGTTCGCCTGTACAAATGATGACCGTAGGTATGGCGGACCATGTCATTTTTTCCTATCCTCTAATAGCTAATTATGGCAATGATTTTAGCCGAAACATCACCAAAGGAAATGACCAGTACGAATGCGTGGGAAGAGATGAAGTGATCGGAAGGAGTATTGACGTAAAAGTGTTATTTGTCGTGGAAGGGGTCGCAATAATGATACTGTTAATGGAAGTCATATATGTAAAAATAAATCAAAGAGCGACGCCGGGATAGTCGTTTTATGATTAGGTTGTTTTTTTTTTTTTTTTGTTGGTTTGATTAGTTTTTCTTGTTGTTTTGATCTGATTTTGGTCTGCAACCACGTGACAAGAAGTGTTCACTGGAAGTTGATCGACTCACTTTGATCATTGAAACAGACAATGCAAATTAAAAGTAAAGGCCAATAAAGTCTTTTAAAAAGGTGTTGATTATCACTTTGTGTACTACGTCATCAATCAAATATAACTTTGTTTAACACGTCATCAATCGGTCTATACTTGTATGCGTACTACACAATCAAACGTTGAGATATCACCTTTTATATATCTGATCCGTATTTTGACAGAGAGAAATACAAGGAATGTTATAATATTCTACTCCCCTCTTTAACCTTCCATCCGATTCCACTCAAATAGACCAATAAAATCAAATTAAATGAAATACAACCCCCCCCCCCCCCCCCCCCCCCCCAACCCCCGTAATGGCAGCACACAGTGAGAATTTAAACTAAAGCTATTCAAATCAAATTTCTTCTCTTTTGGCTATCTAGCTGTCGATGGGTATAACTAAGAAAAAAAAATAGTTAATGTAAGTAAGTTTAGAAATACAACACCAAGTCTATCTGCGCACAGTACAATTTGCCAAATCTAATAGATCAAGCGATCCAATAACTACCGGGTTAATTAAAAGAGGGGTGAGAAAGACAAAAACAAACTCTAATTCACGTGTGACTGATAACGATCCTTTAACGTGCAAGGCTTCATCAATTTAACTACGACATTACCGACTACCATTCAACTAACTAGACCTCGGATATAACGAGTTCTAACCGCCGGCGATATTGTTGTAGCCGGAATGCCAATGGTTTAACGATTTTCCTTTGACTGACCAGCCAGTAGTAAAAACCCACACCACAAGGACACCGAAAACAAAGAACTTCATAGAAAACACCAAGGGTCGGTTGTCATCGTGTGACGGTTGCTTTTGTCTGTCGTTATAAACATTTTATGGGGTTTTACAAAACATTGCGTCAGACTACAACTACAACAAAATTGATATTGATTTTATTCTCTAGACAACGTAAAAATCACGTAATAAAAATAATTTTTCCCCTCTCTTACTTGTGTAATTTCTCCTTCGTATTTTCTATGATATAAAAGATGTTAAATTTTTGTGTAAACAAAACAAAACACGCACAAACTTGATTGATGTCTACTTAATTCTTAAGGATCATACAGCGCTTCCAACGCATATTAGTAATTTCAGCGTTGGAAAAAACGAAAATGTTTGAATAGTCGAACGATTACTGAATATAAATTTAAAAGTACTTTTAAAAACCTAAGAACATAAATATATGTAAGAGAAGGAAACGAGCTCAATTCCAAAACATAAGTAGATCCAAGTAAAAAAAATGATTAAAAAAATTTAAGTTATTAAAAAAAAAGTCCAAACCGGTCGTGATACTAGTCCAAAACTTTAATTCTGCACCACAGTCACAACACACTATATTAATTCGATGGACAATCATGTGTTCTATTATTCAAAGACCGTTCAATTCTTAAAATAGCAACGAAAGAAAACTGAAAACCGAGAAAATGATTTCCTTTTGCTGACGTAGGCAAGAATATACACGTTACAGACTATATCCTGGAGGATCTCATTTGACCTGAACCTAGATACTCTTAAATTAAAGCATACCCCCCCCCCCCAACTCCCTTAAAAATGAAATAATACAAAATGAAACAAAACACCAACAAAATAAGCCACAAAAAAAAACACCAAAAAAAAAAAAAAAACAAAAAAAACAACAACAACAAAACTATCATACAAAAAATAAACAACATTTTAAAAAAAATAGGGGAAAAAAAAGAAGCGATCTTTCAAATTATATCGTATGACTTCTTTTTCAGTCAAAAATGACATTGGACGGAATGTTCGAGTACTTATGAAATTGTGTGGGCCTATACATCTCTCCTGGCACGTCGTCAAAAGGTTCAAGGCGTTTCTTGCATTTCACAATGAATAAATAGAGACATCGATCTGAGCGACGAGAAAAACCTGCCGTACAAAACGCATTTTTACATTTCAATCAGAAATCGTTCACTTCATATATCGAAAACATTCCCCATCTTGTCAAACGTTTTGAAACTCCATATTTCTTAAGAAAACGTATACTTCGTAGAATGACGATCAAACAAGAGGACCCAAATTCGATATAACACTGAAATTCTTCATTGGTTGACAAGTCGATCGATTTAATTAAATCAAAGATTTATGGCCAAAATGTTCCGGCCAACAAGGCGTTCTGTCCAGTCTACCGGAGAAAAGTAATCCAAAGCTTAAGTAAAAAGGCAGTGGAGAGATACTTGGCATAAATAAAAATATAAATAAAGATACTATTGCATACTAAAGAGAGACACGTGTAGTGACGCAATTTGACCGACATAAATATACTCAAAAAGATACCAATTCATATGTTACAACATAACGATGAATTTAGTTGAGTTACGTCACCCATGATTATCAGACGAGGTTTATCGGTGAGAGCATGGTATATTTTCAAAATCATCACTAGAACTCTGCTGACCTATCGAGAATTCTTTCAACTAAATAAGAGTTCTGCGTGGTCTTCCGATGTTTTCCTGAAAGACTATCTAAAAATAACTTGAATTACATTACAAAGGTCAGTCATTTTTGACGTTCACTCCAATATGAAAAATGAAGAGTTTGATTTTTAAATAATAGATACATTAAATTTTTAATTAGTCCAGCGAAAGCTGGACTACAAATGCAGAAACACAAAAGAACATTGAAGCTTTTGAAATGTGGTTCTTGAGAAGGATGCAGAGAATATCGTATACTGCACACAAAACGAACGAAGAAGTGCTAAAACAAACATACCAACAAAGGAAACTAATGCCCTTAATAGTGGATCGACAACTATCCTTTTTCGGACACATAGTAAGGAAAGATAAGAATGAATACCTGGCAAGTTGTGGAAAATACCTGGTAAACGCGCCCGGGGGAGACAAAGAAAAACACTCATAGACCAACTGAAGGGCTTCACCAGCCTAACAATCCAAGAGCTGTTTGAAAAGGCAAGAGACAGGGAGGAATGGAGAGAGATAATTCATGCAGTATCCGAAGCCTGGACCAGGCATGGAACCTAGAAGAAGAAGAAGAAAAGATTTTTAAATAAGACCTCACAATTGTCATCAAACTAGGGGCCTGCCTCTAAAGGGATTTAACTCGTCAGAATGATTTTCCGCAATGCGAATCTCAACATCAAACGAGCCAGGAAAAGTCACGTCTTTCAGATGAATTAAGTTTAAATTGACCTTCGATCAAAATAGCAGATTGTTCATTTTGATTCTGGTCCATACATAATGGAACTTGAACCTTGAACGGTCCCGATAGTCAGTAATAGATTCCTTGCTTATCAAGGAAAGGGCCGGAATTGAAGTCTGGATTTTTTCTGACTCCCTTCCTCCCTCCACCCAGCTGTCGCCTCGCGAGTTCCAAGGTTTGAGAATTTTCCCAAAATGAGGGTCATTTAAATTGATGTGTATTTGAAGGACGATCACACCAAGCAGACAACTATGGACCTCTTAAGTGAAATGTGGATCATCACCAGTGTGCGAATGTGTGTCTGTGTCTGTGTGTGTGTGTGTGTGTGTGTGTGTGTGTGTGTGTGCGCGCGTGTATAAAATGAAATTAATGTTTACATTTCATCATCTCTCTGAAAAAGTTTGTAAATATGAAAACATGTCGGGGTGACGTAAAACTGATGCATCTAGACCTTATAATCATAGATACATACAGACAAACACACACACACACACACACACAAACATACACTTTCTCTCTCATCTCTATCTATGATCATAAATCTATTTGTTCCCATTTATTATTATAATCAACAAGTCAACTTAGAACCCCAATGATATCGACTTCCTAACAAACAGGACAAACAAACCCCCTTAAATGAAAGGCAGTGCTAAAAGTTCATTTTTGTCATATTCGATACAGAACACATTAATATTAAGGTAGATCTATGTTTAAAAATTATTTAAGGATTTCATTTTCATCAATTTTTTTTTCAGGATTGAAAAAGGGAAAACAATCTGCGAATCTGCACAAAGAATGCAGAATCTAGCTTTATTATCTAAGAAGTGTGCATAAATTTCAAATTTGATGTGTCGACACTTCTTCGATCCTCTGAGAGGCTAGTGGGGATTTTTTGTTTTGTGTGTTTGTTTGTTTGTGTGTGTGTGTGTGTGTGCTAAACTACCAGTTTTTATATGATTTTTCATTATTCATCATAGAGAAGCCGATGAAAACAAAAAAAAAAAAAAAAAAATCCACAACGGTTCAAAAGAACTAATATTGATGTCCCTTTGTATCGAATGCTACAATAAAGTCGAGGAAACAGATATGGGTTGGCACTAATCAGTAGAGAAGAAGGCAACGGTGCGAAGACAGCATTGGAATGGAGTAGGCAAGTCCAGAGGAAAATAGGTCTTCCACCATCAACTTGGGACAGCAACCATCACGATGACCATGAAGACCGTCTCAGGTGGAGATGTTTGGTGGAAGCCATAATATGCTCCACCAGAGGGAGTTCAAAGGAATAAGCTGGTAAGCAGTTACAAATGTGCACTGGACGCCGACTCAAATAGAGGTAAGTTTCTTCAAGCCCTCACGATTATGTCTTGATAAATCCCACGCTTAGATAACCAGGACACAGATGGAAAGGTGTTCAGTTTATTGAGCGTTAATGTAATGCTGGTAAAGATTCAACAAATCCCAGTAATTTGTAAAGGTCATCGAAGTGGCGCGATAGATTTTCCCCCTTAAAATGGTACTACTACTACTATTACTACTACTACTACTACTACTACTACTACTACTACTACTACTACTACTACTACGACTACTACTACTACTACTACTATACTACTACTACTACTACTACTACTACTACTACTACTACTACTACTACTATTACTACTACTATACTACTACTACTACTACTACTACTACTACTATTACTACTACTACTATTACTATTACTACTAACTAACTACTACTACTACTACTAATGATGATGATGATGATGATGATGATGATGATGATACCATAACATCAACATCAAAGACCATGACGACGACCATGATGATGTGATGATTATGATGGTGAAGGTGATGATGATACTGATAGTGGTGGTAGTGATGCTGCTACTGCTGCTGCTGCTACTGATGATGATGATGTTGATGTTTGTGATGATGTTAAAATAATAACAGCTCACTTGCGGTTAAAGAAGTGGAAAAAAAAGGTGAAAGGGGAGGGGGGGGGGGGGGGGGGTGAATTTAAGGCCCTCACTACACCGCCTTTTTAAAATTCATTTTTTTTTCATTTTAAAAGATCAGATTATCGGAACCCATCTTGAAACGCTCTCGGAATGGTTCCAAGTGATGCTATGCGTTTAAATAAAACACCATCCTTGTCTGACAGCCAGATCGATCGTAAAGACACACAAAACTAAGTGTAATTTTGAGCATTTATAGTATGTTAGAGGGACTTTAATGAGAGAAAAAAAATCTTCCAACTGGAGGTCTAAAACAATAGCAAAAATCCGAGTGACGTCAACTTCATTCGTTCTAATAGAAAAGTACTGTAGTCACTTATTTACTAGTAAATGGAATAAAACGTTGAAAAATCCTCATTGTTAAATTTTTATTTGGAATGTATAAATATTATGTCTGTAAAAACTGGGAAATGTCCACGGGAAAAATTGGGTGTTGGCAGCCTCGTATTTGATCCAAATATCATGCGTCAGACAACGTGATTAAAAAAAATATACCAACAGTTGTAAAATGAAAGAATTAGTTGTTTTTTTTTTTTAATATATAAAAAAAATTTGCCACCTCAACGAAATTTCGAGCCGGGAGAGAGAAATGGTGTTGGTGGGGGGTACCTGCAGAATAAGATTCTGAGATCATAGTCATTTACGTAAATTGCTGGAATTCTCGCCCATGATCATTTAGTCCGGGGAATTTTGTGTAGATGCTAATTACACCTACAACTGATGTAGACCGGGAGAAAAGGGCTCAGACATTTTAAGTCTCCCAGCGAACTGTACACCAGCCTGGGATTTTCACCGGAAGAAGCCACGGGGTAATTTCGTAGCCTTTCGATAAGATGATGGAAAATACTATGACTATTATTAAACAATTTCATCTATATCAAAAGTTTAACCCCCCCCCCCAAAAAAAAAAAAAAAAAAAAAAACAAAAAAAAAAAAAAAAAAAAAAACAAAAAACAAACAAACAACAAACTGTATGAGAAGCTGATGTATAAGGAAGGGTCTGCAAATTTTAATCATCATCACTACACTGCCATCCTCTAGAAAAACGCATATTTAAAAAATGTGGCCAGAAAACTCGTCCTTCACATGTCGATCGATTTAAATGACTCTCATCTTGGCAAAAGCTCTCAAACCCGGGACTTCTGTGTTTTTCCAGAGTACGGCCGTATAGTCTTTATAATTGTCATGATCACTATTCTAATTCTTATCGTTTTTCACCAAAAACGAGTAATACTACTATAATTATCTTATTCCTTCATTATTATTTTCAGAATAAATTCTTCAGAGAGGTCTAAAATAACCTCTTGAATGCTTGAACCCAATATATTATACCACTGAGATTAGAATGATAAAAGATTTTAAAAACATCAACTTTTCAGGTTAAATCGAATTAATTCACCTCCATAATGAATAATTTAATCTCAAATCCAAAATTTCATATTCCTGGATGTAGTTCAATTTCCATCACCGGTTCAACCGTAGCCACCGTTAACTTATGACCTGACATTAGAACCATCTAGAACTTATAGTTTGACGTCATTTTTTAGTTTTGAGCAGCGTCTATTGAGTTGTTAGTAGAGCTCAAGGTAACAAGTGATTCCATTGGTAGAGCTAATGAATACAACTCACGATTTGTTTTTTTTTTGTGTGTGGCAAAGACTCGTCTTTTGACGTCATTTTTTGGTCAGTGTCAGGCTATAGATAGTATGCGCTTGGCTAAGAAGCTCATAACATTGCCATCCGGAAGTATAACGGACCAACACACAAAACTGTGTGTATCCATGAACGTTTATAGTCAGGTTAATACAGTTCAGTGAGCATTACTCATAAACGCGGATGGCAAAAAAACAATAACAAAGACCTGAGTGACGTCATCTTCGAACTATCTATAGATAGATCTAAGTTGACGTCACTCCGGCCTTTGGTATTGTTTTTTGTCATCCGCATTTATGAGTAATTCTCACCAAACTGTAATAACCAGACTATAAACGTTTAAGATTATACTTCGTTATACTTCCGGATGGCAATGTTGTGAGCTTCCGGGCCAAGCGCATACTATCTATCGATAGAACGAATATGACGTCACTAAGGTCTTCGTTATTGCTTTTTGCCACGTTTATGAGTAATTCTCACCAAAACGTTGGAACCAGAGAAAAACGTTTAAGGTTACACAGCTTTGTGTGTTGGTCCATTATACTTCCGGATGGCAATGTTTGAGTTTCTTAGCCAAGCGCATACTGTCTATAAGTTAACGATGGCTACGGTTCAACCCGACAAAATGCCGCTTCTAGAATGTTGGGTCAAATTATGGTCTCAAGTTAAAGTCTAATCGAATCCCGCCTTTTAAGGATTAGCATGTGACATAACATAATATTAACCGTCGTGCCATGTTATCCCATTGGTTATATAATAATAATAATATTATTTGAGAACGGTTGTGATCGCACACCAACAAAGCGAATTCTCAATCAAAATGTCATACCTCCCCTTTGATCATGAGGTCGTGCTTGCCCTTTGGACCCTGGCTGTATAGTCCCTCCGTGTCCATCTCGGAGTCACTCTCGTCGCTGGATGATAGCTCCCTCTCTCTGGGTAGGAACAGAACATAATAATAATAATAATAATAATAATAATAATAATAATAATAATAATAATAATAATAATAATAATAATAATAATAATAATAATAATAATAATAATAATAATAATAATAATGATGATGATAATGATGATGATGATGATGATGATGATGATGATCATGATAATAATGATGATGATGATGATGATGATGATGATGTTGATGATGATGATGATAGTGACGACAGTGGTGGTAGTAGATGGTAGATGTGACAGTTGAAGGTAATGGTGATGATACCAAAAAAAAAAGCCTGTCACAAAAGACAGAATGAGGCCAGGCAATATGTTTAGAATACTTTTTCTTCAATTGCAAATACACTTGGGTGTATCTGGGGACATTAATTTATTTTTTTTTAATGGTTTTATGGCACTTGCAACATATTAAGGTCATATCAGCGCCAGTAAAAAGGGAAAAAATGGGATAGTATAAACTTCTAGAATTACAATTAAAGCATCCAAGAATAAGGCAGACAAAGGGGAATTGGTTCAAAAGGGAACAGATGTAGATTCCAAGAGCACACTATCAGTGTACTTAAATTGAGATCACCTAAAAGTCTCATCCAGACACAAGCACAGGTCCCTACTAAGAGGAATACACTCAAATGTTTACAAATCATATATAATTACATAATTAAAACATAATAGAGTGCATAACAGAGAGATGATTTACAAGGAAAAAAATATCATCTCCCAAAAATAACTATACATTTGACTGTTTCCCTCCTAGCCAAGGTGTCCGGCCAGGGCCAGGACAAAACCAAGTGATCTCATTCCAAGACAAAAAGCATGTTGGAAAACAGACATAGGGGGATAGAAGACATAGTATGTACCTCCCTGCCCACTATGGGAGGTCAGGAACCCCACCCAGGATCTGGGACATTAAGATGTCACATTTTTATCAAAGAATCATAAATAATAATAGTTATTATATTACTATTCCATAAGTCTCGTGAGACGAATAAATAGAAAGAAAATTTAAGTCAAGAGCCAAAGAAAACAAAACAAAAACCAAAAAAACAAAAAACAAAAAAAAAAACAAAAAAAAAACAAACAAAAAAAAAACCCAAAAAAAAACAAAAAAAAACAACAACAACAAAATATAGGAAAAAAGAAACAAAAATGTGTGTGAATTCACACAGACAATCGAAAATGATTGATGACGCAATGATCTATCGAATCCAAACAACATGACTATCCAAAAGAGCACACTTTTCTGGTTTACCCTTAAAACAATTCCAATTACCCTTGCAACCTCAATCATGAAAAGAACAATTCTCGCCACATGGATCATAAAATTTAATTACTCTTTAATTTCTCGTTCCCACAACACAGACGAAGAAGATGAAGAAGAAGAAGAAGAAGAAGAAGAAGAAGAAGAAGAAGAAGAAGAAGAAGAAGAAGAAGAAGAAGAAGAAGAAGAAGAAGAAGAAGAAAGAAGAAGAAGAAGAAAAAAAAAGAATAATAATAATAATAATAATAATAATAATAATAATAATAATAATAATAATAATAATAATAATAATAATAATAATAATAAGAAGAGAGAAGAAGAAGAAGAAGAAGAAGAAGAAGAAGAAGAAGAAGAAGAAGAAGAAGAAGAAGAAAAAGAAGAAAAAGAAGAAAAGAAGAAGAAGAAGAAAGAAGAAGAAGAAGAAGAGAGAAGAAGAAGAAGAAGAAGAAGAAGAAGAAGAAGAAGAAGAAGAAGAAGAGAAGAAGAAGAAGAAGAAGAAGAAGAAGAAGAAGAAGAAGAAGAAGAAGAAGAAGAAGAAGAAGAAGAAGAAGAAAAGAATCCTTTCTCAAATGCTCAATTTCATTGAACCCAAGTGGTAATATGTTAGTACAGTTTGGTGAATCGCGGAGATGATCAGTTAGTCAAACGTCACAATTGCCTTTTCAATACTGCCGTACTCTGGAAAAACACATAAAATAATTTGGGCCAGAAAACTCGTCCTTCAAATATCTATCGATTGAAACGACTCTCATCTTGGCAAAAACTCTCAAACCCGGGACTTGGCCACTTCCATGGAGATTGTAACCATTTGTTTTTACATCATTCTTTTGTTCCCTGTTGGCTCTGACAAAATATTAATCGACATGGGCAAAATGAGGCTTATTAGAGTCATCTAAATAAAGGTCAGTTGTTAGAACACTCTCCTAACGAGCAAGTGAAGCGGTAAATGTCTCCGTTGAAGTTGTTTTTTTTTTCCTTTTATTTCTGACCTCATGTCCAACTAAAAGAGTGTGTATCTGCGTCTGGTAGATTTGAAGGAATGCACTTTGAGGTAGTTTAAAGGTCAATTTAAAAGGGTGGCAAACAATTAGTTGTGAGTGTCTGTTGAAACGTTACATAACAGAAACCGGGATAAAGCGGAGATCCATTGGCTAAAAGGCTCTGAAGAATGAACTAATTTAATGCTATTATAATACGGAGCCGGATTAGTATGATATAATTTCAGACTTACACAATCTCGGCAGGTTTTTGTCATTGTCGCCAACAAAACCTTGAGAAGAAGACAATAAATTATATGATACAACAAAGAAATAGGCTCTTTGTTCGTTGACTCGTCAGCTTTACAATACAATTTCAGCATTATTTGTTTTTGTTACTTTTTAAAAGGGTTTTACGATCATAATATCAGGTCAGCAAAAAGGAAGAAAATGTGATAGTAAAACAATAATTTTAGAATTAAAATAAAAACACCCAAGAAAACGAAGGACAAAGAATTGTCTGAAATAGGAAACAGACATAGATTCCAAAAGCATACAATCAGTTTGAGTTCACCTCAATAATCAGTTTGAGTTCACCTAAAAATCTCATTCACACACCAGTGCAGGGTCCCCACTATGAGGAATGCATTCAAATGTTTACAAAGTAAGTTAAAAACAAAAGAAAAAAGAATATGACTATCAGTACATAACAGAGAGATGATTTACAAGGAAAGAATATCACCTTCCAAAAGAGACATTTTACATTTGAACGTTTCCCTCTGAACAAAGGACTCCAGCAAGGGCCAGGTCAAAACCAAATAATCCAATTTCAAGACAAAGACGCAAAGCAATTCGGAAAACAAATATAGGGGGATAAAAGACACAGCAGGTTATCTCATGGCCATCATGAGAGGTCAAAAGACCCCACACAGCAGCAGTGTTTCGCTATAAAGCAAACTAACAAACAAAATGAAATTGAAAGTGTTCAGGTCAATGTCGTCACAAATGTCCAATGCCAAAAGCTGTCATGGAATATGGGCCACTAGGTTAACTCAGATTGAAATGCTGTCGCACGCTGACAAAATATATTTTCTTCCTCATTTTCGCCAGAGACTTTCTACTTCAAAGATCGATACGATGACGTGTCCCAACTTGTCAAAAATAGTCTTTTATAAATAATCCTAACAGGGGTGAGAATGACTGGTCACTAAAAAGGAGGAAATTTTTCAGCGCTTAGATCAAGAACCATCCATGCAAAAATAACCTATAAATTTAAATTTCATTAAAAGTTATTGTGATGCAATCCAAAATGTGTCTCCCAGCAATTTCTGACATCACTCGGAGGAATTTCAAAAACTGAAAGTGTAATTATAACATGGTGGTTGTAGTAATGGTAGTGGTAGCGATAGTGATGTGGTGGTGGTTGTAGTAGTTGTGGTAAGGATGATGATGTGATGATGGTTGTAGTAGTAGTGGTAGTCACCCCATACATCTCCCGTATTCACAGATTCACTGATGCCCACATCCCATTGTTTCAAGTTGACCAGAGACGCCAGCTTAAAATTTGGCCCACGTAAATTTCAGAAACAATTCCGATCAATTTCAATGCTGAAACAGGAATTTCTGCAAACAAAATATAATCTATTGAGATCTATAATCATCCTAATACCCCTTGTTTCAAATCAAGTAAAGTTCCAAAACCAATTTATGACGTATAAAATATTAAAATGAATGGTAGGTGTGGTGGTAATAATGATAATGTATGTGGTTGTGGTGGTTGCAGAAGTGGTGGTGGTGATATTGTTGTGTTGAAGGAGGTTGTAGTAGTGTTGGTAAAGATGTTGTTTTAACGGTTATAGAGTTGTGATGATGTCGTAGTGGTGGTGGCAATGATGATGATGATGTGGTGGAGGTGGTTGTAGTAACGGTAGTACTTCATGAAATGATGGTGTGGCGATGGTGCTGGTTGTAGTAGTAGTGGCAGTGATGATGATGATGATTATGATTATGATGATGATGATGATGATGGTGATGATGATAGTGGTGGTAGTGGTGATAAGGTGTGTACTTGAACGTGAAAAGAGAGAATGATTGCTGATGTGAAAAGGATATGATCCATTTTATAGATTTAGGTTTGCCTGACAGAAGGAAAGATATTGTGTATTTGTGTGTGTGTGTGTTTGGGTTGTTTGTTTTAAGGGTTTACGGCGCTTGCAACACATAAAGGTCATATCAGCGCCAGTAAAAAGAAAGAAAATGGGATAGTAAAAAGTTATAGAATTACAATTAAAGCACCCAAGAAAAAGTAAGACACAGGGGAATGGAACAAAAAGGGATCAGATGTAGATTCCAAATCCCACCAATGTACTTAGTTTGAGACCACCTATAAGTCTCATCCAGGCACAACGAGGAATACAGTCAAATGCTTCATTATACATTCAAAATAACAAATATAATAATACATAACAGAGAGATGATTTACAAGGAAAAAAATATCATCTCCCAAAACAATAACTGTGCATTTGACTGTTTCCCTTCCAGTTAGGACTCTGGCCAGGGCCAGGAAAAAACCAAGTAATCTCATTCCAAGACAAAGACAGAAAGCATGTTGGAAAACAGATATCAGGGGATAGAAGACATAGTATGTACCCCCTTGCCCACTATGGGAGGTCAGGAACCCCACCAGGTGTGTGTGTGTGTGTGTGTGTGTGTGTGTGTGTGAGTGAGAGAGAGACAGAGAGAGAGTGAGAGAGAGAGGGAGGGGGAGGGAGAGGGAGAGAGAGAGAGAGGGAGAGAGAGAGAGAGAGGGAGAGAGAGAGAGAGAGAGAGAGAGAGAGAGAGAGAGAGAGAGAGAGACAGACTGCTCAAAGTGAATATAGTGATAGGTCTTCTCTCTTCTAGGTTCCATGCCTGGTCCAGGCTTCGGATACTGCATGAATTATCTCTCTCCATTCCTCCCTGTCTCTTGCTTTTTCAAACAGCTCTTGGATTGTTAGGTTGGTGAAGCCCTTCAGTTGGTCTATGAGTGTTTTTCTTTGTCTCCCCGGGCGCGTTTACCAGGTATTTTTCCACAACTTGCCAGGTATTCATTTTTATCTTTCCTTACTATGTGTCCGAAAAAGGATAGTTGTCGATCCGCTATTAAGGGCATTAGTTTCCTTTGTTGGTATGTTTGTTTTAGCACTTCTTCGTTCGTTTTGTGTGCAGTATACGATATTCTCTGCATCCTTCTCAAGCACCACATTTCAAAAGCTTCAATGTTCTTTTGTGTTTCTGCATTTGTAGTCCAGCTTTCGCATCCGTATAACAAGATTGGCCACATGTAGCACTTCAAGACTCGGAATCTAATCCCGAACGACATCTGTTTGTTTTTCAAAATGTTTCCCAGGTCCATGAAGGCCTGTTTGGCTTGAGTTATTCTTGCTCGTATGTCTCGGTTACATCTTCCATCTGTTGTCACTATTGAACCTAGGTATTTAAAACTTTCTACGTTGGTAAGTTGCTCGCCGTGAATCGTTATATTGTAGGTGTTGTTGTTTTCGGGGTTTTTCTGTATTACCATGCATTCCGTTTTGGTGATATTCACTTCCATTCCCTTGGCTTCACTATCTACTACCACTTTGTCAACAATCTTTTGAAGTTGGATTTCTGATGTTGCAATGAGTACCGTATCGTCTGCGTATCTTATTTTATTTATGTTGTGACCTCCTACTTTTGTTCCCTCCATATTAGTTATGCCCCTCATGATTGTTTCTTGGTATAGATTAAACAGATCTGGTGAGGCAACACACCATGACGGACTCCTTTCTTAATAGGAATGGAATTTCCTGTAGAGTTTCCGATTTTGATAGATGCCTGTTGGGTGTAGTATAATGTTTGCATGAGTCTGAGGTCTTTCTCATCAGCGCCAATGGAGTGCAGTTGTTTTAGTATTTCTTCGTGGCGTACTCTATCAAAAGCTTTTTTGTAGTCGACAAAACAGAGGTATAGTGGGGTTTGAACCTGTATAGCTCTTTCACTTAAAACACGGAGGAGGTATATTGCGTTCCTTGTCCCTCTGTCAGGTTGGAATCCATATTGTTCTTCTGCGATTTCGGGGTTAATCTTATTCCTTAGCCTGTTGATAATTATACGCAACAGTATTTTGTTGATGTGGCTTATTAAACCTATAGTTCTAAAATTTTCGCATCTGACTGCACCTGCTTTCTTTGGTATTGCTATGAAAATAGAGTTACAGAGATCTTCTGGAATTTTCCCAGTGTTGTATATATTGTTGAATAATATGTGAAGTTCATCAATTGCTAGATCTCCTAGGCTTTTTAATACCTCTACAGATATTTCATCAGGGCCTGTTGCTTTACCATCCCTCATTCGTTCCATGGCATGTTCAATTTCACTTTTGGTGATGTTTGGTCCGCTTAATGGTTCTTTGAATTTCAATGGTGGTTCATTTCTATTTGGATCGTTGTACAGTTCGCCTATGTATTCTACCCATCGGCTCTCTATATGTTGTTCTTCAAATAGCAGTTCCCCTTGTTTGTTTTGGATACAACTTCCTGCTGCTTTGCTTTTCCTTTTCCCTGGTAGTACTTTTATTCTTTGATGAGCTTGTTGGGGGTTGGGTTTGTATTCTCTTTCGATTTCGCAGCATTTCCAGTCTAGATAGTTCTCGTGTGCCTCGATGCATTTGGATTTAATGTGGTTGTTCAATGTTTGGTATTCTGCAGACCCTCTGTTGCATTTTCGTCTTTCTTCAAATAAGTTTAGAATTTCATTTGTCATCCATTCCTTTTTGCTGTTTATTTGAGCTATTGGTAAATGCTTTTCTGCAGTTGCTTTGACACACTTTTGGAATATATCAAATTGTTTTTCACATTTTTCATTATCAGGTTCACTTTGGCTTTGTATCATGAGTGCATTTTCAAATTCTTCTCTCATTTTTGTTTGTATGCCATTGTCTTTGCATAACCTGTAATCCCTCTTTATTCTACCAGCTGTTCTCTGAATAGCTTTAAACTTTATCCTTACTGTACAAACAACTGGGACATGGTCACTGTCTACATCGGCCAAAAAGTTAAACGGTGACAGCGTAAAGGGGAGCATGTTTTCACGGAAGACTGCTGCCTCGCTCGGTTGGGAGCGTGATGTTCGTCAGGTCACACCGAACCGTCAGCCAGTTACTAGGCGAAATAAATTTAACAAATGTGACAAAACCAAAATTGGGACATGGAATGTCAGGACCTGTGCCCAAAAAGGAAAACTAAACAACATTCTAAAAGAAATGAAACGGCTCCAAATAAATATTCTTGGCCTGGCAGAGATGAGATGGAAAGAGCAGGGAACCATGTCAAAACAAGAAAACAACACGACATATAAGATCATATGGAGTGGTGGAACCTCTTTCCAAAAAGGAGTAGGGATGATCTTAGACCAACAATCAACCAAATTTTACAAAGGGCACGTAGCAATCTCAGACAGAGTTTTGTTGGTTAAGCTAAGAGGACCTGTAGTTGACACCAATATTATTCAAGTTTATGCACCGACAGAAGAGGCGACAGATGCAGATATGACAGAGTTTTACCATTCACTAGACAAAGCAAAACGAATGTGTAAATCACAAGAAGTCCTTATGGTAATGGGGGACCTAAATGCTAAGATTGGCAGAGGCAGAGATGGTGACATAATCGGACCATGAGACAGAAATGAACGAGGAAACATCTGGGCAGATTGGTGTAGAACAAATAAATTAATGATTTCAAACACCTGGTTTCAACAACACCCAAGAAGAACCTGGACATGGCAATCACCAGGGGACAGAGCAAGGAACCAGATAGACTTTATAGCAGTATCATCAAGATTCAGAAATGGCATATTAAATTGCAAAACCTACCCAGTGATAGGTACAGAGAGATTAAAGTGCAAAACTAACCGAGGTTAAAAGTACTGAGTGAACTTTATTGTTAGGTGTGTATTTGCTTTATTTGTTAATCGTAAATATTAAGTTAACGTATGTTTCATGTTGGCGATTGCCAGGAAATTAACATTTTAATTGAATCCTGTGTGTGTGTGTGTGTGTGTGTGTGTGTGTGTGTGTGTGTGTGTCATTGTTGAGTACATGAAGATGAAAATTTAAAATTTATTGAGGCTAAAGAACTGGGTGCACTTTACTGATTTGTATGTGTGTGTGTGTGTGTGTGTGTGTGTGTGTGTGTGTGTGTGTGTGTGTGTGTCATTGTTAAGTACATGACGATGAAAAGTGAAAACTTATCGAAGCTAAAGAACTGGGTGCACTTTACTGATTTGTGTGTGGTGTGTGTGTGTGTGTGAGAGAGAGAGAGAGAGAGACAGAGAGAGAGAAAGGGAGAGAGAGAAAGAGAGAGAGAGAAAGAGAGAGAGAGAGAGAGAGAGAGAGAGAGAGAGAGAGAGAGAGATCTCAAAGTGAATGTATTAATGAGTACAGAAAAATGAAAGTGAAAAATTAACGAGACTTAAGAACTGAGGGAACTTAATTGATTTTTGTGTGTACGTGTATATGTTTGTTGTAGGTCATTTCAGCGGCACTTAAAATATATATGGGGCTGTAAAAAAATATAGATTTAAGTAAGATCAAAAGCACCGGAGAAAAAGTGACTGGTTCAAATAAGGCTCACAAACGGACTCCAAGATCAAACTATCAATGTAGTTAGTTTGAGGTCACCTAAAAGTCTCACAAAGACACAAGCACAGAATCCTTATGAGAGAAATACAAAATTTAGAACAAATCTAACGTCACACAAAAGAGAGATGATATACGAGGACAAACATATCATCTCCCAAAAACGACTATACATTCAATTGTTTCCCTCCGTGCCAATGAATCCGGCCAGGAAAAGGAAGGCAGAAAGCAACCCTGATCCATGCAAGTCAAAAGATCCCACCAGGAAGATGATGTGATAGTGGTGCTTGCACTAGAGGTGGTACTGATTACAGTGAGGGCAGTGATGTGGTTGTGGAGATGGTGTTACTGATGATGATGTGATAGTTGCTGTCGAAGTGGTGGTAGTTGTGGTAGAGATGGTGATGATGTCATGATGGTTCAGGGGTGAGAATGACTGGTCACACAAATGGAGTTCAAGACCTATCTATGCGACGATAACGTATAAATTTGAATTTCATAAAAAATTTATTGAGATGCAATCAAAAATGTGTCTCGCAATAATTTCTGACACCACTTGGAGGAATTTCAAAAGTTGAGAGTGTAATTACAACATATTGTAGTAGTAGTAAGAAAAGATGGCAGTAGGGATGATGATGTGATGGTGGTTGTAGTAGGGTTGTGATAGGGATGATGATATGGTGGTTGTAGCTGTAGAGGTGTTGGGAATGATGGTGTGGTGGTGGTTGTAATAGTTGTGGTAGGGATGATGTGGGGTGGTTATAGTAGTGATAGTTGGGATGTGGTGGTGGAGGATGTATTTGTATTGGAAGTAGGAATGATGATGTGGTGGTGGTTGTTGTAGTAGTGGTGGTAGGGATGATGATGTGATGGTAGTTGTTGTAGGTGGTAGCAGTGGGGATGATGATGTGGTGGTGGTGGTGGGAGGGATGACGATGTGGTGGTTGTAGTAGTAATGGTGATAGGAATGATGATGTGATGGTTGTTGTAGTACAGGTGGTGGTTGTAAAAGTAGTGGTGATAGGGATGTTGATGTAGTGGTTGTGGTGAGCCTTTTTAATAGGCGGAATAGTGATGGTGATGGGCGGAGATAAACCACCATTTAGGCGGAAATCCGCCTTTAGGCGGAAGATTCTCAGCCCTGTTATCCTAAGACGTCTTGAATTCTCGGGCTTTAAGTGCATTCAAATAGATAAAGAATCATCTCAAAGGAAAGTCGCCATTTGAAGCAAAAGTTTCCTGGCTAAAATAATAGAAAGGCTATTGTGTCAGTGTGCAGAACCGTGATAGATATAAAAGGGAGATAACAATGGCCATATTAAACCGCTGGAATAATATCAAATTATAACAAATTTAATCCTCATCAATAAGAATTCCGTAAGTTCAGCAGTCACTGAGAAACAAAGAGTTTTCGTTCATGTTAAACAGACCGGCTATAATATTGGCAAAGGGTATTAAGAAAGCTGTGATAATAGGTCAATCCGTGTAGTCAGTGACAGGACGATAAAGGTAAATCAATAACACTAATTTGTGACCATCTCCTCAAACGGTATTATTCGGAACACCCCCCCCCCCCCACTAAAAGAAAAAATAAATAAATTAAAAACTAGATTTATATATATATATATATATATATATATATATATATATATATATATGTGTGTGTGTGTGTGTGTGTGTGTGTGTGTGTGTGTGTGCGTGCGTGCGTGCGCGTGCATACAATTGTATGGGTTGAATGGTTTAGAGGATGCAATCATAAGAAAAATGTCTCTATTTTTTGGTGACGCACCCGATATAATAATATTCTTCCTTTTTATTGTGTGTAGTTCAGCACAAAAAGAGATACGAGATCTATCAAATCCATTACATTATCCTAACCACTTTGACTACGTGAACTAAATTTTACCTAATGTTCTCTCTTCCCCGCGCCCAGTTGCTCTCCCTATCTCTCCTCTCACATCGACAAAAAGTATTTTGGAGGCATTATAACCACAAAACACGCGTTAATACATATCAACGATAATCGATTTCAGATCGAGCACTAGCGTAGATTAGAATCAAGTCACATGACACGACTCGAAACTATAAAAGAGTTCATATTCTATTGAATATTCAATTTCTTTTTTGACCGATTCCTTTTCAAAGACTATTATTGTTGCCTCGCCTAGAAATTTTCGAGTTCCCTAACGGATGACGTGAATGTATGAGAACTAAAGCTTTAGAAATCTCGTAAACCAATCATAATCGTCACCCAGAGATCGAGAATAAGCTGGACCATTGATCCTCCTGTGGTAGCAGCTTCTTATGGTTCACACTATTATGTTATGACGATCGACCCAATCAGCAAAGTCCGGTCCGCATTCGTGCACCGTCGCGAACCCGCCTGGTAGCATCGTCACAACACACCTTTCGACTAGATGCTCTGCCGTTTCGGGTTCTTGTCCACAGCGTGGACATATTGGACTGGAAGTTATACCCCACCGATGTAACGCACCGGCCGTTAGGCAGCTCCTCGACCGAAGCCGATTCGCAGCTACCCAGTGTCTCCTCTTACTGGTATCAAAGCCTGGCAACTTCTCACCAAGCTTAGAGGAGTGTAGGTCCCCGCCCCCACGAGGGATTGAATTCGTCCAAACCGACTTCCATCTCGTATGTGCAGCTCTGTCCGTAGTCAGGGATTCTGCGTACAAGGGTTGCCGGGACTTATTTCGGCTCGAAACGGGGGCACCGTTCATTATGCGCATGAGAGGGGTATCCCCATTCCCTCTCTCTTTGATCTTACTCAGCCAGTTTCCCGTAATGGTCTCCCTCCGGACATCGGGGGGCTGGATCGCTGCCATTATCGGGCCCCATTCTCTAGGGGTTGTTGCTAGCGTTCCCGACACTATGTGCATCGACTTGCGAAGTTTTACATCCACCTTCTCAACGTTTCTGCTTCTACCCCACACTGGAGCGCAATACTCCGCGGTGGAATAGCATAGTGCCAGGGCGGATGTTCTCAGGAGCGCTTGGCTAGCGCCCCAAGTCGATCCCGCCAGCTTCCTCAGAAGACTGTTGCGTTTCTCTATCTTCCTGGGCAACCCCTTCGAGATGAACCCGATAGGTAAGGCTGCGATCCAACGTCACCCCTAAATATTTTGGACGCGGCTCATATGGGAGTGGCTGGTCCCCGACTAGGACATTCAGTTTACGGGTGTGCCAACCACTGCATAAGTGAAATGCAGTGGCCACGGTTTTTGAAGTGTTCATCTTCAGGTACCACTTGTCAAAGTAGGATTTGAGTCTGGTGACGTCATCGCTGAGTACGCTCTCGAGACGGGTCCACACTTTACTCTGAGTAACGAGTGCCCAGTCGTCTGCGTATCCCAGCCTCAGGGAGGAAGTGTTCGGCATATCGCTAATGTAGACGTTAAACAACATTGGCGCAAGTACCGACCCCTGAGGGACCCCATTCTTCAATTTCCTTACTTTGCTCGTGACGTCTCCCAGCGCGACGTGGAATTGCCTTTCCCCTAAGATCGAAGAGAACAACTTCAAGGTCTTTTTGCACCTTATGATTTTTGCAAGTTTGAGCATTAACCCATCGCACCAGACCGTATCGTACGCCGCTGATAGGTCTATAAACACAGCACCTGTTTGCTGTTTTCTCTCAAACCCGTGCTCAATATGCTCTGTAAGGGCCCTTCCCTGAAGCCTGCCTGCTCAGGTGGCAGGGCAGCGTCTAGGACCGGCCCCCATCGGTTTAATAGAACACGCTCCAACAATTTGTAAAGACAGCTCAGCAGCGATATGGGTCTGTAACTGTCTGCCTCCTACGCTGGCTTCCCTGGCTTCAGGATGGCAACTATCTTCGCGTGCTTCCACACTTGTGGAAGCTTTCCTTTTGCAAGGACATCAGACATTGCCTCTGCTAGCCAGGCCCGTGCCCTGGGGCCCAGATGCGTCACCATATCGGGATATACACCATCTATCCCTGCTGCTTTGCCGTTCTTTACTTCGCTAATGGCTGCACCCACTTCTCGGGGACTGAACGGGGCCGTCCAGTCCGACTCCTCCGCAGGTAGCGAGTCCAAAATCGTACGGTACGCCTTGCGGACACCGCGCTCAAAAGCCTGATTAGGGACCCGCTTACTACGGTTCTTAATATTCTTGGCAATTGTGTCTGCCTCGCATTCCGGTGCAGCCTTCGCGAAATTCCGATCTGGGTCCAATTTCTTTATCAAACGCCAAGCGTGGCGGCTGGAGTGTGTAAAGTCGAGACTTTCCACGGTCTCCTGCCACCGTTGCTTCCTTCCCTCTGCCAGAGACTGAAGTAGTCTATCGGCTGTGTCCTGGGACTGGGTCTGCTGGTACTCTCGGTACAGCTCTTCCGACTCTGCTGTCCAGCAAGGGGTGTAGAATTTCCGCTTGCCCCGTGGAATAGAGCGTTGAGCGCTCTTAACCAGTAGCCTACTAAATCTGGTTATATTCTTGGACTTGGGAGGAATGGCAGGGCAGACCTGCTCGATATAGGAACTGAATTCCTCCCAGTCAGCCTTCCTGAAATTCCATCTGCAAAGTGGGAGAGACTGCACCCTCGGTATTGTCACCCCAGCTGTGACAAGAACCGGCCTGTGCTGGCTATGCGGAAAGTCCTCGAGGACTGTCCGCTTCACCTGCAGCGGTTCACCGTTCGCGCCTTTCGTTACGAGGGTGAGGTCTGGAGTATACTCCTTCTTATGGCGGGTACCCCGGAAGGTACCCTTGGCTGTAGGATCGTACACTAGGTGTAGATCATTACAGTCCATCCATGAGCGGAGTTGTCTTCCTGCCTCGTTGCAGTCTCGGTAGCCCCATTCGTAAACGCTAACCCCTCCTTTGAGCCTCGAGGTGTCCTCGCGTTGGACCACCGTATAGCCTGGGATCTGGAATCGGAAGATTGCGCGCCTGAATAAAGGTGGGTCTCCTGTAACAGGAGGATATCTACGCAATGAACGGCCAGTAGCTTTGATAAAAGCTCATTTTTTGCCATACTCTGGCTCTCGACGTTCAGGGACAATATACGCGTCAGGTCGCCATCCCCGCCGTCGCATTTTCCGATCGGCAGGCCGCGAATCGATTGATGCATGGGACGTTTGCTTTTTTCTCGGACGTGCCGACGACCCTGGCGACACGAACGCGGTATTATTTGGCTAGGCGGCAGACCGCTTCGCCATTGATGGGACTGATTGGGACTCGACATAAGGACAATAGTGTGGCGCCCGGGATAGGGCTGCTATTCGGGCACCGGGTTTGGATCAAATTTAGTCACACACCGGGGCGAGCAGCTCATGTGGCTCGTTGGCTCGATACCCGGGATGGTCTCGTGACGGTCGACCGGGATTTACACCTTTGCCCTCCCGTGTGCCTCAAGCCCCCTCACCAACTGCAAGGTAAAGATCCACGAGGGGGCTCCTGTGGTGAATAACCGATCTGTCTTCTAAAAAGCTTGTAGAGCGTATGGTTTGCTAAATAGTGTGTGTGTGTGTGTGTGTGTGTGTGTGTGTGTGTGTTTGTGTTCGTGTCCGTTCAATGAACATGATGGTAAGCTGATCAACACAAAATTAATGATACAAGTTTTGAATATAATTTTAACTCAATTGTTATTGCTTTAATCGACAATACATTTTTCGATTTCGTAGAACTCCATGGACTTTTTATTTGGGCACGGAGATATATTGTCTGTATTTAATAATATTTCATATTTCGCTCACTTATCGAAGAATTTTTCTTTCCCAGTGTTAAGAACGGGAAATATGTGCGGCTATGTGGTCTTGTGGTTTGAGACTCGCTTTCGGATCGGCGCATAGTTGAGTCCTTGGAAAAGGCTCTTTACTCACATTCTCTCACCGTACTCATGTGTAAAATGAGGACCTGGCTGTTAACAGCGTTGTCTCTGTCCAAAAAAAAAAAATGTAATATCGCCTAACAGGCGTCATATCACGTTCTACAAGTTAAGTGTTGTTGTTGGTCAGGACCCATTGTAAAGCGCTTTGAGCACGTTTATGGATATTGCGCTATATATAAAAAAGCCCAAAGCTCAAAAGCTGAAGCTCAAGCCCAAATGATTCATATAAATTTCAATAAATTGATTGTATTCAAAACAATGAGAGGAACCACTAACTGGTATCGATTTAATGCAATTACTCTCACCTCATTGCCATACTCGCTAACAGGAAGGTTGACAACCCACTTGCTAAAAATGCCATTGTACCTGATAGCTTGAAGATAGTCACTGTGCGACCACTCCTTAATAAGTCAGGACTCGATGACGATCAATTTAAGAATTACAAACCCGTCTCCAATTTCATTTATTTAAAAATTAGTAGAAAAAAAGTTGAATCTAAGAGTATTTCTCCACTTTTCAAAAATTGCTCCTTTTTCTATATTCCAGTCTGCTTATCGACAGAGCCATTGTACCGAAAGCGCACTGATTAGGATATTCAATGACGTAGTAAATTTTGCTGATGAAAGAAGTGAAGTCATCCTAGTTTGACTTATTTGAGTGCGGCTTTCGATACAATAGAGCAAATCGTATCGAGAAAAAAAAAGATTCCAAAAAGTTACATTTGAGAATACGTATAGTTCCCAGTATTTTCATCTCAAATTTGGTGTTCCTCAAGGTTTCGTCCTTGGCCCACATTTATACACACTTTACGTGCCCCAACTTAGTAAAATAATCGATGATGTTAGTATTTAACAAGCAGTTATATGCAGATGATACCCAACTTTATTGTCCTGTCACATTAAAAAGCGAAAATGAAGTGGTTGAAAGGACTGAGGCATGTATAAAAAAGATCAAAGTTTGAATGACTGTTAACAAAATTAAAACTAAATGAAGATAAGTCAAAAATGATTAAGTTAGGAAGAAAGATTAGTGTACCACAATTGGCATCCCAATCTATTGATATTGCTGGTCCAAATGTCAACATTTCATCAACCCATGTTCGCAATCTTGCTGTTTTATTAGATAACAGTTTGTCAATGAATCTGAGAATCATAGGGACAGTAAGACACCTTATCGATAAAGATATAACTAGCATGCTAATGTTTTCTTTAGTTTTTAGTAGAATTGACTCTTGCAACGACCTCCCTGTCGGCTTCCCTGATTACACAACAGATTGCAAAAAGTTCAAAATAAAGCAGCCAGAATAACATCACTCACTAAATCAAACGAACAGAATATCACACCAATTTTTAAATACCCCCACTGGCTGCCAGTTAAGTTTCAAATTGATTTTAAGACTCTTTGTGGTGAAAAATCCATAGATGAACTTCCCCTCCCCACATCTAAGACCTAACTCTCCCTATAAACCAATGCGAGCATTGCGATATGCTGACTCTTTATTGCTTAACGGAAGAAAGTTTTCAAGCAAATGTAACAGAAAGCTGTATCATTGCCCCTCTTATGGAAAGGTATAAGTTTTAAAACTAGATCCAGCCCTTTATTTGAAATTTTAAAAAAAGTATCTGAAATAGGAACTTTTTTCCAGTGCCTTGTAATTTGTTGTGAATATTAATTTGTGCATTAACTATTGATTGCACTGTGATACTATATTTCAAACGCTCGTTTTTTTTGTTGTTCTTTTTTAAAAATTCATAGCGCCCTGTTTGTTTGTTTGTTGCTTTAGGTCTCTTCCAACACAACTGAGGTTATATGAGAGACCGCTGAAACAAAAAAAACAAGCAATCTAACAAAAATAGTACAAATGTAAATCAAAATCATAACCTAAAGATATCATAAGCTAAATTATAAATAACCAAGAACAAACAGGCAGAGGATTTACAGGAGAAAAAAATATCCCCTGTCAAAAATACAATCACAAACCAAAGAAGCAGGATAGGCTAGTAAAGAGAAGAAGAAACGACATCATTATCGGATCGTACACCCATGCGAACATCATAGGTATATGATTCAAGGGTGATGCTCCCATCCAACCACCCGCCGACTATAGCGCCCTGTCTGAGCACCTTTTGAGTGGAAGTGTGTGCAATATAAATGCTTCATTTATTATCATTACCATTGCCAGGTTCTCATTTACACATTATTCGCATCCGAATCGAGGAAGCTAATATTTCTAAAATACTTCATTCCCCAAGGACTCCGTGTCGAACCTGAGTCGTCTTGTGATCGTTGTCCCCCGTCCGGCAACATACAAGACTAAACACCGCCTGGCTTTGCTACGAAACACCATGATACCACTCGGCTACTGACGCCATATTTGTTCATGGTGGAAAATAAATTAAACATAACACAAATATAAATAAATATAAAATAAATATCAATGCTGCAAAAAAACAAACAAACTGGTAACCGGTATGACGATGTATCAATACGAAGCAAAAATCAGAAACACTCGAACATTTACAAGCAATAAAAACAAGACCTGAACACTTGCCAAACGTCTAATCAAAAATCCTCTACGGATTAAAAAAACAAATGTTATACCTAAGTCGTATAAACATCACGATATCGAGTTGCTAAATTTGCGTCTCGTCTCTGTTAGCAGTGAGATGTGATTAGTGTCGGAACTTGTCCAGTCTTGTTGAAAAGCAAACGACAGATCGGGCTAAAGTTTGGCATAGTATTTCCTTCGAAAGAATGTAAAACAATTTTCAATACAATGAAGAAATCACAGTTGATTTATTTCTTTCGAAAATGGCCTCTGAGTCCTTGCTTGAATCCAATGGACTACAGCATTTCGACGATGATGTCCAATATTATTGATAAGGAAAACGTTTTATACAGAAGCAGAATTAAATGAATCAATTCAAAATTAATGGGATTGAATCACTTTTCAGGGAATAAAAAAATCATTGGAATTACGGAGAAAAGCCTAGCCATAGTCATCACAGAAAATCAAAGTCTAGCTAGCTAGATGCCATTTTCAACAAAATTTCTTGAAAAATTGTGTAGACATTCATTTCAATAAATGAGTTTGATTGTGGTAAAATTCAAATTTACATAAGTTATAGTTTGGCGGCTATAAATAAATAGATCTAGATAGATAAACGGTAAATAAATAAATAAAAACTGATCGATGCTATTGCAGGCTAGACAATACTTAAGTTTCTCGCATTTTTCGAAGTTTTTAAACAATTTTGTCTCAGACTAAATTGAATTCCATATCAATTTCTCTCTCTCTCTCTCTCTCTCTCTCTCTCTCTCTCTCTCTCTCTCTCTCTCTCTCTCTTCCCCTCCCACCATACAAACCCTCCCCCACTTTTCAACTAGCAATCAGACACACAATTAATTTCGGGAGTTGAGTGATATTGATTACCGATGTGCTCAAAGCTGCAAGGACAAATCGTATTACATTCACAAGGCTACATACATACATAGCCGTTATCAATTTATTCCTTCTTCCTTTTCATTGCCGTCTACTCTGATACATTTTCCTGCTGATAGTAATAACGAGAATGAGCAGAACCTGTATGAATATATTATAAATGATGAAACTATGAAAGTAAGAGAGAGAGAGAGAGAGAGAGAGAGAGAGAGAGAGAGAGAGAGAGAGAGAGAGAGAGAGAGAGAGAGAGAAAGAGACACACACACACACACACACACACACACAGAGAGAGAGAGAGAGAGAGAGAGAGAGAGAGAGAGAGAGAGAGAGAGAGTGTGGTGGTGACAGAGACAGGGAGAGAGGGAGAAAAGAATAGATGAGATGCCAAGAAGAAGAAGAAGAAGAAGAAGAAGAAGAAGAAGAAGAAGAAGAAGAAGAAGAAGAAGAAGAAGAAGAAGAAGAAGAAGAAGAAGAAGAAGAAGAAGAAGAAGAAGAGAGAAAGAAGGAAGAAGAAGAAGAAGAAGAAGAAGAAGAAGAAGAAGAAGAAGAAGAAGAAGAAGAAGAAGAAGAAGAAGAAGAAAAGAAGAAGAAGACGATAGCAGAGGGAAGAGAAGTATAAACGTCTGAACACAAAAGTATAATCTTTGCTTTTATACAAAATTCTTATTTTTTAAATTAAGTCATGATTATGACAATCAGTGACTTTCAGGGGCAGTAAATCAATACAGACAACGCGTTTTACAAATTATTACTGTTTCTAGTAAACATTGTGATAAAATCGTAAAAGCTCCACAGTATGCGGTGGTAGATGGGTACTGTGGTCCAGAGTGTACTTTTTTCAATGAAAAAAAAATATATTCGTATACGGTAGTACTTTTTCATGCCAAAAACACTAGAAACGTGTGACGTCATCAAAAAGGAACTAAAGGAGTAAACACACTGTATAAATTATCTTTCACATGACGGACTTCCATTAAAGAAAAAAAGTTTTGTTTGTTGCTTTAGGTCTCTTCCAACACAATTGAGGTTATATGAGAGACCGCTGAAACAAAAAAAACAAGCAATCTAACAAAAATAGTACAAATGTAAATCAAAATCATAACCTAAAGATATCATGAGCTAAATTATAAATAACCAAGAACAAACAGGCAGAAGATTTACAGAAAAAAAAAATCCCCTGTCAAAAAGACAATCACAAACCAAAGAAGCAGGATAGGCTAGTAAAGAGAAGAAGAAACGACATCACTATCGGATCGTACACCCATGCGAACATCATAGGTATATGATTCAAGGGTGATGCTCCCATCCAACCACCCGCAAAGAAAAAAAGTAACCACGTTGGTTCGTTATAAAAGACCAAGAGGAAAAGAACAGTAAAAATAAGAAATAAGACCATTTAAAAAAGGTTTTAAAAAAGGGGGATTAATGGAACAGAAGAACAGAAAGATAAAAAAAAAACGAAAATAAAGAAAAGAAAGAAAAGACATTTGGGGAAAAATAGCACTGGCAACTACGACATTAGAATTATAATTTGGTCATTACTTTTTCAATTATAATTTTCGTGGCACCAAAGCTATTTTCCCCACAGAATTAGATCGGATAGCCGATGAGGTTGTCAGAACTTTCTGACTTCTAACGATAGATGATGGTGAGGACCCCTAAACGACAGAATGATTCGATAAAATTTCCTATCCAACTTCCGCTGTGTGGAAGCGAAGGGATCACGCCCAAAATCTCGTTTTCTTCACAGCGAGATTAAGTCGGGATCATGTCGCGAGGATGAATGCGTGAGGGTTCTTATGGTATTTAATGCTTTAATAATAAGAATTTAGGAAGCGAAGGGATTGGATGCTTCTGTTTTCACCCAGTTGCTGATTTTTATTCCTATAGTTTTTTCTTTCATTTAAAATTCATAATGCTCTCCTAGCTCTTTAGTTTCAAAATATTAGCAGCTCCTTTATAAACATTTATCTGCTATGAAACAGAGGAGGCAAATAGTCGGCTGAGTTCTCTATAAGTCCATCTATCCGCTCGTTCGTTAGTTATTTTGTCTATTCACACATAAATACAGACTTACATTCTTTCACATACGCTCCCCCCCCCCCCCAAATCCAGAAACGTCCAATCCATCCATTTTGCTGTGTCATCCACAAAGCTAGTATTCTACCATTCATCCACTTATTACATCCATCTACATATCCATGCATTCACTCATCCACCCATTGTTAACTTTATATAAGAAAAACACCCCCCCCCCCCACCCAAAAAAAAAAAAAAAAACCAACAAAAAAAAAAAAAAAAAAAAAAAACAACAAAAAAAAAAAAAAACAACAAAACAGCATCGTGCGGCTATGTGGTCTAGTGGTATGACACTCGCTTTCGGATCGGAAGGTCCTGGGTTCGATTCTCGCTCGGCGCATAGTTGAGTCCTTGGAGAAGGCTCTTTACTCACATTCTCTCACCGTACTCAGGTGTAAAATGAGTACATGGTCGTTAACAGCGTTGTCTCTGTCCCAAAAATGTGTAATATCGCCTGACAGGCGGCATGTCCCGTCCTACATGTTATGTGTTGCTGTTGGCCAGGGACCCCTTGTAAAGCGCTTTGAGCACGTTTAGTGGATATTGCGCTATATAAAAGCTCAATA
This sequence comes from Berghia stephanieae, assembly GCF_034508935.2. Lineage (NCBI taxonomy): Eukaryota > Metazoa > Mollusca > Gastropoda > Nudibranchia > Aeolidiidae > Berghia > Berghia stephanieae. The sequence continues at coordinate 10,035,719 of NC_088360.1, read as the reverse complement.
AGCTCAATCTGTTTATCGCAATATCCATTAAACATGCTCAACGCGATTCCACTTGTGCCCCAAGTCAACAGAAACACTAAGCATACAAGACGAGACATGATGCCTATTAGGCGATAATAATATACATTTTGTCCGTCCGAGATAATGCTGCTACCAGCCAGGTAATCGTTTTACAACGGTTCGGTGAGAGAATGTGAATAAAGGGCCTTTTCCAATGACTCAACACTATGCACCGCTCAGAACGGAAATCGAACCCTGGATGTCCCGATCAAAAGGAGAGCGTCATACCACAAGACCACATAGCCGAACTTACTTCCTAGCCTTCTCCTCGTTGAGTCTGGCATCTTCTTGTTCCTTCTCTTGTTTTTTCTTCAGATAATCCTCCAGCTCCTGACCCTCCAGCTTGACCCGCCGTTGAATCTAAACGACAAACACACAAACAAACAAACAAGATAAATGAGATTATGGCTTTATTATTCTATTTATATGCTGTTATCAAGTGTTACCTTCCTTCTTATATGTTACCCATCCCTCCGAACGGTATTATGCCGGGGAGAAAGAAAAAAAAATGATGCCCTTCCGCCACTACATCATAAGTTATCGCCACCTGGGCATTCCACGTAGGAATCGTAGATAATTCACCAAACAAGCTATCTGATGTCAACAGGAATCATCCATGTTGTCCAAGTGAGCAAATAGGGGGTTCATAATCTTGCCCAAGGAAGAAAAAAAAACTAAAGTGCCTGAAGCGGGGTTCGAATCCGGGACCTTCCGGGTCACAGTGCAAAGCCTTGACCACTCGGCCGGGAGACAGTCCTCAAAATCGACATTGTAATTTAAACGAAGTAACCTGAGTTAAGTTTATGTTTTATTGAGGACAACAGATAGAGTTTGAAGTCAGTTGTGATGAACTAACTGACTGGTTCAAAACAAGGCGGCTGGATTGTTGTTGTTTGTTTGTTGCTTTAGGTTTCTTCCAACACAATTGAGGTTATATGAGAGACCGCTGAAACAAAAAAAAAAACAAGCAATCTAACAAAAATAGTACAAATGTAAATCAAAATCATAACCTAAAGATATCATAAGCTAAATTATAAATAACCAAGAACAAACAGGCAGAAGATTTACAGAAAAAAAAAATCCCCTGTCAAAAATACAATCACAAACCAAAGAAGCAGGATAGGCTAGTAAAGAGAAGAAGAAACGACATCACTATCGGATCGTACACCCATGCGAACATCACAGGTATATGATTCAAGGGTGATGCTCCCATCCATCCACCCGCGCGGCTGGATATCCAAGCCTTCAGAGCACATCAGTCCCATAATGGGTCTCCATTGGTTTCCTATTAAGGAGGGAGTGGAGTTCAAAATTACCACAATGGTATTCAAATAAGAAAATGGACGCCTAGAGCCTGATGAAATGCAAATACAAATGCCATTTATTATCATTATTATTATTATTATTATTATTATTATTATTATTATTATTATTATTATTATTATTATTATTATTATTATTATTATTATAGTAGTAGTAGTAGTAGTAGTAGTAGTAGTAGTAGTAGTAGTAGTAGTAGTAGTAGTAGTAGTAGTAGTAGTAGTAGTTTTGGCAACAGACAAAAGAAAAGAAAGAATAATGCATATCATAATATAATAATCAGCGTATGCATGGAACGAAATTGACGTCATTCAGGTCTTTGTTATCGTTTTTATCCAGCCCATTTTATGAGTATCCAGCCCATTTTATGAGTAGTTCTAACTAAATTGTATAAATCAGATTATAAACGTTTAAGGTTACATAACATAGTTTTGTGTATTGGTGCGTTTGTCCTTTCGAGGATCGATGAAAACTTCAGAGGTCTCTTGATTTTGACCGGCTTTAATTTTATTCATCCAAAAATACCCCCCCCCCCCCCACCCAAAAAAAAAAAAAACAAACAAAACAAACAAAAAAAAAAAAACAAAAAACAAACAAACCCCAAAACAAATAAATAAATAAATAAATAAATAAATAAATAAATAAATAAATAAATAAATAAATAAATAAATAAATTAATATATTAATTTAAAAGACTCGAAACAAACACGCGCAAAATGATATAACATTTCATCCATAAAAGGCAAAAATTATATTACGAATTTATTTTCACAAACCTGTTGAGAACAGTTTGTTGTGAGAACGCCATGGTGGTGGGGAGGGAAGACTCATGTTTGAACATTTTCATTCATATTATAATTGTATGGATTCGAAAGTTAAGAAAATCCTCATGTGTTTTACTATTTCTGTACTCGCTGTGGACTATTTGATTACGTCTGGGAACACCCGTTGATTAAGAGTGTTTATTTCCATTGGTTGGCTTTTCACATTAACCTCATAAGGTTACTATGGTTTCATGCGTCGTTTTCAAACAAATAAACATCTCATATCATATCATATCATATCATATCATATCATATCATATCATAGGATGTAAAAGGTGATTTAGGCCAACTGACCTTTTAATACCCTGTGTATATAAATGTAATCATAGATAAACCGGTAATTGATTATCTCTTTATCAAACATTATTTTGAATCTGTTCACAGAAGAAGCATTTTTCGTTTCATACTTGATACTGTTCCAAAGTTTTACAATTCTGTTAATTTAAAAAATCCTCTTATGCTAGTTTTGTATCTTTTGCCAATAAAGATTTTAAAGCGGTGTCTTCGGGTAATTTTTGTACTCGAAAATGAAAATAAAAACTCAGAAGTATCCAAGTCAACCTCATGATGGACTAATTTATACAATTGAATGAAGTCTCTCTTAATTCTCCAATTCTTAGGACTAGGTAAATGCCCTTTTTGTTGCCTTTCTTTGGACATTTTCAATGCTAATAGATTGCCTTTGGATATTGGACTCCAACTGCATTTGCAACATTCCATGATAGGCCGTACGAGAGATTTGTACAAATTTATAATAAAAATTACTTGTCAAGACTAACAAAACTTCTGAAGATCATACCCTCCATTCTATTAGTTCTGTTAATCCAGTCATCAATTTGTCAAAGATTATCCCAAGATCCTTTTCAGATTTAGTTTTTGAAATGGGTAATGTTCGAGAAACGTCAGTAAAATATTCATAACAGGGCTGTGCCGAAATGTCATTTTTTGTGCCGTTAGCCACGACAATATTCCAATAATAAGATATGTCTTTGGGGATATTTTTTGTTGTTGAAAAACTAAGAAGAAAAACTCATGTTCATTAGTTTTTATAAGTTAAATAGTTTAAAATAAACCAAAAATTGGCGATCTAGCTCAAATTGAATAGCAGAAATAGTTTCTCAAAAGTTCAAACATTTGTAGACAGAACTTTGTCCACACTTATCGACACTTTAGAAACTACTACAATATTGTGGCTAGATCGTCCATTTTTTGTTTATTTTCATCATTTAACCCAGAGAAACTGATGACAGCTAACTTTTCTTTAGTTTTTCCAAATATGAAAATTAGTATTATAGTATTTTTCTTGCGAACGTCAAACCCCCCCCCCCCCCCCCGCCCCCCCCACCCCCCCCGACATGTTGGCACAGTCTCAGATACGGGACATAGAATAATCACACATGACACAGACAATTGTCAAATGCCTCCCAGTAAACTTTATAAACACAGAGGTTCAAGTGGGATGAACACTTGAAAATAATTAGGCATAAGATGTGCAGACGTACATATTTTTTATCAAAACTCTCTCAGTTTAGAATAGATAAAACCCTCTGCACATTATTTTATAGAGCAGTAATCGAAAGTGTTTTGTCATTTTGTATAACAGCTTGGGGAGGCAATTGCTTAGCAGTGGAAAGGAACAAAATAAATTCAAATATTAAAAAATCTATTAAACGCTATATAAATGATGTTGACGATGTAGATCTTTTATACGAGAAATTTTGTATAAATAAAATAACTAAAATATTAAATGACCAGTATCATCCACTAAGACCATCAGTTATTATGTCAGAAAGAAGTGGTCGCCCTTTCTCTATTTCAACGAAAACAGAGAGACACCGAAAATCATTTCTGCCGTCCAGTATTAGGCTTTATAACAACAAGCAATAATCATTTTATACAATTATTTCGCATTTTTAGTTTCAAAAAATGTAAATATTAAATTATTAATTTATTTGTTTTGCAATCTTTTCAATTTTCAATTTATAGTGACAGTTTAAACTATTTTACAGTGTTGATATTATTCATATTATAAAGCGCAGCTCTGGTTATAGAGCTGCTCCTTTTTTATATATATACATCCTATTTCCATTGTATTTTTTATCTTATTGTGTAAATTATAACACGTCTGTACAAAAAATTTCCTTTTTGGGATGCAATAAAGTATTATTATTATTATTATTATTATTATTATTATTATTATTATTATTATTATTATTATTATTATTATTATTATTATTATTATTATTATTATTATTATTATTATTATTATGTTATAGAGCTTATTCTAACACAGAATAGAGAGTAAAAAAAAAAAACAGGCATAAATCTTTGTCAATGAAATAGACGAAAAGTGATCAACGCGAAATCATTGCATAAAAGTGATCACGTGACGTATCGCATCCTCCAAATGGCTCCTATTTTATTAGCATTTCAGTAGACGGAATAATGATTATTAATTTATTACTTTTCTCGTAAGACTTAACAATAGAAGAGTAAAAGGGTAGATAGGCTCGTCATTAATTACTAGACTGTTATATAATTATCTCCTCTTATCATAGTGACTGACGTCAGAGGCATCCTTGATCAGATTAAATTCTGCACTAAAGCTTTTTACAAGTTAATCGCCTAAATATGGAGTTTTGTCCTTGTGACCATATTACCGTATTAACATGTTTTACGGCATGCTTGGGAGTTAAGGAAAAATCAAATATACATCGTTAGATATAGCTTTGTACAATTAATATATATATATATATATATATATATATATATATATATATATATATATATATATTATATATATATATATATATATATATATATATATATATATATATATATATATATATATATATATATGAATTATCGTGAAAAGCATCGAACACGGTGAAAACAAAATTGTAAGTGTAACGATTCTGGCTGCTCCATTTTGTATCTGATATTGTGCCAAAGTGTCATTTTCTTTGACGTTCACCACAAAAGTACTCCAATAATAAGTTTGTAACGTCACAAAGTACCCCAATAATACGGCTTTAACGTGATAAATTACTTAATAATATGGTCTTAAAGTCATAAAGTACTCCAATAATAAGGTTTTTTTGTTTTGTTTTTGTTTGTATGGGTTTTACAGCGTTTGCAACACATTAAGGTCATATACGCACCAGTAAAAAGAAAGAAAATTGGATAGTAAAGACATTCTAGATGTACAATTCAAAGGGCTTGAAGAAAAAGTACGTCAAAGGGGAATCGGTTCAAATATGGAACAGATGTAGATTCCAAGAGCACACCATAAGTGTACTTAGTTTGAGATCACCTAAAAGTCTCAACCAGATACCAGCATAGGTCTGCTAAGAGGAACACACTCAAATGTTTGCAAATTATATGTCAAACGAAAATAATACAATGCATAACAGAGAGAGATGATTTACAAGGAAAAAATATCACCTCCCAAAACTATCTATACATTTGACTGTTTCCCTCTCAGCAAGGGCACCCGGCCAGGGCCAGGACAAAACCAAATAATCTCATTCCAAGACCAAGGCAGAAAGCAAGTTGGAAAACAGATATAGGAGGATAGAAGATACAGTAAGTACCTCCCCGCCCACTATGGGAGGTAGGAAGCCCACCCAGCAATAATAAGGTTTTAACGCCACAAAGTATTCCAATTATAAGGTTTTAAAGTCATCAAATACTCCAATAATACGGTTTTAGAATCCACATACATACATACATACATACATAGATAGATACATACATACATACATACATACATACATACATACATACATACATACATACATACATACATACAAACATACATACATACATACGTATTATTGGGGTACTTTGTGACGTTACAAACTTATTATTGGAGTACTTTTGTGGTGAACGTCAAAGAAAATGACACTTTGGCACAATATCAGATACAAAATGGAGCAGCTAGAATCGTTACACTTACAATTTTGTTTTCACCGTGTTCGATGCTTTTCACGATAATTCATAAGAATCCACCAACTCAGCTGAATGATTATAGACCTGTTGCTTTAACATCAATTATTATGAAATGTCTGGAAAAAATTCTGAAAAGAGAGCTGTTGCAATTTATATATGACCAACACATACTTGATCCATATCAGTTTGCCTACCAACAAAATCTCAGTGTGGAAGACGCACTCCTCACAGTGATGCATTCAATATCAAATCACTTGGATGCTTCACCCGCCAAATACTGCCGAATCCTATACGTCGATTTTTCGTCTGCCTTTAATGCCATGAAAACCAACATATTAATCAGTAAACTGCATGCTCTAAACCTTCCCCAGTACCTCATCAACTGGTATAACAACTTTCTCATCCATCGCCCCCAACATGTCAGAGTAGGCTCAAATATATCATCAGTAAAAACTCTTTCAAACGGATGCCCACAAGGGTGTGTAAGCTCACCTCTACTTTACATCCTCTATACAAACGATTGTGTGGCTAGCTTTGATAACTGCCAACTCATAAGTACGCTGATGACACCGCTATACTCGGCCTGCTCAATGATTCCGTCTCCGAATTTAAATACACTGAGCAAGTTAGTAAATTCAGCAAATGGTGTGCCGATAACTGTCTAGAGCTCAATGTAACAAAAACAAAGGAACAACTGTTTGATCACAAAAAAATAGGAAAAAGAGCAAGACAAATAACAAAAATTAACAATCAGGCGGTTGAAATTGTTGAAACGTTTAAATACCTTGGTGTAATTATAGATAACAGTCTAAGATTTGAATCGCACACCAACAATGCCATCAAAAAATGTAACCAGCGCTTGTATATACTCAGAAAATTAAGGTCTTTCAATGTGAACAGAAAGACCATGATACAAATCTACAAGTCATTAATATTGAGTATCGTTTCGTTTGGCATCACGACGTGGTATGGAAGCTGTGGAACAAAAGAAAAATCCAAACTACATAGAACCCTCAGAGAGCTTCAAAAATAATTAACACCGACCTTAGAAGCCTTGACACAACTTATATTAATGCAGTTGAGAAGAAAGCTTTTAACATTATCAACGAAAAGAGGCATCCGCTGAGCGAAAAATTCCAACTTCTGCGCTCCGGAAGACGGTATCTAGAAGCAAAAATGTAGGACAAATCGACATAAGGCAACCTTCATTCCAACTGCCATAAAATTAATTAACAAATCTTCTGTGGAAAAATGAGACAACCAATGAAAATAACGAGAAGCAGTGGCGTGAATCATCATCAACGACATTGCCGCCGTCGTTATCATCATCATCATCATCATCATCATTATCATCATCATCACCATCATCATCATTATCGTAGTCATCATCATCATCATCATCATCATCATCATCATCATCATCATTATCGTAGTCATCATCATCATCATCACAATCATTGCCATCTTCTTCTTAATATAAGACACTATATTTATAATATGGTTATCTGCTGTCCCAGCAAATATATCGTATCGTTCTATCTGTCTGTCTGTGTGTATGTGTGTATGTATGTACGTATGTAATGTATGTATGTATGTATGTATGTATGTATGTATGTATGTATGTATGTATGTATGTATGTATGTATGTATGTATGTATGTATGCATGTAGGCATGCATATACGATGGTATGCTGATTTTTGTATGTATGTATGTATGTATGTATGTATGTATGTATGTATGTATGTATGTATGTATGTATGTATGTATGTATGTATGTATGTATGTATGTATGTATGTATGTATGTATGTATGTATGTATGTATGTATGTATGTATGTATGTATGTATGTATGTATGTATGTATGTATGTATGTATGTATGTATGTATGTATGTATGTATGTATGTATGTATGTATGTATGTATGTATGTATGTATGTATGTATGTATGTATGTATGTAATGTATGTATGTATGTATGTATTGTATGTATGTATGTATGTATGTATGTATGTATGTATGTATGTATGTATGTATGTATGTATGTATGTATGTATGTATGTATGTATGTATGTATGTATGTATGTATGTATGTATGTATGTATGTATGTATGTATGTATGTATGTATGTATGTATGTATGTATGTATGTATGTATGTATGTATGTAGTATGTATGTATGTATGTATGTATGTATGTATGTATGTATGTATGTATGTATGTATGTATGTATGTATGTATGTATGTATGTATGTATGTATGTATGTATGTATGTATGTATGTATGTATGTATGTATGTATGTAGTATGTATGTATGTATGTATGTATGTATGTATATGTGTATATATGTACGCTCATTTCTTTTGTGTACATGTGTAGAAACAATGTGCAAGCGTGTAGGTTCGTGTATGGCTGTGTCTGTATTTGTAAACGTGTTGATGTTCATACCATGAACCAAACTGAGCATTGTTTACCTCACATGAATTGCCTTTAATTTGGAAAATAAAGATTATTAATTATTATTATTATTATTATTATTATTATTATTATTATTATTATTATTATTATTATTTACGTCACAAAGACTCCATTGATAAGGTTTTAACGTCACGGAGTATCCAATCCGGTTGTAACGTCCTAAAGTACTCCAATAATAAGTTATTTGGAAAAACTGAGGAAATAAAATCGCTCTCATCAGTTTCGATCAATTGTACAATTAATAAAAACTAGCGATCTACCAATAGCAAAAATGATTTATCAAAGGTTAAAAAAAATAAAAAATAAAAAAAGATAAAAAAATTCGGACAGAGTATAATTTTAAAAATCTTTTAAAAGCTAAAACTTCTATCATTTTGATGCTAGATCGTCAGTCTTTTTGGGTTTATTTTTCATTATTTAACCCGGAGAATCTGATGAAAGCGATCTTATATTTCGTTTCTCCAAATAACTTAGTATCAGAGAATGATAGAAGCGGACGTCACCTCATCTACGGTAATCTGTCCAGAAGTGAGTGCTTGGAGCATTATCGGTGCTCATAATATGTCCCGTACACCGGAAAGTCACCCGAAATTTATTAGAATTAATGCTCCTCATCTCATCCCCCCTTCCCCCTGAAGACATATGTAATCAATTCCCCTCCGCCGACTATAGATAGTATGCGCTTGGCTAAGAAGCTCAC
>NC_088360.1:10011390-10021390 GCF_034508935.2 Berghia stephanieae | reverse complement strand
ATTTTAATATAATACGGCAATTAATTCACGGAAGTACATCGCTCAATTAATAATGGCAGAAAGTCTGGCCACATATTTATAATGAATCGGGTTTGTCTTAGATGACAAAACAAACAAAGAAACAAACAAACAAACAAACAACAACAACAACAACAACAACAAATGAGACAAAAAAAAAAAAAGCAAGATTTTAAAAAATACTAAACAATAGAAGAGCACATCAATGAAAAATAACAACGAGATCATAACACAAAAAAGATATTCGTAATAAATCGATAACTGATTAAATTACTCGAACTACTTGATTAAAAAAAATAATAATCATAATAATGATGATGATGACGATTACAACAACAACAATAATAATAATAATAATAATAATAATAGTAAGTAAGTAGAAATAATAATAATAATAATAATAATAATAATAATAATAATAATAATAATAATAATAATAATAATAATAATAATAATAATGATAATAATAATAATAATAATAATAATAATAATAATAATAATAATAATAATAATAATAATAATAATAATAATAATAATAATAATAATAATAATAATAATATAACAATAGTATAATATCAACATTAAAGCATATTACAAGCAAATAAAATTATTAAAACAAAAGTTTTAAAAATATCAATAGACAGAAGGAATTTTTAAAATATTGGGGGGAAAAAAAAAGTTATCCCTGGCGGGATTTGAACTCTCGAACCTTAAGCTCAGAGTCAAACAGCTAATATCAACCAAGCCATGGTGTCACTGAACATTAAGTGACATTTAATCATGTCTATTTAGATATTTAAAAATGTATTTGAATGCCACTCTTACTTTGATATTTTGAACTATGTTAATTGCACCATAGCAGAAATTAAAAAATTACGATCAAAATATTTTTACAACTTTGAATCGGGCTGTCAGTTGCTGCACGTGTTCAATCTGGAAGTAGGTCGGCAGTTCAACCGAGATTGTCGCACTTTTCACTCTCTCTCTATAAAAAAGAGTTCCTTGTGGATACTGAATAGTGGCAAAGCACTATTCAGTATCAGATACTGAATAACCACTTCGATTAAATAAAGTCCACCTCCATAATTCTTACAATAACCCTATATTCACATCTTTTTATGTCGAAACGTTACGATAATCACAGAGCCTCGGATACAGAAAAAAAGATACGAGTGATGTGATAAATATAGAATATAAGGCGGGATTTGTTTTAAAAGCCATCATCAAATGACATGTCGGTCAAAGTTAATGTCTGTCGTTCCGCACTATGAAAAAACACGTATTTAGAATTTTGTCCAGAATACTCGTCCTTCAGAATACATTGACTGATTAAAATGACCCTCATCTTGGAAAAGAAATCCCAAATCTGGAATTTCCCGGAAGTCCCAAGTTTGAGAGTTTTTGCCAATACGAGGGTCATTTTAACCGATCGTTATTATTTGAAGGACGAGTTTTCTGGTCATAATCTAAACACATGTTTTCTTTCAGATTACGACAGAATAGTAGGTGGGGTGTGACCTCGTTCACGCCTGCTTCTATATTTAGAAAGAAATCCGGAAGTATACTCTAACATCAGGGTCCAAACGGTTTGGCGTGAAAGCTTTCAATCCAAATCTACACATCAAATATCTTTACACTTGGATCTTTCATTGGAATTTAGAGTCGATTGCAACGGAGAAAAACCCAACAAAAACTAAAAGAAAGTGATAATGTTTTAGGCAATCTTTTTAAACAGAGGTGCCAATAGTTCAGTGGTCGAGTAATCGATTCCAACGCAAAATGATCGATATCGATACCCTGTATGAGATTATTATTGTTTTATTCCTTCTGTCCATCCAGCAATGTCGCTGAGTTTGATAGATGTTGCGGAATGCGCTATGGATATCAAATTCAAAAGGTAGCAAGAAATTGTTATTGACTGTAACACGCTGCAAAACATGGATAAACCTTGGATCCAGTGGCTTAAGACCGTTTTAACGACCTCCTTTCCTCCTGCTTTTGAAACACAATAGTCCTATAGTTATATTTCAAATGAAAACACAAGGCCATTGAATTTATCATAGGTTAGCAATTCATAGGCACAAGGAACTGGAATTTATCCCGGTTCTGTGTGTAAAAAAATAAATAATCACCTGCCACACTTGGAAAATACGAAAGGTCCTTCGCAAAGTGCCGTCAACAATATCTAACATATAACTATCCAATCATTAACGTTGGGTGGACAGAAGGGTCGGAAAGACCCCTCCCCAACAACAACAAGAACAATAATAATATTAACAACAAAATAATTTTAACCCCCCCCCCCCCCCCACTCCAGAGAACCGAAAAACACAAGAAAACATTCTCCCACAAGGAAAAGCAACAAATATATTGTCCCCCCCCCCTCCCCCTTTCTTCTAAAGGCAGTATTACACACGCGTCCAGTGCTCCAAATCATGCCCAATGACGAGAATAATTAAATGGTTTTGTAACAAATCATAATAAGTTAATTTTAAACACCTCTCCACAATTCCTTGTAACCTTCTCAATAAAAAGACGCATCGGGGAGTACTTTCATGTTAGATGGATAATTAGACACAACCCTCTAATCACTGCTATCTGGTGCAGAGTACAAATCAGCTTTTAAATGGGATCTAACAATAGATCGAGACTTCCTAATTGCCAATCATTATTTCGCTCAATAAACGATTTGGTCTGCATTGGAAATGAGGGTGCATTGGCCTAACAACACAAAAAGGTGTTTCTTACTGATACTAACTGAGAGTTAGGTTCAGCAGGGTGGTACACATAATAACGCGAACAATATAAAAGGAGAAAATTCAGTTTATTGCAATTCACATTATTCTTCTTTTTTAAATGAAAGAATGTCATCAGGCAGAAAATAAAACATCGATTGTAAGGAGGAATCACTCACGTTGTCCAGGTAATCAGAGTGGAAGTTAATTATTTTGTCCGGTCGAGGGGAGGGGAAGGGATCAAACCAAAGTCGTTTGCGAACAAAAAAATTGTTCTACCCCCCCCCCCCCCTCCTCCAATAGTGAATACTACACACACTTTAGTAATCTATTATGATAAATTAATATATTAATTATAATTACATATAAATTAATATTATATTAATACTCAATATTTTTGAGAAACCAGGATCTCTCTACATATCAGACATTTCTGGATTCAGACGAGACCGAATTAATCTCCCCTGAAGAACTAAGAAAAACTGCAGTGCCCTCCTTACTTAAGTCACAACATGATCTTGATAACCTCAGAACTCTGGCCCAGGACCGTGGCCAATGGAAACAATTAACAACATGGATGGAGAGAGCAGCTATACTCATCGAAGTTTTTTAAAATTATGTGACTGAATCACACAATTCTCAGCAAGCGTCATAAAAACGCACTTAAATGCACGCTAACCGCTAGATTCCATTTATCCGAACATGATCTTCAAACAAGAACCTGCTTTTGTAGTTTACCGTGCGCTGAGGCGGAGGCTACTCTATTCACTAACAATAAACTCGGAAAGGAAACTAATACAGGCTGACTGGTTGGTGCGAATGGACACAGTGATAAATGGAATGGACAAGTCAACATGTCGACGGACATTTGACGATCACCACGACTGACTATCGGATTAAATTGGCATCGTTGCTGGATGTCGTCAAATTGGAACACGTACGATTAGATGATCATCAAATCGTTGTTCATTGTCCGAATAGGCATTTAGTGTCAATGGTCTAAAGGTAGGCTAACGGGGGCCTCCGACTTAATATCAAAGAAAGAGGAATGAAGGCCAAGCGAGCGCTTCCATTGTCATAAATCAGAGCTCTTTCCACTCATGGTTATAGGTACGCTCCTACTAAGTTAAAAGGGGTGGAGGATTGAAGTGGGAGGAGGAGTGGAGACATTGTGGTGGATCCGGAAGTGACCTAATTTGGCATGGAAAGTCTGTATAATTTTAGATTTAATACGGGCACATTGCAGGTCCACAAGGCTCTTTACAGTAAACTCCAGACGTGCCCCATATGTGACCCAAGGGATCAGGCTATGCAAAAAAGTCCACGTGCATTGCAAAATTAAAAAAAAAAAAAAATAAAATAGTCCCATTCCCTTTTAATTCACGAAAATTTGGGAATGGATTTTCATGCAGACTACCCCCCCCCCTTTTTTTTTTAAATGATGATTAAATTTTAGTCTGATGCCATTCAATTGCTTCGCTAAATCCTTTAAGGCTCTTTCCGGCTCACCACCAATTTACGTTAGTGCACAATCGTCTCAAAACGGCATTATGTCGGGGTTGACCTGACGCTTAAAATTCAATCTTAACTTGATGCTTGCAAGCTAAAAATAATTTTAAAAACAACAACAAAAAAAAAAAAAAAACAACAAAACAACAAAACACCCCCCCCCAAAAAAAAAACAAAACAAAAAAAAAACAAAAAAGCTTGAGCATTTATATGGCGCAATGTCCACTAATCGTGCTCGATGCGCTTTACATGGGTCCCTAGCATTGCTCTCTATATACTCTATACCATATATATTGCTATGGTCTCCAGCTAACAGCAACATGTAGGACGAGTCAACATGTAGTCTGTTGGGCGATAGTACTTTTTTTTTACGACAGTGACAACGATGTTAACGCCCAGGTACTCATTTTGTATCTGGACGGTGAGAGAATGTGAGTCGAGATAATTTCTCCAAGGACTCAACTATGCGCCGCTAAGAGTGGAACTCGAAATCCAGGATCTTCCGATCTGAAGCCGAACGTCATACCACTAAACTACATGGCCGTTCATCAAGTCGAATGACTTTTATTCCCTAAACTTCGAATTATTAAATGTTCTACTTTTGATTATTTTGATTATAAACTCAATTTTCTTCATCTACCAAGTTCATTCTGACACGATACCAATTTGAAACTGTTGGTCACATTTAACACTGTTTCTGATCACCTTCTCTCCCCACCCCTCCCTCGCTTTCTTAGAACATCTTAATTATCACCAACTCAGTTTTCAATATGCCTATAATAATGTTTATCAACCAACTCACAAACCCTGGGAAGCATTAGGTCAAAGACCTAACATCATGGAAAAATCGTACTAGGAGGGGAACCCTCCCTTTCGAAAAAAAAAAAAAAATAACAATGATGACGATGATGATGATGATGGTGTTGATGGTTATAAATTATTATTATTATTATTATTATTATTATTATTATTATTATTATTATTATTATTATTATTATTATTATTATTATTATTATTATTATTATTATTATTATTATTATTATTATTATTATCACCACCACCACCACCACGTGTACACATATGCAGGTCTGACATCCGAACCCAATTCTGGGCCTAGTTTAACATTGTTATAATGGACACTATTTTGCGTATTTTTTTTTTTTTTTTTTTTTTTTGTTTTTGGTGATTTCCATTACAACATTGGGTCATCAGACCTGAAAAAAAGTAAACGTTGATCAAGACCAGAATGAGACATGTTTTTAAAGGAAGAAGAGAGAAAAAAAAAAGAAAGAAAGAGAGGGTCTGACCCTCTCCACTTCCGACAAAATTTCCCCATGATAAAGTTGATGGGATGGTATTGATTAAGGAAAAGTCGCCGTCTAATTCCAGAACTAGGAGGACAGAGGCATATCAACATTTGTTGTATATGGATCGACATTGCATCTTTTTGTATTTTGGCCAGAAAACGTAGTTTGCTTGAAAATCGATCAATCAAAATAACCTCAATTCATCAAAAACTTCCAAACCTATAACTACAACAACAAAAGAAAAGTCTCGGGTTTGAGAGGTTTTCGAAAATGTTAGCACCATCTTACTTGACCCAAGTTAAAAGTAGCATTTTTCTAGCCATTAAAAAAAAAAATAAGTGTTATGTCAATGTATTGCAGAAATCCACGCCCAATCATAAATTTATGTGGTCAGAATACAAAATGGCCACTAATTACAGCCGGTTACCTTAAAGCACATTAGCATTTCACACAAGGACGGAAACATAAACCTCGATAGAGTATTTGAGGTGACGGAGGGAAAATATTTACGACAGAGACTCTAAATCAAAATTCTACCCACGTGAAATTGGAACAAAATTGGATGTCTATCTGCCAACCCCCCCCCCCCCCCCCCCAAAAAAAAAAAAAAAAAACAAACAAAAAAAAAAAAAAAAAAAAAACAAACAAAAAAAAAAAAACAAAAAAAAAAAAAACCCAAACAAAAACATAAAAAACAAAAAACAAACAAACACATCAAACAAAAACAAAACAAAACTGAAGCGAGTTGGAAAACTGACGTAATAATATGAGTATATTCTTATTTATTATTCATTTCTTATTTAAACAGTTAGTTTGAAACACATCCATCTAAAATATAATATCATTATGTCCGCAAACAATGAAGGTGAGCTGCCTAAAACTGAAAGACCAATAAGATGCCCAAGGCCCAATGGCATCACTATAATTTTTTTCCTCTCTGCAGAAAATTATAAGGTATGTACTGATATGCAATGACACAGCATCTTTTTAAACCCAAGACTTCAAACAAATTAGGGGCAATTTTAATCCATCGCTATATAACATGAAGGGTTTTCTGGCGAGAATTAAACACATCTTGAAAGTGTCATTTTACGACAGTTTAATCATAAATGGGAGAAATAATGTCGTACTTGAAATTTTACTCTTGTTATCAAAGGTTAAACTGTTTTTTATTGCCGGTTCTGGGGTTGTTTTTTTTAAAGAATGTTTTAATGAGGCGATTGCTGTACTACTTAAGCACATTTATTTATCTCATTTAACATCGTTTCATTGCTCATGCTATTATTTCAATTATTTATTCGTGGAGAACCCGAAGCATTTGCGGAGAAATAAAGGCTATTACGAAGAGACACTCATTTATTTTGCTTATTATATTCGTGTAATGTGGAAGTTAACATAGATCGAGGCAAATCTTTTAAGCCACGCACGAAACGTTGTACGAATCTGGCAACAGGGTGGTCAGATGGCGATTCCCAACAACAAATAATGACCAATCATAATGCCCCAGCATATTTTATAATTAATAACTAAATCAATTGACAGATCATTATGCTCCAGCACATGTTGTAATTAATCATTTGAATCATCATTTGAATTATCCTTAATTTTTAAAAGGTTTGAAAGATAATCGTTTCTCAATCTGTAAAAAAAAATAGTTTAAAATTTCTTTTTTTAGCTTAGTCAATAATTCTATGCTCGTTGGCAAAAATTTAACATGGGCTGTACGAAACAATTTTGACCCCCAGCCCTTTTAAAAAAAAATTAAAGAGTACTATAAATAGAAATGGAGATGGGGGGTATTGAGAAAGAAAGAAAGAAAGAAAAAGAGAAAGAAAGAAAGAAAGAGAGAGAGAGAGAAGAGATAGATAGATAGATAGATAAATAGAGAGAGAGAGAGAGAGAGAGAGAAAGAGAGAGAGAGAGAGAGGTTGGGGGAGGGGGGTGGCTAGATAGAGAGAGAGATAGCTAGATAAATAGATAGATAGATAGATAGATAGATAGAGATAGAGAGAGAGAAAGAGAGAGAGAGAGAGAGAAAGAGAGAGAGAGAGAGGTTGGGGGAGGGGGGTGGCTAGATAGAGAGAGAGATAGCTAGATAAATAGATAGATAGATAGATAGATAGATAGAGATAGAGAGAGAGAAAGAGAGAGAGAGAGAGAGAGAGAGAGAGAGAGAGAGAGAGAGAGAGAGAGATGGGTCAGAATGAAAGAAAATAAAAAAGAGCAAACAAAATGATTCAACAAACCTATAACTCACACCCAATTTAATGCAACCCATATACAAATGGTGTGCGTCATTGTGACGTATAGACAGAACAGAAAACATAAGACAGACATCCTAATAAACGACAAAGGCAGTCCGCCCCATACCAAAAAAAAAAAAAATCAAGTAAAAAAAATAAATAATATTTACTATTTGGTCGAACAGTGACAAAACGCCATTTCTCCTTTTTGGTCCAGAATTCCTTACTTCAAATATCGTCAGAAAACTCTCAAAGGGTGAACCATTCCCAGACATAGACATTCAATGTGTTCTCAGATCACACGAGGCTATGTGGTCTTGTGGTATGACATTCCCCTTTGGACCAGAAGGTCCAGGGTTCGAGTCCCACAACATAGTTGAGTCCTTGGAAAATGCTCTTTACTCAGTCTCTTATCGTACTCAGGTGTAAAATTAGTACTTAGACGTTACCAGCGTTGCTAAGTCTCGTTCTACGTGTTGAATGTTACTGTTAGCTAGTAGGGACCCTTCGTAAAGCGCGTTGAGCACGATTAGTGAATAATGCCCTATGTAAATTCTCACATTTGTTTTCTCTTAAAGAATTTCTAACGAGTTGACAGTCACCACAATTCATGATCTTGAAATTTGGCTTTTAAAAAAAAATAATGCTGACCAAGTTTGGAGTGAGCAAAAAAGCATTTTGTTAGTACGCAGTAGGAGTTATTGACAAAGGAAATATTGCCTAGGAAATGCCTCGTTCAACTTGATATATTCAAATTCTAACATCGTGCATATAATTTTGCCGTCCGGGCATCAGACTGCCTTGTATTTGGTCTGTAATGCAACACCCACCTCGCCAGAACGATAGCAAACAATGTCATCTGTTCCCTACGCTGTTTGAAGAAGGATATTTTTGATACGAAATTATTGAGTCGATCAATGTTGTATTTGTACAATGGATATATATTTGCCATGGAGAAGATCTGTTTACTGTTTCACGATTAAACATAATCTCACCTTGGCAAAAGAGAATTTTGACATGTGGAGGGGCGGGTCATTTTAATCGATCGATATTTATTGAAGGAGGCCAAATTGTTCAAAGCGTGAGGGGGTTTTATTTGTCCAGAATGCGACAGAGTATCTTGGGGAATCTTGATTGCTCAGTTGGTAGAGTACTCAACTTACAAGTGAAGGGATCATTATCGGTCCTAGGTTACGGTCTCGGATATCATTTTTCTCCCTGTCCACTCTACAGCGATTGGGTAGATTGATATGTTACAAATTAATTTGCGATAGTTTAGCGTCCTATTGGTACAAGAGATAGTAAGACATATTTATTGTTCGTTTACACCTTCAGAATCTAGATAACCTCGTGACTCCATGGGTCTTATGCCTTTTGAGTAACAACTTTAATCATGCAATGAGGGTTCTATTCTCCGTGAGAAGAGATGAGAGAATTCAAGAGAGCCCCGTGGCTCAAATGGTAGGTCACTCAACTCACAGACCTGTGTCTAATCGGAGCAGAGCCCCCCCCCCCCCCCCCCCCCCCCCCCCACACACACACTTCATCTCTTGGCCCTTCTACCCACCCTTCAACAGCCGGATAGCCAGGTTAAAGTTAGAACTGCTGAAAGCGCTTTGCAATGAACAAGCATGGTATCTACTACAAACCTCGGTATAATCGGCGAAGGATTTCGGACTCAACAGGGCTACTATTTTTAACACAACTCAGATTTGACAGATTTTGAGTCACTTTTAAAGCCAGTCGTGACTGTCAGAAAAGTTCCAATAATACCAGAACGTGAAAATCAGAAAAGTTCCAAGATTACCTGCGAGAAAATCAGAACCAAGAATACATGCCGTGAAAATCATAATAGTTCCAAGGATACCAGCCGTGACATTTAGAAAAGTTCTAAGAATACCGGCTGTGACAATCAGAAAAAATCCAATGATACCAGTAGTGAAAATCAGAAAAGTTCCAAGAATAAAAGACTTGAAAATCAGAAAAGGTACAAGATTTCTGCCGTAAAAATCAGAAAAGTTCCAACAGCGTGTGGAAGTATAACGACAATAAGCATGTTATATGAGCATGAGCTGCATGTTTCTCCAAAACACATTGTATTAGACGAAAGAATCCTTTTGAGTAAAAGTGCAAAATAACGTCCTCGGTCATGTGAAAATTACACGAACTTGACATACTAGTCTTTATC
>NC_088360.1:10003890-10006390 GCF_034508935.2 Berghia stephanieae | reverse complement strand
CACCGTACAGCTAAATAATCGAAGCAATACAGAACACGAATTCGTGCCGCAATGTAAACCTCGCTAAAACGTCTTCCAAACTCGTAGTCTAAAATGACTTGATTTAAGGCCTTCTATATAGCTATATAGAAGGCCTTGCTTGATTGCCAAGTCACGATCGCAGTGATTGGTAGGTCATCAAATATGCCCCAGCCGATCTTTTACATGTTGAGTTGCGTTATCAAATATCAATCACGTTGATTACTTTTGATTAACATGATGCAATAAAATAATATAATGTATGTTTTTTTGAAATATTGTGGGCGTCCTTGAGATAATCAGTCGCATGGTGAAAGCTTTGCCCAGAGATATTGACAATTTTAGTCAAGAGGTAAATTTTTATGGAAAATGAGTTCTCATCAAAAATCATTAAATCAAACATTTTTCTATATAATAATGAAATATTTTAATTGAATTCTACCCTTAAAAATTTTATTTTAATTTTTTAAATGAAGGTAATTATTATACTTAATATCAACTCTTGTCAACTTTGGAAGCGATTTTCTCAAAGTTAGTTTCACACACTAGCCCATGCATATGACCATAACTTCATGAAAAATAGTCCGATTTTGCTTCAAATAAAGATTAAAATGCCCAGGAGACATTGGGCTTTCAAAAGATGCAAAAAACAAAAAAAACAAACTCAAAACAAAAATGTTCACCATGCGACTGGTTATGTCAGGGTGCAGAATTTATTCAAGGTTTGAGTGATTAGAGTTGTAACGCGGTCTGCCCTTCTTTAGCTGAGCTATGACGTAGAAAAAGGGTGATTTTGACATAAATCGTTTAATGTATTTTGGCTTTGTCCGACATGAATCTCAAATGTTTATTTCATTTAACACGTCAATCGAAGGATATCAACTTGGAACATTGCTTTGACGCTTGTAAAATTATTTTTTTACTCACTGATTAGAGTGATGACTACAATAGCATTTTGAGGCTTGACGCAATGATGGGAACCCTTGGTGACGGCAGTTTTTATGAAAACGAACCAATGAGATGGCTAAATGAATGAAAACAATGAGAAAGCTATGGTGTGTCTATGGTTTAATGAAACTGGACCAATAACCCGTGTGAAGAGAAAATTTACGCAAAAGTTCGGGGGAAAAGCCCCAGCCAGGAACACAACTCTAGCCTGGTATAACAACTATAAAACGACAGGTTCAGTCATCGGAGCAGTACCAAGAGGAAGAAAACACCCTCAGAAGGCGTAATATTGAGGCAGCGTGATATTGAGGCAGGCTACAAGATTAGTCACTGAACCTGTAAGCGTGCAATCAGAACTGGATTAATTGCCGTATAAATCTCGTCTTGTGCATGCTTTGGAAGGCCATGATTTGCCAGCACGAGTTGATTTTGCACAGCAAGTCCTTGACAGACGACTCACTGAAAACACTGCCTTCTCAGATGAAGCAACCTTATACGTGTCCGGGCATGTACACAAAATACAATGTTCCATATTGGAGCAAACTAAAACCCAGCAAAAGTCAATGTCTGGTGTTCACTGACCAGGGAAAGAGTGATTGGTCCTTCTTCAATTTGATGATCTTCAACCTAACATCTTTTCCCAACATGATGAACCTTCCCCTCACTGGAGTTAAAATGTGAGGGAATTTTTAAATGAGCAATTCCCCGATCGATAGATCGGCCGAGATGGTCAATTTCTGGGCCTCCAAAGATCACCTGACCGAAACCCACTTGACTTTTTTAAAGGGGATATGTAAAGAGCAAAGTGTTCAGAATCCCCTTGAGAGACATGCGTCACCTGAAGACAAAAACAATAGAAGCCGTTCGTTCTGATATTGTGACGAAATGGAGTGACGCTTGCGGTTTGTGATACAAAATGGTGGTGATCACGTGGAGTTTAAAATGGACGATTGCGCAAACGGACGATCACAAGTAAGATATCAGAAAAAAAACGAAAATAAATTTGGATTAATACGTTCAAAACCAAATTGATGTCGAGCAGCTGTTCTTGAGTTATTTAAGTCTGAAATGTGTCCATACTGTAAATTAGGATTTCTTTAAAAACAAGATATGAAGTGAGTAGAAAAGTGCCAGAAGACAATAGAGAATAAAAAATTTTTTCGCGGCGGTGGTGGGGTTTGAACCTGCGACCTTATTGGTACGACAACTCCGCCTGGCAGGTGAGAGCGTGGCTCTACCGTGTGAGCTATCCACGAACACAAAAATATTCGTTTCAAACCCAAAGTCATTTCTAGATCCCTCTCTCACCCACTTCTTGAGATCGCCGATTCGTTCACCACCATCGCGAAGTAATTTTGACCAGCAGTTAAGCTTAATAGCCAATATTCTCATCACAAACATATAACATAGAAACGATTGAGACATTGAGTATGCTCCGGTGTATGGGGTGAATTTTTAATTCAGAAAAGTGAATGGAGCAGGCACTTATGTTGGTAACAACAAGATATGAAGTGAGTAGAAAAGTGCCAGAAGA
>NC_088360.1:9991390-9998890 GCF_034508935.2 Berghia stephanieae | reverse complement strand
GTCTGTCTTTCCATCCATCCTTCCACCAATCATCTACCTATCTAGCTGTTAACCTATATATATATATATATATATATATATATATATATATATATATATATATATATATATATATATATATATATAGATAGAATGCGCTTGGCCAAGGAGTTCACAACATTGCCATCCGGAAGTATAACGAACCAACACACAAACTCTGTGTAACCATGAACGTTTATAGTCTGGTTAATACAGTTTAGTGAAAACAACTCACAAACGCGGATGGCAAAAAACAATAACAAAGGCCTGAGTGACGTCATCTGCATACTATCTATATATATCAGTCTGTCGCCCCCTCTCTCTATGTGCGTGCGTTTGTGTCTATCTATCCATTCATCAATCTATCTATCGCTCTGTCTATCTATCTGTATGTCTACCTATCTATCCATCTGTCTTTCTATCTGTCATTTTATCTATCTATCTATCTATCTATCTATCTATTTATCTATCTATCTATCTATCTATTTATCTATCTATCTATCTATCTATCTATCTATCTATCTATCTATCTATCTATCTATCTATCTATCTATCTATCTATCTATCTATCTATCTATCTATCCATCTATCTATCTATCTATCTATCTATCTATCTATCTATCTATCTATCTATCTATCTATCTATCTATCTGCTTGTCTATCTGTCCGTCTTACTGTTCGTCTTTCTAGCTGTCCGTTCGTCTACGCTTTCGCAAAACTTGGAAGACTATGTTTAATCACTACTTATACAACAACAACAACAACAACAACAACAACAACAACAACAACAACAACAACAACAACAACAACAACAAAACAATCAATCCAAACCCAAACCGAATCGGTTAGGCGTCCGTTTGTGTGCGTTTGTGTCTATCTATCCATTCATCAATCTATCTATCGCTCTGTCTATCTATCTGTATGTCTACCTTTCTATCCATCTGTCTTTATTATGTGTAACATTAACAAAACACACCAACTGGGTTCCCCCGTCACGCATTATCACATGTGTGTGCGAAGACAAACAGATCAAATTTAATTGGAGTTTATGGTTTGATGATGATAATGATGACGTTCGCTATGACGAAGATAACACCGGAAAACTACATCTTTCCTCTATCAATTGAGATCAGCTCATGATTTCAAAAATAACCCAAACAAAATAAAACAAATAAAAACAAAACAAAACAATCAAACATGTGAAACAGTTGTTATTTTTTATGCATACATGAATATGCGTAATGAAACGGAGCAACAAAATGTCTTTTTATTACATCATCTTCGTAATTCAATTCTATTCCGTTCGGCCAATTTCATCCATTGCAATGTTCGATCAGCATATTTTAGCTGAATGAAATGAAAATATATAACATTATTATTACAACTATCTCCCTATCCAGTACATTCATTAATAATGCAAAAAGACGGAAACAGCATCACCAACGAATCGTTCAAAGGATTTACTTTGTCCTGAAACGTGCCGGATTTCTTTTCAAAGAAATAAGAGAGGCCAAAGAGGCCACCTGATCTCAATCCTATGATGGACTCGGGTGTAAGGAATACCCCTGATGGAAATACTGAAAGGATTAGGATGAGGTTGGGACAAAGGGTCATTTTTGTAACTTTGCACGGCACCAGCCTTCTGACCGGTAGGTTCCTAGTTCGATCCTGCCCTGAGCGGTTCAAAGTTGAATCCTTGGGAAAGTCACTTTACTTACATTCTCTCACGTCACCGTACTTAGGTGTAAAATGAATACCTGGCCGAAAACCGCGTTGTCTTTGTCGAAAACAAAATTGTTTTATCGCCATGCAGGCATCATGTCTTGACTTAAATGTTATGTGTTGCTGATAGCTTGGAACCCTTGTAAATCGTTTTGAGCACGTTCACGCAAAATAAATGCTCAAGTTCTTTTGGGTTTTTTTTTCAACAACAACAACAAAAAAAAAAAGACAATTGAAAAGTATTTTAAGGAATTATAATATAGAAGGATAAGCTTTTTTTTTTTTTTTTTACTCATGTCATTTTCTCTCAGATAAATAATGGCAAATGAGAAGAAAAAACCCCCAAAAATATAGAAAATAAACAAAACAAAAAACAACAAATAACAAAAAATAATTTTTAAAAAAGAAGAAAAAAAACAAATCAAAGAAGAAAAAACAAAAACAATTCAAAACAAACACAGAAAGAAAAAAAAACAACAAAAAAAAAAAACAAAAATTGACAGCCTGACACCAACACGAACACCAGTAATGGCTTGTCAATGCGTTGAAAAAGTGTACAAAGTTTCTACTAATTGCACCAAACGTTTTTCACAATTTGAGGAGCTCTGTCGTAATATGAAAAAAAACTCAACACATTAAAAAAAAATGTTTGGCCAGAAAACTCGCAATTCAAATATCGATCGATTAAACTGACCCATCTTATCAAAAACTCTCTGACCTGAAACTTCCTTGACCTATTCACACAAACCAAACTTTACCATAACAATCAAACAAGGAAACATCAAGCAAAAGGTCAAATGGGAAAAGACATAAGAGGAGTACATCAGGAATATGTCCGATAAATACAACTGTTACAAGATAAGTTATAGGCTATTATTATATTAATATAACAATTAAGGCTTAAATAGACCAATTGGCCTTTAAACACCCTGTAAAGATAAACATCAAATCGACATGATAACAAATGTGAATCGGAAGCATAATGGTGCTTAGGCCACTGGGACCCCCCCTCCCCCCCCTTTGGGAGTTTATGCCACTATGTTTTTCAAATAATAGAACTTATTGGCCATACAAATTCCACTGTTACCGTAAAAATAAGTGTCATTTAAGAGAGTTATGGCTCTTTAAAAAAAGTGAGTTGTGTCCCCTTGCAAAAAAGAGACATTTCTTTCAAAGGCTCTGGAGACTACAATATTAATTCAAATATATGCAAATTGGGTATCAAACTGAAGGAAATTGAATATACTATCAAACTATGTGCACAAGCTTTCAATTTGTAAATATTATATAGATTCACAGAAAGTTGAAACAATTTGTCAGTAATCTCATGACGTGTCATATCTAAACTAAGCTATTTCAGTGTTTTACACAAACATTATTTTAAATATGGCCAAAAACAGCATGTTCATTAAAAAAGTAGCACTGAAGAAAGCTATGGCCCAAGCCTCAACAACAACCTTCATATTTCTACGTCATAGGAAAAACTAAAAGTGTACGCAACCCTTAAATATTTCTCCACTTTGTGGGATGCCAAATTCATCATAATTTTCATTCTTTTTAAACATGGTATTGATGTCCAGTTGTCACATTTAAAAGTAAGTTGAAGGTGTGGTAAAAACAGTAGATATATCATGAAAAAAGACTAATTTGTTCACAACCCAAGTGAAGCATCATTACCGAAGACTTTTGAACGAAATCGCATTGTTATATTATGAAGAATAATTGATACTCAAAAGGGATTCTTGATTCAAGATGCAGTAAGTACATAAAAACAATATCCTTATGTGTTTTGCAAACATGCTTTACTCCTTAACAGTTTGCACTGCTCACCAATTTATTACATATCCTCATCATCAGTAGCAAAATCCTCTTCGTCCTCTGAAGTGTCGTCAAGGAAATCACTGTCAAAGCTATCACTACCATCCTCGGCATATGTATCTTCGTCAGTACTGGTGCAGCTTTCTTCATACACAATTTCCTGCAACTCATCTGGAATGAAAGCATCTTTGAACCACTGTACTTCCAATTCATTTTCAGAATTTCTCTGCCAACCGTTATCCTCTGGTTTTGGAATGCTAGGATTCTGGCACACTGCATTCCTCCAAATGAGAGTTTGAAAGTTGGCTCTTGATATGTGCAGTGTCAATACTTGACTACAAGGAGGCATCTGACACAGATCAATTCCACCACTGCATGAGATGGTACCTTTCTTTCCTTTGAAACGCTGGCGAACTATGTCATACCTCACTTTGTTGACACTTGTGCATGAGGTTTTGCCATACAGCTTGCACACAAATGACTCTAACATGAGACAGTCATTACTCGAAACAGCTGCTGATGTTCCAAATCTGGAGAACAGAATTCTAAGATCTTCCTCTTTTTGAAGAAATTTTAGAGCTTTCAGCTTTCCTTGCCCAGCAAAGCAACTTGTTGTGTCACAGCCTGTGAATGCATGGACACCAAGTAATGCATCACACATCTGTTTAGACAAAGTCTTTGCTATCTGAGAGACATTGATTTGTCGCCTGTTGTTGCCACAGCCAGTATAAAAAATCAGGGTCTTTCCAATTGTCTCTGAGAATGAAAGGAGAAGTAAGAAGACATCCGTGTCTGGTGATCTGACAACAATTGTTTCACAGTTTGGTTGGCGGGAAGCATATTGACAGTGCAGTATAATTCGTGTGTCTGCCTCTTCCTGTGATGAGTAGAGATCTAGACAAGGTACAGCTGTGGTAAATTCATCCGTGTCACTGTAAAGTAAGGTGCATCTCTCTCTTCACAGACAAAGAAGATTTCCCTGTTTCTCAGTTTCTTTGCATATTCGTTACTTTCCCATTCCTTGAGGAGAAACCTGATAAGAGATCTTTTGTTATCAACGCAGCTGAAAATGATTTCCAACGTCTGGGCACTGTTGTTGCAGATCCTCTTAACAAGTATGCATTATCTTCAGAAGATCCTCTCCTCAATCTCTCACAACCTTTGATTGAATCTTCTATGTAAGTATCAGTCACAAAGTGCACACAAGCTGCTTGTGGTAAGGAGGAAAATGTAAGTTTGGCTACTTCACCAAATGTATTTGGGATTGCTGACAGAGTTTGTAACAGTGCATTGCCATCAACAATGTAAACGGTGTTTGTTTGTTTTTTTGCATAATCCTCGAACATTAATGAATTGTCAGGCGTGAGCTTGTGCAACAGAGTTGCTTTGTTGGTCTTCAGAGGTAAACCATCTGATGAAGCCAGCGACCATGGAGTAGGTGTTAGAGGATATTGAAGAACTTTTTGAAGATCAACACTGTGCTCTTGGGACAAAACAAGAAGCTGGCCAAATAAATTTCTTTGTACCTTGATTTTGACCACGTTCATGTCTTTTTTCACTGTTACCACTTTCCTCAATGATGCAAATGTCTTGGTCTTGTTCCTTTCTAATGGCTTGTGAAATTCTACAGTCTTTTCCTTCAGTCTGTTTTCAACAAAACTTTCAAACAATCTTTTTCCTGTTTTTTCCACGGCTAGCAGGTCATCAGCAACATCCTCTTGCATTTTCATTCCTGAAGCTAGACTGACCAGACCATCTTCAACTTCAAAGGGATTGATAAATGCTGAAAATGCCTGGAGGATCTTTTGCACTCGCTTTTCACTTTGTCTTTTTTCTGCAAGGTTCAATTCTTTGTGGGTGTCTATATCTATACAGTTGTTGTTGCTGATCATTCTTTGGGTTGCTGATACATATTCTGCTCGATTGTGTCTTGTTACACTCCAACGGTAATAGCTTGGAAGACTCTTGCTGAACCCAACAATACCTCCTTTTGTCTTTGCATGTTTGTTTATTGTTTGTCCAATGGTCATATCAACTGCTATTCTTCCAGCAGGCGTCCTTGATCTGGAGACACTAAATCCATTATCTTGTAACATTTCTTCTGCCCCTGGGTGGGAATGAATCAGGTTGGCTAGTGACACAAAATATACACTGAGATACTTGGCATAATTATGGTGATTCATGGTAAAAAGCAGTGGGCACAGTTCTTTTAAACAAGATATATGAAGAAGAAAGTTGTTTGTCTTTGTAGCTCGCAGAAACTGGAGGAGAAGCCAAACTCTGTCCATGTATTGGATCCAGTATTGTGCAGTTTTTCCGTACTTTCCTGAGCGGACACTCTCTTTGAAGGCTTCATACTGGGAAAATAACTCAGCATACACAGTTGACTGGAGAATTTTATTAGCTGTATGGCTTGAAATTCCTTCGGTGAATTCCTTTATGTAAGACATGAGGTCTTTACTGAGTTTTGAATCCGTGTCCTGCTCAAATTTTGCAAGCAGAAGCCTCTCTAGAGCCTCCAAAACAGACACATGCACTCGTATAGCCCTGTTGTAGTTCTTTCCACTCATAACCCTATCCATAGAACCATGTGCACATAGCCCTGCTTCAGTCACAATTTCTTCAAAACCAGATCCACTTTGGAGCTTTCCCAGGGCACCAAGGTATGAAATTATGGTGTGAAAGACACCCAGGTGAATAATGACTGTTTTGTAAAGCTGTGGGTTTTGCCAGACAATATCGTAAGCTTTCTTTGCTACAGCAAGGTCAAATGTTACAAATGTATATGTGTTATATGCCCATTAATCATGCCTGAATTGTGCTAGTACAAAATTCCTCTTGTTTATTTATCACTGAAAGGAAGCAAATACACTGTAATATATATATTTTTCATATTATAGAGAAAATGGCTATCAAAGATTTAAAAACCCTATATAGCTTTGTAAAATATTTTATGATATGAGGCAAAAAATGAGAAATGACAATAAAATTCCACTATTTATTGCATTTGAAGAAATTTTAGGGTGATAAACAATCATTTTATTCACAAAAAATGAGTTCACGAAAAATTGCACCCGAGAAACCCTTTCAAGGGCCATAACTCCTGTAAATGATACTTGAAAAAACTGTAACACCCTGATTAATTTGTGTTATATGTCCCTGAAGCATGCCTGAATTGTGCTAGTGCAAACTCCCTCTTGTTTATTCATCCTGAAGGGAAACAAGTACACTGTAATAGACTTTTTTTTTCAAATTATAGAGAAAATGGCTATCAAAGATTTAAAAACGCTATATGGCTTTGTAAAATATTTTATGACATGAGGCAAAAAATAATAAATGACAATAAAATTCCACTATTTATTGCATTTGAAGCAATTTTAGGGTGATAAACAATCATTTTATGCATAAAAATGAGTTCACGAAAAATTGCACCCGATGACCTTTCAAGGGCCATAACTCCTGTAAATGATACTTGAAAAAACTGTAACACCCGGATTAATTTGTGTTATATGTCCCTGAAGCATGCCTGAATTGTGCTAGTGCAAAATCTCTCTTGTTTATTCATCCTGAAGGGAAACAAGTACACTGTAATAGATTTTTTTTCAAATTATAGAGAAAATGGCTATCAATGATTTTAAAACGCTATATGGCTTTGTAAAATATTTTATGATATGAGGCAAAAAATGAGAAATTACAATAAAATTCCATTATTGATTGTATGTGAAACAATTTTAAGGTGATAAACAACCATTTTATGCACAAAAACGATTTCACAAAAAATTGCACCTAATGACCTTTCAAGGGCCGTAACTCTCGTAAATGACACTTGAAAAAACGGTAACACCCGGATTAATACTCAAGATATATTGCTGTTTCAGAAAAACCATGTGGCGAAAACTCCCCCAGGGGGGGGAGGGTTTCGCCCACTGGCCCATGCACTAT
>NC_088360.1:9981390-9988890 GCF_034508935.2 Berghia stephanieae | reverse complement strand
TAGTCAATAGTACCGCCGTCCTCTTTAATGACCCAACGTAGTCTCTTTTTCAAAATCGAAATGCGCTTCCGAATTTCCTCAATGGTTACCTCCTCCCCCATAATAAATTCTTTCTCTCAAGGTTTCTTCTGTGAATGCAGATCTTTGTCCACTATGTTGTTTCGTGGTACAACACTCGCCCTCGGACCAGTAGATCCATCGTTCGGGTTGCAAGGTATGGGGCACACATTCTCGGAAAAGGTTATTTTACTATCATTCTCTCACCGTGCTCTGGTGTCTGTCAAAATTTTAAAATAATTGAAATATTAGGACACAGGGGTCATGTCTCATCCTGTATTATGTCAAGTGTTTCTGTTGCCTTGGGAATCATCCGTGGAGAGCTTTGAGCACAATAATTAGTGGGTATTATGCTATATAAAAGCCAACTTTTTTAAAAAGCTAGAAAGAGAGAGGGAGAGGAGAGGAGAACGAGAGAGAGAGAGAGAGAGAGAGAGAGAGAGAGAGGGGGGGGGATATATATATATATATGAGAGAGAGAGAGAGAGAGGGGGGAGGTATATATATATATATATATAAAATGAATAAAATAAACTAAAATTCCCTTTATTCATCCCATACCGGAAAATTGTCTTTAGGGTCTATTCCAAGGGAAGACTGGACTAACCCAGGCGTCAGCCGCAGTGCAGCGCCACAAATAGAGCTAAGGCGAGATAACTTGCTCAAGGCCACACAGGGCAGCGGCGGGTGATCGAACCCGCTGAGCCACGTTGCCCCCAATATATATATAAAGAGAGATATATATATAATATATATATATATATATATATATATATATATATTGGGAAAAAGTAAATTCCTATTCAATGAATAATATGAAATGAAATTGCTAGCTAGGTTCCTACTGATTATTGCAGGAGAGTAATTGAGCAAGTTCAGGAAATGGCACTTGCGTTAAAAAGTAGGAGTTTCTACTGCTCCTCGTGATCCTAGTTTAGTGAGTAACAGAAGCAGTGTGTGACGTCTGCCTGGCAAGTAGAGAGAAGCCACAGAGCTTTTTCTTCACACAAAAGCGAAATCACCTCTCGCCCCACGGGGCACAACTAACTGTTGATAGTAGTCTCACCCCTTCCCTATTGGAATAAGACGGAAGAGTCATGGTGACTACTAACGTCTCGGAGGGTACGCTCATCATCTACTTCAGAGTGATATGTATTTATATACTAATATCGTCCCGTCCCTCTCCTAATATCAATAAAAATAGATGAAGTGGGTAAAGTAGTATAAAACCCCCATGAAACTTTACTCCCCCCCCCCCCTCTCTCTCTCTCTCTCTCTCTCTCTCTCTCTCTCTCTCTCTCTCTCTCTCCACCTCTCTTAATCCACAACAACATGTACTAGTACTTTTTAGATTTTGGAGACGACTTTCAATTTATTCTCGATCACAACGATCCCAGTGTGAAAAACGTTTATCGTGATTTGTCAAGACAGTTTACCCGAGCGCCACAGGGTAAACAGGCCGAATTTGGAGTGAGATAAGACTTTATCATGTCTTTCACCGGACAATGACTAAACAAATCTTAATTGTTTTTAGGGGAAAAAAGACAACAACAACTTTAGACGTCAATTAATTCTAAATCGACTGCCAATTCGTCGAAAAATCTCTAACCTGATGATTGATACTTTTTTTTAAAGTTGAGGGTAATTTGAATCTATTGATATTCGATGCAAGTTTTCTTTCTAAAATGATAAAAAGTGCTTTCTCAGAGTCCTTAGCTATGACGTAAAACCATCATTTTTAACCCTCTGGTCCCATCAGTCTTCGTTAGTGATATATCATACCAAGGTTACGAAGTGGAAAAGGCTTTCATAGAAAGAAAAAAAATCGCGTCGCGTTAATCTTGACGTCTAATATTTCTTTAGTTTTATTAAAGTTTTATGTCTCGTACGAGATAATATTCTTAGGTATTATCCGACGTGTACTTATTTCCAAGACTGATAACCTAAATTATTATGGTCTCATCGTAATTTAAATACACTTAAACCAACACTAAATAATACATTACATCACTGTTGATGTAGGTCCTAAATCCATTTAATTTTGCCTACGGCTGTAAGACTTGCAAATGTGAGTGTACCTACATAGGTTTCACCTCAAATCTTCTAGTGTCCAGAATCTCTAGAAATAAATTTTGGTTTTCCTCCATCATCCAAATATAAATCAACTGACTTATCAGACTAGGAGATACTGAAGAATTTCGATTTATAACCTTTGACATCAAATTTGACAGAATGATGGCAGATACAATTTAGAAGATAACCCCCCCCCCCCCCCCCCCAATAAAACATTGAAATAAATTATTGCGGCATTAAAAAAAACCTCGCAAGGAATTTTTTCAATGACACAGGGGGGGGGGGGGGGGGGGGGGGGGGGGGTAAGTAAAGAAAAAAAAAAGGGACTGGTTGGGGAGTAACAAATTTCAAGCGTCTATCAAAATGTTACACTCTCATTGGACAATGAGCTTCGTAGTAGGGAAACCGAAGGGTTAAAAAGATATTAAACTTTGGCCACTTTGGCCCTCTCCTCCTTCCCAATCTATCCATCCTCCTACTCTTCCTCATCATCATCAACACAATCACCATCATCGCATAACCATCATCATTATCCCAACCACCACCACATCATCATCATCATTATTATCACCGGTGTTGTTGACATCATAAGCCTCAATGTCGTCGTCATCATCATCATCATCCTCACCACTGCCATCACTACACTGCCACCACACCCATTATCATATTTACAGATTCTGTGTTATTTGCTGCGTTTTATTATCCAGTCTAATAACTCAAAAATTTAAGGCTTCATCGAAAGCCATCATACTCCGATTAATGGTTCAGATAGAGCTTGTTAAAAGCAAAATAGTTCACAAATGAAATCTGACACGCTGTAGAAAACCATCAAACGAACGAGGATAAAATACGTACAAAAGTAAAACAACCACAAAAACTGGTTAGACATTGATCTCTCGCGTTGGAAAATTAAGACCATCAGTCTCGCCTACTCAAAAGCTACAACTTCAAATAAAACATCAGATTTGCCTGCTTTGAAATACAATAATTTTAAACACGGTTGAAAAAACAAACAAAACAAAAACATAATGATTTACTGGTGGCGGGGGGGGGGGGGGGGGGGGGGGGGGGGGGGGTTGCAAAGAGAGAGAGAGAGAGAGAGAGAGAGAGAGAGAGAGAGAGAGAGAGAATGAGAGAGAACGTAGAGATTGAGAGAAAGAGAAAGAGAGAGAAAGGTCGGGGGGAGGGGGTAGGGGAGCCAGACAAAATTTGATACTGAAATGGTATTAGGGCAAAAACTATAATATTATTTTACAAAATAACATAAATAACAAATATTTTAAAGAAGATTTAACAAAAATAAAATGGGAATTTTTAAAAACCCAACATTAGGTGAAGATTTTCTTACAGAAATTTCCGAAAAGATCTGTATTCGTAATTGTTACTGTTTAACCTCGGGATTTACGTGATAACCAATATGATTCTTTTTTTTTTTTTTTTTTTTTTTTTTTGGCCGGGGGGGGGGGGGGGGAGGAGAAAAGAGAATGAGAAAGAGAGAGAGAGAGAGAGAGAGAGAGAGAGAGAGAGAGAGAGAGAGAGAGAGAGTGTGTGTGTGTGTGTGTGTGAGAGAGAGAGAGAGAGAGACCAAAATGAGAAATAGTAACATAGAGCGGTTAGGGCGAGGAAGAGAATTGTAAAGGGGTGAGGGGGAATATATATATATATATATATAACATGAAACAGATCATTACCAACCACAACAGACAAATCATATCCGAACCCAACAACATCAATACAAATAAAGACAACTGTAACTGCAGAAAGAAAGACAATTGCCCTCTTAAAGGAAACTGCCAAAAAAGCGCCATAGTCTACAAAGCCACCATAACCACTGATAACACCGCAGCACAATACATCGGCAGCACAGAACCCGCATTCAAAACACGATACAACAACCACAAAGCCTCCATAACACACGAAAGCAAAGCAAAAAGCACCAAATTAGCAATGCACTATTGGGAACAAATAAAACACACAAAAAACACCAACAATAACCTGGGAGGTCGTCAAGCAAAGCAGCCCCTACAGATGCGGTGCTAGAAAATGCAATTTATGCCTGACAGAGAAACTGGAGATTTTACTACACAACCACAGAAACAATAGCACCTTAAACAAAAGATCTGAACTGATGACAATGTGCAGACACTCTAACAAATTCAAGCTCAAAACGCAAAAGGCCAAATAACCCTCCCCCCCCCCCCCCCCCCCCCGACCCCATTATACCCCTCCTCTCCCTCTTCCCTCCCCCCCCCCCCGCCGCAACCATATTCCACTACAATATCACACACACATGTACACACAACACACAACACACCTACACGCACACACACACATACACACACACACTCATAATATAAACATGAGAGCACATCACAATACACATCAAAACTAATCACCACTACACAGCGAAACAACTTTAGTTTGGAGTTTTCTACGGACATTGCAAATGGATTATGCCGACTGAGGAAGTGTAAGGAACACAGAAACGAGTCGTCTCGGCAAAAAAAATGTGAGTGAAAATTTACATTATATATTAGCTCTAACCACCATTATCGAGCACTTTCGTACCTACAAGTACCCACCAACACTCATATATATATATATATATATATATATATATATATATATATATATATATATATATCTATATGCAGAGAGAGAGAGAGAGAGAGAGAGAGAGAGAGAGAGAGAGAGAGAGTGAGAGAGAGAGAGAGAGAGAGAGAGAGAGAGAGAGAGAGAGAGTTTTATTTTCCTATCATCAAAGAAGAAATGCCTCACCTCTAGTCGGACCACATGGTCTTGTGGGTTGTCGATGAGCCATCGTGCCAGGGTTCCAGGAGATGTTCTGCTGGTCAATATGATGCTGTTCTTTGGATTGCCACACCAGGCAACGAACAGGTCACGGGAATATCCACACTGAAGATCGGGGGTGCTTGCAAGGACCACCTAATAAAAATAAAATAAAATAAAAAATAAATTAATATTTCTAGCTAAATTAATGTTAGAAATCCAAGACTTATAAAAAAAAATATAATAAACTGAATGAAGGAATGAATGACTGAATAAATGAATGAATGAACGAAACAATCATAATTATCGTAGTTGTAGTTGTTGTCATCATCATCATCATCATCATCATCAACATCAAAATCATAATACTACCATTGTCAAGTTCTATACAGTACAGATAATTTATTATCTATAGGATAATTCTCTCTACATTCTAGAAAGTCAATTATCATCTATTTCCTACATTATTTCCACGAAGAGGACGGGGTGTTATTCTTCTTTATCAATACACGACAATAACTAGTTTGCCAGTTTAGCTTCGTCAATGCCAAATTCCAGAAAGAAAAATGGCCTTTAAAAAAACGATTTGGCATGAAAAATTCAAAATTGTAGTCACTGTCATGGCATGAACAAAATACCATATAAGGAAGCAAGAGAGAGAGAGAGAGAGAGAGAGAGAGAGAGAGAGAGAGAGAGAGAGAGAGAGAGAGAGAGAGAGAGAGAGAATCAATATTTAATATATATTCCACTGATAGGTTTTAGTTTGCATTCATGTTTATTTAAGGGAAATACGAGGCTTGCAACAATTGAAATCGGTTCGAACAGAGTCAAAAATAATATGTAACTTTCGAGCATTAATATTAGCTGACCAAACGCACTGCGTGGCATGTCCATAAGCGCATTACAGAATCTCTCCAAAAAAAAACAAAACAAAAAAAAAAACGCTTTTATATTCCTAAATGTTTAAAAGAAAAAACGGTATTATATATTTTATAAAAAATCTACCCAGTCGCATTGTAAATAATAAAAATATGAAATTAGATCATATTATCATGATAAAGGAAAAGAAATTCTCTCAATTTGATTGTACACGTTTCGGGGAAAGACTCAAGGCAGCGCCTCGTGAAACTAAACTGTCATAGGGACAAACACAACAACAAACAAACAAACATTTGACTGTAGATTCTAGAATAAATATTGATCTTGAAAAATGTGGAATTGTTTTCATTCCACATGCCATTTTTTCCATGACTTACACGAGATGTTCCCAAGTTTAAACTATCTGATTTGGTGTCACAAATGTGGTCTAGTGGTAGGACACTCGCCTTCGGATCGGAAAGGTCCTGGATTTGTGTCCCGCCCTATGCGCCATAGTTGAGTCCTTGGAAAAGGCTCTTTTCTCACATTCTCTCACCGTGCTAAGTCAAAATGAGTACCTGCCCGTTAACAGCGTTGCCTCTCTCTGAAAAATAGTAATATCGCCTAATAGGCGTCATGTCACGACTTACATGTTAATTGTTGCTGTTGACCAGGGACCTTTGCTCTGAGCACTTTCAGTGGATATTGCGGAATATAAAAGTTCACTTTTGTTTGTTCGTTCGCTTGGTATTTTTAAAACTATTGTCATATAGAATAGGTCTTCGTGCTAACGAGGGCCATTAGAGCGTCAGACAAGTCTGGACTTTTACAAACACGACAACGCGGAGA
The DNA here is from genome assembly GCF_034508935.2 of Berghia stephanieae. Lineage (NCBI taxonomy): Eukaryota > Metazoa > Mollusca > Gastropoda > Nudibranchia > Aeolidiidae > Berghia > Berghia stephanieae. Next base: position 9,982,263 of record NC_088360.1, on the reverse strand, counting down.
AAACGTCAGAAAACAATTTCCATTGTCCGATATTGTGAGATTCAATATAATATATTGTGAGATTCAATATAATAATACTCTTTTATAAATCCAATGTGAATGTGTTGTTATGGCTCAAGTTGTAAACAATCAAGACACTTTTAAAAACCTGAGCTTTTAAGGGGTCCCTAGCCAACAGCAATACTTAACATGTAGAGCGATACATGACGCCTGTTAGGCGATATTGCAATATTTATTTTTCGGAAAGAGAGAACGTTGTTAACAAAGTGCTCATTTTACGACTGAGTACGGTGAGAGATGTGAGTAAAGAGTCTTTTCCAAGGCAAAACTATGCACCGAGCGAGGCTCTAACCCAAGATCTTCCGATCCGAAATCAAGTGTCATAACACAAGACCACATAGCCCCACGCTAAATATCGGTATCAACTCGCATTTTGTACAGGCCTGCGGGTACTCTTTGAAAAAAATAATAAAACGTTTATGAAATACGTCTCCGACGAAGATAAAAGTGTATCCAGAGGAGAAAAACATTATATATCTGATCATGTTTTGACTTTTATACAATCTGATCACATGACATGTGAAAAAGTTCTAGCCAGCATGAAGAATGAACGACCGATTTTCTTTGATTAGAACCAAGCTGCTGGTTGCTGGGCGGACGTGGCATCAGACTATTGAATCCTATTGCAGGAAGGCGAATATTTTAAGATTGTTTTAATTATAATATTTTTTTTTATGAAGGCCAGGGGCTTTCTTAGGAAAATTGACACCTTATAGAAATTTGACGGAAGTTGCCCGTAACTCGGAATTGTTAGCTTCAGGCCGGAATCCCCCCCCCCCCCCCCCCAACCCCATTAATTAAAACCGGAGTTTT
>NC_088360.1:9976390-9978890 GCF_034508935.2 Berghia stephanieae | reverse complement strand
ATGTATGTATGTATGTATGTATGTGTGTGTATGTATGTATGTGTGTATGTGTGTATGTATGTATGTATGTATGTATGTATGTATGTATGTATGTATGTATGTATGTATGTATGTATGTATGTATGTGTGTGTGTGTATGTATGTATGTATGTATGTATGTATGTATGTATGTATGCATGTATGTACGATAGCTCAGTTGGTAGAGCACTCGCTCCACACGCAAAAGATACCAAGATCAATCCTGGATGAAGTTCAGATTATACTCCTGTCCACCCAGCAGTGTTGGGTTGTTGGGTCTGTTAGATCTGAAAAAAATATTTTTGGATAAAACAATCCAATTTCATACCGCATTGTTGCAAAGATGACGGAGGAGACTAGCATACATTGACGGTATAACTCTCGGTTTTAATTCTTCTTCTTCTTCTTCTTCGTTCCTCTGATGGACATCTATGGCTGCAGTCCGATATCTGCTATGAAGTCTGTGGTCCGCTTTAGGTCCTCAGCCTCACCATAGAGCTTTGTGTTGAGTGTTGTAGGGGTGACCCAGTGGTTCGAACGTTGCACGTTGTATAATGGGCAATCCATAAGCACATGTAAAGTGGTTTTGGTCGGTTCCACATGGGCAATAAGGGGTTGTTCCAATACCTAGCTTTGTAAACATATGTCCTCTTAGTCTATTGTGTCCTGTTCGGAGGCGGAATAGAGTGACTTGGCTACTTCGCTGAATGGCATGGATTGGATCCTGCTTGTTGTGTTCCAGCTGTGTGTCTATTTTTAGCTTTATTATTTTCTTTTGCTGATGGTAAGTGATTGACGACTTCGGTTGTTCCTTTTGGGCTCCTCCTTTGGCCAGTTGATCGGCAATTTCATTTCCATATATACCTACATGACTTGGAATCCACTGCAGCACAATTTTTCCTGTTTTATCAGATAAGCCCTCAAGGGCCTCCACAGTGTGTGCGGCTTCAGAGTCCTGGTAATTTTCAATAGACCGGAGAGCATCATCAGAGTCTGTCAAGTAAACCACATTTTTCCCGTATATTCTGTGATCTCTGGATAGTTCTTTTGTTGCATTGAGGATGGCTTTTTCTTCAGTTTTAGTACTTGTGCACATTGAACCCACTGATACAGATATTTTTGTTTCTGTTTTATCTGTCCAGTGTATGAGTGCACCAGCACCTCCATTCATGAGGGGGCCGGAAACTGAGCCATCTGTATAAACTCTTATCCAGTTGGTCATTGGGTATTTTTATCGATCATCTTTAGGGTTTGAGCATTCTCATTATTGCTTCGAATGTTTTTCTTGTTGATGGTTATGGATTTTTGTTTCTTTTTCCACGGTGGCGGTTTGAGATTTGGGACATTGATTTGGGCAATATCTTCCTTTGGTGTCACTTTATATTTGCTCTCTAGTTTTTGTCCCAAGGCGATGAAGTTTTCCCTTTTGAGTCGATTCTCTTTCTTTTCCATTGTACTTGGATGCAGTGGTTGGGATTCCATGAATTTTATCTTTGAGAATTGTGTCATTATTTTTAAATTTCGTTGTTCTTTGAGAGGTTTTATTCCTGTGTGGGTTTCCATCTTGTGAATTGGTGTTGTTTTCATTGCTCCAGTGATCACGCGTAGGTATTGGTTTTGGACTTTTTCAACCTTTTGAAATTGAGCCTGTTTTAATTCGAACTCTCACTAAATGATAATGCTGAAATTAACCACGGTAATTTAAAAAGAGTAGAGTATATTCCAAGGGGAGACTGGAATAACCCAGGCGTCAGCCGCAGTGCAGCGACGCAAAGAGAGCCAGCGCAAGGTGACCCGCACAACGGCGGTGGGGAGTCGGAACTTTTTAACTTCTTTGTCCAAAGCAGAGACTATACCGCTGTGCCAAGTTGCCCATGTCCAGTAAAGTAGATCACACGAAAAACGCTCTTCGATCTCATCCTTTTAACTACTAATTTCCAGATTTCAGGCTCTCTCACTCACTCATCCCCCCCCCCCCCCCCTCCCCCGGCCCAAACCCGGTCTCCCTCTTTGTCTCGGCAGGGTACGTATTTGGAGCGGTCAATATGATTTAAATCTGGTAGAAAACACTTTACTTTACGATAAATAGAGTGCTTTCCGGATGTTGACCCAGAAATCGTAGCCATTCGATCCCGAGCGATATCGATAACGCCGAGTTAACAGTTTTAGTACATTAAGCTGGTCACTTATATCCAAACAACCACTGTAGTTGTGATCAATCGCCTCGAAACGTTATTATCCCTTGATACATCAGATGCCAAAAAGTAATATTAAATTAAAGTCACAATTAATGGATTTTGTCACTTTGAGACGAGACACTCATTCGTCTCAACAAAACGAACAAAGTCTTATAATATTTTGGAATCTAAGCTCAATTTTCAAATCTAAACCACTCGGACATGATGATGATGATGATGATGATGATGATGATGATGATGATGATGATGATAATAATAATAATAATAATAATAGAGCATTAATA
>NC_088360.1:9961390-9971390 GCF_034508935.2 Berghia stephanieae | reverse complement strand
AGTAATGACTTTGAGTTTGAAACGAATATTTTTGTGTTCGTGGATAGCTCACACGGTAGAGCCACGCTCTCACCTGCCAGGCGGAGTTGTCGTACCAATAAGGTCGCAGGTTCAAACCCCACCACCGCCGCGAAAAATTTTTATTCTCTATTGTCTTCTGGCACTTTTCTATTCACTTCATATCTTGTTGTTACCAACATAAGTGCCTGCTCCACTCACTTTTCTGAATTAAAAAATTCACCCCATACACCGGAGCATACTCAATGTCTCAATCGTTTCTATGTTATATGTTTGTGTTGAGAATATTGGCTATTAAGCTTAACTGCTGGTCAAAATTATTCGTGATGGTGGTGTACGAACGAATCGTCGGTCTCAAGAAGTGGGTGAGAGAGGGATCTAGTAATGACTTTGAGTTTGAAACGAATATTTTTGTGTTCGTGGATAGCTCACACGGTAGAGCCACGCTCTCACCTGCCAGGCGGAGTTGTCGTACCAATAAGGTCGCAGGTTCAAACCCCACCACCGCCGCGAAAAATTTTTATTCTCTATTGTCTTCTGGCACTTTTCTATTCACTTCATATCTTGTTGTTACCAACATAAGTGCCTGCTCCACTCACTTTTCTGAATTAAAAAATTCACCCCATACACCGGAGCATACTCAATGTCTCAATCGTTTCTATGTTATATGTTTGTGTTGAGAATATTGGCTATTAAGCTTAACTGCTGGTCAAAATTATTCGCGATGGTGGTGTACGAACGAATCGGCGGTCTCAAGAAGTGGGTGAGAGAGGGATCTAGTAATGACTTTGAGTTTGAAACGAATATTTTTGTGTTCGTGGATAGCTCACACGGTAGAGCCACGCTCTCACCTGCCAGGCGGAGTTGTCGTACCAATAAGGTCGCAGGTTCAAACCCCACCACCGCCGCGAAAAATTTTTATTCTCTATTGTCTTCTGGCACTTTTCTATTCACTTCATATCTTGTTGTTACCAACATAAGTGCCTGCTCCACTCACTTTTCTGAATTAAAAAACATGAATTATCACAAGGTCAAATGGTGAATACCATTTATACAATGTCACGAGCTCTCATTGGTTGATTTGAGAGATCAGGTCACGGTGCGTCTAAATTTAGTAACAAAACATGATTCCGATCTAAATTTATCCTCGAACGTGGCAATAGTGACCCACAATGCACCACGATAGCGTCAATGGCCGCTCCCTGACTGTCCCTGCCTTTGTTTACAATATTATGAATTCATTCGCTTTCGGACCTCACTCATCGCATTACAAGTTGATTTTGATGAACTTTGGTATTCTTCACTCTATTCAAGTCACAGAATACTCACTTTACAAGGTAAGCATAAGAAATACACCACATTTTAATTTATTGCTTATTTTTATAACTAAACATGCCTTGTGAGATTGTGTGTTTGTTCGACTGTGCATCAGCTGACACACTCGTTGTTATCGCAAGTTAACTTTATTTTATGAAAAATAACAGGGCCAAACAATAATAAAATACTACTCCCCCCCCCCTCCCCAAACAAAATCAGCCCTCCATGTCAGGCGATAAAACCTAGACCTGATCAGATGTTTCAAGGTTCGATTCCCAGTCAATATGTTTCCAAATTTGTCAAGATCAAGACTGTCACTGTCAAGAGGGTTCGTGAAGTTCGTGCGACTCACAAGAAGAAAAGACATTCTCAGTCTCAGGATCAGGACCCTTTTAAAAAAAATACTTTTCATTCAGTTATTGTAATTATCTTTATTTTGGCTGATACTGCATACATCGTCCACACTTTTCAATTTTTTTTCTTTGGAGGGGGGGGGGGGGGGGGGGGGGATTTATATCGGAAAATTGGGTTTGGAATGTTATGTTCGAGAGATAGTGATATAGAGGGAGAGAAAGAGAGAGTAAATATCTATGATAGATAATGATAAGGTCTGTAGTGTAGCAGTTTTAGTAGTTTTGAAATGTCTAGGATACTGATAATGACAATGTTAGATAATTTTTTTTTTTCCAAATTATTTATTTTATTATTATTATTATTATTATTTTATTATTATTATTATTATTATTATTATTATTATTATTATTATTATTATATTGTTGTTGTTGTTGTTTTAAACTTTAGCAATGGCATTGGCATATGTGCCATTTTCACTGCAGTGAATTTAATTTAATTTTTTGTTTTCATCGACAGCTAACATGAAAGAATTCAGTTGACTGTACTGGTGTCCTGACAATAAATAAAGATGCTGGCTCAAGGGCTATTCTGGAAAGGTGTGTTGAGGCCCTCCTGTGGCAAACTGATCAACCAGCAAACCATCATCTGGGCCAGCACAGCAGAGTGTCTGCATGTACTTTTTGACACTGGTTAGTAATGTTTCCAAATCTCCATAGCGCCTTTACATTTTTGATTAATGATCAATAAAGTAAATACTCATTTTTCTAAATGAAAATGATAAAACATCATTTGAAATGAATTACTATTGAATATATTAACTTAATAACAGAAAATTGTTTGTCGCCAAGAGTTCTGTTCTGTGGATGTAAAAACAATGAAATTTCAACTGTGTTGGTGTGAATGATGACCATTTTATTTATTGGTCTTTCTTTGACAGATGCATTTTATGTCAATGACTTATAATGTATTTCCAAAAATTGCTAATGAAATATCTCTTTTTTTTTTACCAACCAGAGCAAAATCAACCCTCTTTGTGGAACTACGGTACTAAAAAAGCGGTGGCAAACAAGTGGTGTTGATTTTTCCTGCATTGAGGCGAAAGGAATTTATTTCCAAGGGGTTTGGGAAAGCAAATTGCTTTTTATTCTGAGCTATATCTATTTGCATCATTTAGCTGTTTTATTGTCTAAAATAGAATTGATTTTGCAGTTAAAATTGACTAGATATCTAATTTTATATGACTTGTCTCTCAAGCAGCATTGAAAAATGAGGGTAGCGCGCCATATCATATTTTACGAAATCATATTTCGAGACTTTTTAATATATCTAGAAATCTCTTTATAATCTATTGTATACAGTAAATAATTAGTTTTTGTGATTACAATAATGAATTCATAAGATATAAATCATATTTGACCTCAAAATTATTTTATCTCTGAATACGGAAAAAATTGAATTTTATAGTTTTTTTGTTTTTTTTTAGGGGTATGCGTTAGCGAATCGATTATAAATTTTTTAGACTTAGATTAAATTATAAAGTTTTCTTTTTTTCTTGTCCTATAATGGTCATATTTTGAAAGTTTGATGGATCATTTCTTTTACTTGCCTGCAAAATCAGTTTCAATGTCAAATTATTAAAAACGTTTGCGCTTTCTCAATTTTCCGATTTATGTCATTTTCTGATTTTCTAGCAATCCTATCTTAGCCATTTTCCTTTAGATCATCTTCAAATTTATTCAGAATCTTTTCTATGATGTCTTTTACATCATGATGGAAGTTTTTGGGGGTAAATTAATATTTAGCAATTTTATAAATTTTTAAATTCATTTTTTTCTGTCGATACGCGCCAAATTTTCAGGCAAAATCAAATAAAAATTCTAAAAATTTTATTTTCCAGACTATTGATAAATTCTTCCATCACGATATAGCTATTTATGTGAGAAACATTGTGTTTAAATTTGAAAGAAATTTATATGCTAGTTTTTGGTGCATCTATGTTAGAAATTTTAGGGTTTTACGTCTAATTTTAGCCTATAATGCCCCTTAAAAATTTTATTTTAAAAATTCTGAGTTTTTTTTTGGGTGTTTAACAACAAATTATACATCATATTATTAGTTTATGAGATTTAATTGATGAATTTTATAAATATAAAGCATATTTGATCGCTAAATTAATTTTTTGGTAAAAAACTGATATCATTCAATTTTTCAGCAATTTTTTTCTTAGGGGTATGGGTTAGCGAATCGATCATAATTTTTTCAGAATTTGATAAATGTACAAAATTTAACTGTTTTCTTGTTCTATATTGAATATACTTTGAAATTTTGATGGATGTTTTCCTTTGCTTGTCTGCAAAATTAACTTTATTATCAAATTAAAGACAAATTTTGCGTTTTCTCAAAACTCCATTTTGCGTCATTTTCTGATTTTCTAACATTCATATCTGGATTATTTTCCATCAGATTGTCTTCAAATTTGGTCAGAATCTTTCTTATAATGTGTTTTGTACCATGACGTAGGGGTTTTGGGTAAACTAAAATTGAGCAGTTTTATGAATTTTTAAATCGAATTTTTACTGTAATTCCGCGCCAAATTTTCAGCCGAAATCGAAAAAAAATTCTTAAAAATTTATTTTCAGGACTATTGCTAAACCTTTACGTCATGGTATAGCTCTTGTTGTAAGAAACATTGTGTGTAAATTTGGAAGAGATCTATTAGTTGGTTTTGGCTGCAATTCTGTAAGCAGAGACGCCAACTTTAAATTTGGCTCACAGGAGTTTCAGCCACCACTCGTAGGAATTTCAATGCCGAAAGAGGAATTTCCGCGCACAAAAAAAAAAGGAATTCGAATGGTATTTGGCATTGTGTTTACATATTGTATAGTTCTAAATAGATAACTGATTAGAATTATATTATGATACATAAACACATTGCAAATTACAATCCCGCAAAGTTTCCTTATTTCAAATGAAGTAAAGCGTCAAAACCTAATGGTAGAGATTGTAGTACTGATGGTAGTGAGGATGATGTGGTGTTGGTGGTTGTAGTAATAGTGGTAGAGATGATGAAGATGTGATAGTGGTTGATGTTGTAGATGTAGTGGTAGTGATGATGATATGGTGGTGGTGGTATAGTGGTTGTAGTAGTTGTGGTCGTGATGATAATGATGTGGTGGTGGTTGTAGTAGTGGTGGTAGTGATGTTGATGTGGTGGTGATGGTGGTTGTAGTACAAATGGTAGTGATGAATATATGGGGTTGGTGGTATAGTGGTTGTAGTAGTTGTGGTCGTGATGATAATGATGTGGTGGTGGTTGTAGTAGTGGTGGTAGTGATGTTGATGTGGTGGTGATGGTGGTTGTAGTACAAATGGTAGTGATGATGATGTGGTAGTGGTGGTTGTAGTAGTAGTCGTGGTAGTGATGATAATGTGGTGGTGGTGGTTGTAGTAGTACTGGTCGTGATGATAATGTGGTGCTAGTGGTTGTAGTAGTAGTGGTAGTGATATGAGATGATGATTATGCTGATGCTGTAGTGGTTGTTGTTATAGTAGTAGTAGTAGTAGTAATAGTAGTAGTAGTAGTAGTAGTAGTAGTAGTAGTAGCAGCAGTAGTAGTAGTAGTGGTAGTAGTAGTAGCAGTAGTAGTATTAGTAGAAGTAGTAGTAGTAGTAGTTGTAGTAGTAGTGGTAGTAGTAGTAGTAGTAGTAGTAGTAGTAGTAGTAGCAGTAGTAGTGGTGATGATGATGTGGTGGTTGTAGTAGCAGTGATAGTGATGATGATGATGTGGTGGTTGTGGTAGTAGTCGTGGTGGTAGTGATGATGTGGTGGTGGTGGTGGTTGTAGTAGTAGTGGTAGTGATGATGTGGTGGTGGTGGTGGTTGTAGTAGTAGTGGTAGTGATGATGTGGTGGTGGTGGTGGTGGTTGTAGTAGTATTAGTAGTAGTAGTAGTAGTAGTAGTAGTAGTAGTAGCAGTAGTAGTGGTAGTAGTAGTGGTAGTAGTAGTAGCAGTAGTAGTAGTAGCAGTGGTGATGATGATGTGGTGGTTGTAGTAGCAGTGGTAGTGATGATGATGATGTGGTGGTGGTGGTTGTGGTAGTAGTGGTAGTGATGATGATGATGTGGTGGTGGTTGTAGTAGTATTAGTGGTAGTGATGATGATGTGGTGGTGGTGGTTGTAGTAGTATTAGTGGTAGTGATGATGTGGTGGTGGTGGTTGTAGTAGTAGTGGTAGTGATGTGGTGGTGGTGGCTGTAGTAGTAGTGGTAATGATGATGTGGTGGTGGTCGTTGTAGTAGTAGTGATGATGATGTAGTAGTAGTGGTAGTGATGATGTGATGCTGGTGGTTGTAGTAGTAGTGGTAGTGATGATGATGTGGAGGTGGTGGTGTAGTAGTAGTGGTAGTAATGATGATTAGGTGGTGGTGGTTGTAATGTTGATGGTGGTACTGTTAGTGATGATGATGATGTGTTGGTGGTGGTTGAAGTAGTAGTTGTGGTAATGATGATGATGTGGTGGTGGTGGTGGTTGTATTAGTAGTGGTAGTGATGATGATGTGGTGGTGGTTGCAGTAGTAGTGGTGGTGATGATGGTTTTAATACTAGTGGTAATGATGATGTGGTGGTTGAAAGGGGGGGGGGGGGGGGGGGGGATCCTTGGAACAAACTGACCTCACCGGAATTTGACGGAAGTTGCCCGGAGCCCGGAATTTTTTGCTCCAGACCGGAGTTTTTTCCGGTGAAACCGGAGTTTTGGCATCACTGTGTAAGAAATTTTGGGATTTTTGGTCTATTTTTAGCCTATTTAGTCTCACTATGTCTAAAAATTTATTTTTTTTTTTGGCTTTTTTTTTGGTGTTAATCATCAAATTAGACCTCCTACCACCTTAAAATAACAAGGGAATAGCAATATTAGCATTACAATCAAAAATGGATTTTTGACTACAGCTGTCTTCATGGCGTCTCTGAACTCACTCAAAGGAAGCGAAGAGAAACAATTGATGAAGTAAAGTAACGACCGATCCATAGAAACTGATGAAAACTAATGTTTAAATATTGATGTTATTGTGTCGAATTGTCAAAAAGGACCTTTAGGTTACAGCCTTTCCTATATAAAGTTACGCAAGGCAGAGCGGATAAAGCATACCATGTAAAACCAGACGACCTAAGTTCGAGCATCGCTGTCGGCATCTCGTTTTTCCTTTGAACAAGAAGCTAAACAGGTATTAAAAATACAGGAACCCCAACGGACTACGCCGGACAATGTGGGTCTCTTGGGGGATGATGAAATGAATACAGCCTTCCGACTAGATGGAGTCTTAACCCATCGATATATAAGTAAACTATTTCTATTCATCACCAGTGTCTGAAAAAAGGATGGTATGAAACAGGGCCAGATAGAAAGAATTTTTTTTTTAGCAGAACCCCCCCCCCCCCCCAAAAACAAAAAAAAAAAAAAAAAAAAAAAAAAAAAAAAAGACAAAAAAAAAACCCCAGCCTGCTTCCACATAGTATCCAGCCCAACAACATCTATAATATAAGATCTTGGTGATCCAGCCTGATATCAAGACTCTTGTACGATGGGCTACCAGAGGTCACCTGATGGATACCTACTTGCTCGCCGAGCTATAGGGAATGAGATTAGCGGAAGAGTAGCGTCCCTTGATTGGACGTCACCCACAGTCTGTGACGTCGCCGGCGGAAAAGTTATTAGAGAGACAACGGTTGTGCGCATGCGTCTCTCGTCCTCGCGGACGAGAATCAACCAAGGACTTCCATTTCTATCTGTCGGCTGCATGGACACCGATGTTATTCCAGGTTAGACCAGCCTCTATCAGCCAATCCTCCACGGACCGTCTCCCGAGAGATGGGATGACTAATAAATGCGTATTTTCTTCCCACGTATAGGTTGGTTAAAATATCACATAGAGCCTCTATTCGGTGTTAAATCGGGTGGGACAAGATTAGGAATATTTTATTTTTTAAAAATATCGGCTGGATTGCATTAAAAAAAAAATCAATTTTAAAGAGACTGTAATAATTCTTCTCCATAAGACATTTCAATTCAAATAATATTCCTGAAATAAGACATATTAATTTTTAGTATCTGGTTCACCCCGACATAAAACCAGATCGTGACATTGGATCACAATATAGAAGCATAAGTTCAAGTCATTGCGCGGCAATGTCCATTCAACTATCTGCCATGTTTGATAACGAATCCTTCTGTCAACTACAAAAACATCTGAATTCCAAATCTCAAAATTCTAAGTCCCGTCGATATTTTAAGAGTCTATTTGGAGTTCCGCTATCGATGTCAAACTAATGGTTAGAAACTCGAGTCGTCAGGTGTTGCGTGTTTGACAGATTCCATCGCTGTCACACCACTGTGACCATCTTTCTGAAATGAGATTCTGCTAATCGCATGCTATTTATCTCTCCTTTTCTCCCCGAAAAGGAAGAGATTTCTTGTAAAATCACGTAACACCACCACGAACAACAACTACAATGACCAAAATTTTACAATATTGAAGTTAAAGGGATAAATAATTCATTCCAGAAAAGTTCTCTTACTCTCGACATAATGGTGCCTCAGGCCAACTGATCATGCGAGCCAATTTTCTAAGTTTAAGTCTGTGTCAAATTTATTTTCCATTGTGATAAAATATACCATTGAAAGAGGACATTATTTCATAAACAAATCCAAGCAGAAGTATACAAAGTCGTCTTCGTTTAAATTAGCATTCCATACAGGTCAATTGGATCAGTTGGCTTTGAGTGAAATAAATAAATAAATGAATAAATAAATTAAATAATTAAAAAATAATAAATACCCGTTACAACAATTTAAAATCAAGCCCGTAACTGCGTTCGATTAACAGACCTGCAAATGTTTGCACGTCGTCTTAGATCTGTAAATCGAAATCAAAGGAGACAACTATATAATTCGATATCTTGACTTTCACAGCAGCAAAAAAGGATCCCGTGATAAGAATTTTCGCTGTAACGGGTTTGGAGTGCGCATTGCGTGCTGGAAAGTCTTGTGTCAAATTATATTCTAAGCATTGTTATGTCTTTTTGTTTCCTTTTGTTGTTGTTGTTGTTGTTGTTTATTTCAATACCATTCATTTAATTTATTTTCTATACGAAACCCATTATCATTGTTCCCATTCATTCCCCATGAAACCGAGACAACGATCGTAGCCTGAAGCCTTTAAAGCAATGGAAAAACTCTAAACGGATGATAAAAATGATTGAAATATGAATCCAACAAAAAAGACAAAAAAAAAAAAAAAAAGACAAAAAAAAAAAAAAAAAAAGGAAAGAGAAAAGAAAGAAATTTAATTGAAATATTAATTGAAAAAAACCCACGAACTATTCGTTCCATTAATATCCAATTCCGGGTTTAAAGTGCAATAACCTTTGTGTGTATCTTCAGCTCAAATATAAAATTAAAAGCTCAAAAAATACATTTTCTTTCAAATAGACATTAGGTTACCGGTCTTTCACTGCCGTACTCTGAAGAAAAAAAGTGTTAAAATTGTTAACTCGTCCTTCAAATGCCGATCAATTAAAATGAACCTCGCCAATCAAACCCAGGACTTCAATGAAGTTTCAGGTTTGAGAGATTTAGAAAGGTGAAGGTCATTTTAATTGACCCATAATTTAAGAAAGAGTTTTCTGACTAATAATTTTAAAACGTGTTATTTTGTGACTTTTTCTACGGCAATGTATGACGTTTGCGATAAGACCGGAAATTCAAGAGCTTATGAATTCCAGATTAAAAACAAAACCAAACAAAAACAACAAAAAAACTACACATAACGACCACGACGACGAGGACAACAACAGAATTTCAACCAATAAGAATACGGTCCATTCAATCAAAAGGTCAATGAAATATAGAGCAATATCAACTAAACGTGATCAAACTTTTTACAAGGAGTCCCTGACAAACAGCAATATGTATCGTGAACAGCAATATGTATCGTGTATATCGGGAAATTACAATTTTTTTCCGACAGAGACAACGCTGTTAACGGCCATGTACTCATTTTAGACCCGAGAAGTAAATCGCCTTTTCCAAGGGCTCAACTATGCGCCGAGCGAGGCCAGAACTCAGGAGCTTCTGATACGAAAGCGAGTGTCATACCACAAGATATCCGCACAATACCGCATACCACGAGTGTTTCTTGTTTTTTGTTTCTTTTTTAAAGTCTGTATGTATTATGGAAATGGTTTTACATATATAATTCGACCTTTTATTTCAATACCTTTCGTTTTCAAAGAAAACAAGGTTTAACATGAAGATCA
>NC_088360.1:9953890-9956390 GCF_034508935.2 Berghia stephanieae | reverse complement strand
TCAACGCCTTGGGCGATGCCATTATCTCCGTTAATGGGAATAAATTTCAAATTTTATTAAATTATCGAAGTAACAATGAAGTACGGTGAGCAAATAAAGAAGGCATCACCCCTCTTCTCTAATTAGGTTACAATTTGAAATGAGTGTGACTACTCCGTGTGTTTTACTCCTGTAGGCCACGGTTTTCATCGTGTAGCGGTCTTTAACGGTTCAAGAATGAACGATCCCACGCTCTCAAAGGTCAAACCGGTTCGAATTTCCAACAGTCTCTCAGGAATGTTCAATGTCGAAAAGGACCGGTCCTACTAGGACCGGTCCTTGCGGTCTTCATTTCCCAAGGACCGTAGGACCGTGGTCCTTAAGCTTGCCAAGGACCGCCCCGCACTAGTTCTAACGTCGTGGCTTTAGTCAAGATACATTCCACATCTCGTAGGGGTATGAATGAATACCTGACTATAGATGGAATGAAGTTGACGTCTCATGGGTCTTTGTTATTGTTTTTTTTTTTTTTTTTTTTTTTTTTTTCGATATCCACGTTTATAAGTGATCTCGCTTAAGTGTATGATTCCGACTATAATAGTTCATGGTTACACAGAAATGTGTGTTTTGGTCCGTTATACTTCCGGATGGCAATGTTGTGATCTTCTTATCCAAGCGCATACTGTCCTGATTTGAAGTACACACACACACACACACACACACACACAAACTTTACATCAATCACAACGAAATAAACCTAGACGGAACACAACCAAAAACAAAAACCAACCAAACAAAACAGAATCAGATATTATTATAATATATAAATAAATAATCTTCAGTTGCATCAAGACCGTATTATAATAATATTATGACTGTCAAACGAAGCCAGTTCCAAAGGTGGGGGAGAGAAACAAGAGGGTAGAAAAGAAAGCACGATAATGGACGGGAAGTCGGTATCATGAGGCATAAATGCCAGTGATTGAAGTTAATCCTGTGACAGGAATGCGCCATTTCACAACGGCCTAACCTCCCCTGGGCACCCCGTTGCTAAGGGGATAACTAGGCAATGCGTCGGGCAGAAAGAAAACAAGGCGTTAAAAGCCAATAATGAGGTGGCTGAGAATCATTCACGTAACAATGGAAAGATGCCTGCACGAGGCGTTAATGACCGAACAGTTACCACACCTCGCCTTGCATGATGAGGTCAACGTCAGAAGTCAGTCAGTGATCAAACTTATACGATGGCTTTTATCCAACGATGGAGGAACTGCAAAACAGTATGAATAACACTACAGACGAATGAGATAATAGTTGTAGTGTTATTCATCCTGTTTTGTTGACAAATGGGAATTCCGAAACGTCCGTTTTATCTGTTCTCGTATATTAAATTGAGGTTTACGTTCAATTTCACATTGTCATTTATTTCTTCGAGCTTCGAGTAGTACCATGTACATTACTGTAATGCGAATACACCGTTAAGACAATATGGAACTCAACTCTCTACCACACAAATGACATGACTAATAAATCACCCTCATAAGAAAAATAAAAAAGGTGGCTGTCGCTACCCGGTGCATCGAGTGTGCTTGAGTTACATGTCTGTAAAGAGTGCTGGTGAAGAAAAAAAGTGGACAAAAAGAAGAAAAAAAGAGAAGAAAGATTAGGAGGTCAGCGATAGGGCCGTAATGAACAGAGCCATGTGTCAGTTGGTATTTGGCCAGAGGCATGGAAACGTTCTATTATGGCCGCTACATACTTCAGTTAAAACCATCAGTTAGAAATTGGGAGTAAATCACTCAGTTACACCGGAAAGTAAAACAATAGCTTGTTGTCAAGGAGGAACACGTGAATAGTGTTGATATGTGACTTATTGCAATAAATAAAAGAAAAGAAAAGAAATCATAATATCGTAAATAGACAATAATTTGAGGGTTGTACGCGTAGACTTTATCAATTTTGACACCTTGATTTTCAAAGATAGATCGGAGTAATAATTGTGCTAAAAGTTTTCTTCCTTGCTAAAAAAATATCAAAGGTAACAAGCTCTAAAATATCTACATATCATGCTTAATTAACTGACTCAGGCCAAACTGTCATTTTAGCTGCCAGCTCCTATCCACACCTTCCACTCCACCAGCAGGTCGGTCGCCATGAGTAAAACCCGCATTCCAACTGCACGTGTGTGACGGTCTTAAGAGTGTTGGTACACTCAAAGTCGGTCAGCGGTCGGAAGGAACTTAATGGATAGAACCACTGTAACCCCGAGTCCATTACTCAAAAAAACAAAGAAAAGCCAAAGGTTTTCGATCGGATCGAAATCAACGACCTTTCGCTTGGAAAATGGGTGAAGTATTGAGCTTACTCTTGGTAAGAGACACCGAGTCATCCAGAGAAAAAGAGACTAACATGGCCATTCTGCAATAAAAGAAAAGGAAAACAAAACAAAACAAAACAAAACAAAAAAACCCCGAAAAAACAAAACAAAAAACAAAACAAAAACAAACAAACAAAAAAAAAA
>NC_088360.1:9928890-9948890 GCF_034508935.2 Berghia stephanieae | reverse complement strand
GCGAGTGCTCTACAAGTAGTGAACCATACAGACAGTTAGAAAAAAATATATATTGAGTATTGAATGGTCAACCGCTTTATTTACTATTTCGATGATTGCGTTCAAAGTTCACCATTCATGAAGATGAAATTTGTTCGATTATCCATTCATATGAATTCTATAGAGTTTAAAGTCGGTTAATGCCATAGCTATTCCTCCCACAAATTAAATATAGAAAATAATATGTCTTTGAAATGTATTCTTAGTTACACGTATGGAGTATCAACTAACATTACAATCGTCTGATACATGGTTATGGAATCCAGTCATTATTATATCATGTTTAAGTGATATTATGACTCTCTACATTGTAAGCACCCCCGCCCATTATCCATTTGGTCGCACAATAATAATAATAATAATAATAATAATAATAATAATAATAATAATAATAATAATAATAATAATAATAATAATAATAATAATAATAGCGTCTACAACAATGGCTATTACCAATTTGATAGGTGAATTGGCGAAAACACTACTTTTACTAGAGGGGACAAGTTTAAGATGTTTGTCTCTAGATGCAAAACAAACATAAGACAAAACTGGTTCGGTATTCGTATTGTTCAGAAATGGAACAGTTTGAAATTTGAAACAAAGAATGCAAAATCTATGGATTATTTCAAGGTGTTAGTAGACAGGAAATTATATGATGGGAGATTTACAGACGAATAATACGTGTTTGCACTGCTGTTGACATGGCTTCAATCTTGTATGTATATATTATGCATTATTATATTATTATGGTTATCTTCTATATGCGTGTGTGTGTGTGCGTGTGTGTGTGTGTGTGTGTGCTTTGCATGTCACGGTTAAAGATATATGTTTGTACACCACATGAGTACATTTAAGTTGAAATACTATCTTTACCACGTGGTTCATTATTGTAATCCTTAATCAATAGATTTATGGCATTACTATTAATATTAAGGGCATTCAAGGGATCTTATCCTTTTTTGCCCTATACCACATGTTATGTTATGTTACTTTAGAGCTTTGATCAACACACCATTGATATGTGCAGAATAAATAGAAATAAGGAAAAGAATACAGGATAGTGTATATAATTGAGAGAGTATGCGTAAGTGCGTGCCTATGAGTTTGCGTGAGTGAGAGAGACAGAGTGAGTGAGTGAGAGAGAGAGAGAAAGAGAGAAAGAGAGAGAGACAGAGACACACACAGAGAGAGAGAGAGAGAGAGAGAGAGAGAGAGAGAGAGAGAGAGAGAGAGAGAGAGAGAGAGAGGAGAAGAAGAAGAGGGAAGATGTGGGATGAATATTTTTTTTTAATTCCTTATTTAAATCAGAAAATAAAATTGATTTTAAAGGAAATCCAACCAGCTTTTTGTGAACATGTCAGGAACAGGAAAACATTGTTTGGTCAAAGCCTATATGTTGCCCATTGGCTGTTTTAAAGAGAATAATGGTAATTAAATAGATTGATGGATAAGTGATTAAATAAAGGAAAAAATACACAAGCAGAGCTGCCAACCCCATCTGATGAGAATGTGTACAATGGGACCTCAAAATGGGGGAGATTTCATAAAAATGGGTACAAGTCTGAAATTGATGGAAACTAACCATTTTTGTTTGTTTGTTTGTTGCTTTAGGTCTCTTCCAACACAATTGAGGTTATATGAGAGACCGCTGAAACAAAAAAACAAGCAATCTAACAAAAATAGTACAAATGTAAATCAATATCATAACCTAAAGATATCATAAGCTAAATTATAAATAACCAAGAACAAACAGGCAGAAGATTTACAGAAAAAAAAATATCCCCTGTCAAAAATACAATCACAAACCAAAGAAGCAGGATAGGCTAGTAAAGAGAAGAAGAAACGACATCACTATCGGATCGTACACCCATGCGAACATCATAGGTATATGATTCAAGGGTGATGCTCCCATCCAACCACCCGCAAACTAACCATTGTGAAAGTAAGAGGAAGGTATAATTACATAAAGTCACACCACACAAGCTCAATTGCAGCAACAATGATGTTCCCAAGACTATAATCCAATCCTTTCAGAATTCTACCTCCCAGCATGAAGATCATAATTGGTCAAAAAATATATGAATATCCACTTGGTCACCAAGGTTTCTCAATAGGCTAGTAATAATATGAATTACAACTAAAGAAAACTGAAGTGACTCTGCACACTAAAAATGGGTACAATCTTGGGGGAAATGTGTACAAGCGTACAATCACTGAAAATGCGTACAATTCCGCATTTTTTGCAGTAGGTTGGCAGCTCTGCAAAGTAATAAATAAATAAATAAATAAATAAATAAATAAATAAATAAATAAATAAATAAATAAATAAATAAATAAATAAAAGAAAACTATAACTCCTTTTGTACCTTGGACACAAAGTCATTTCAATGCGCTCACACAGCTTCGAAAATTCGGTTACAAAAATAAAAAGACCTTGTGGAATCAGTCAATTCAAGAATACGTGCTATCTATCCATGAAGGTGAATTAGATTTACACTTGTAGGTCTCGGCAACCATCATAATATATATTATTATCGCCACCAAAACAAACCAAACAAAAAGTTTCCCTATAAAAATCGTTATTGAACCAGACACCTTTCTAATGTATTGCTAATCTTTCGCGGATATGGATTGCGTGATATGATCAAAGACAGTCAATGATCATTATCATTGATACAAATTCCTGAGGACAAATCGCCTTTCGCATCGTGTTAAGTGGTACAGAAAAATTGCGACTGATGGGTGTCATTGTTTTTTGTTTTTTGTTGTTTTTGTTTTCAGCAGTCAGAGAGGTGATGATTACTCATTCCATTCAGCGTTGAAAGATAGAAACGATTATGTTGATGTTTGTCTTTTTTTTAAAAAACAATATAATTTGATGATGATTGCCAGCCGGTATTGGTGAGAAAACGACATATGTTTACGGGTTTTTTAAATTGGTTTTCCTATGCCCTGAGATTTTTTTTCTTTTTTTTTTTTTCTCCCTTTCCTCTCTCCATTCACTGATGTTAGTTTATCATATAAACCAGGGCCAAATTCTAAGGATGATTGATTCGACTGGCTGATGCCTTCTGAAGATGTCCATTTACTAAGATGAATAGATTGGCCGAAGAGATGGAAATAATACCTTATTATGTCAAGCGAACGTGCGGATGCAGAAGACACAATCCTTCATAGCATTGACCTGTCATGGCCTACTCGTGCAGATCTTTCCTATACGGTCCTGTTCAACACTCGTTATTGTTAATCTACATTTCTCTGTGACCTCTCCTTTGTTTTTTTTTTATATTCATACCCAGAGTACGACAAACAACAATTGTGGCTCCAGCTTGCTGTCGAAACGAATCCCATCACTGTCAGCATCCGTTGTCAGAAGACAATGTAGCAAGACTAAACCCCAAATCGTGTATCGCAGAACGGGCATTAACAAGTTTTTACAGTAGTTCGGCCATTTGGCGCTGGTCTGCATCTTTAAGTGTTTTTCCTAGAAAATCTAAATTAGATCCTCACCTCATTCTCTGTCTGACTGGGGTGGTCGTAGTCCAAATATATATATACATATATATATATATATATATATATATATATATATATATATATATATATATATATATATATATATATATATATATCATCATCATCATCATCATCTAGTCAGCTGATCCTGCGTAGGACGTTGCTTCCCGAACTTTCTTGCGAAACAGATTACGGTTTTCCGCCAGTCTACTTGCTTGAGTTGCTGTCATTCCCAGCCATTCACACATATCTTGTTCCCAGCTTCTTGTTGGTCTAGCTCTTCCTCTCTTGCCGTCTACCCTTGTCTGCAGAATGTGCTTTTCTAATGATTCGTGGCGAGTCGTGTGGCCAAAATAGTTCAGTTTCAATTTCTTTACAGTTTGAAGAAGAATTGGTGATTTTATTCCGATCCTTCTCAGGACTTCTTTGTTTGTTTGTTTTTCAGTCCATGATATTCTGAGTATTTTTTCTGTAGCATGCCATTTCAAAAGCTGTGATCTTTGTGCTCTCTGCTTTGCTGATAGTCCATGCTTCGCATCCATATGTTGCAGTTTGGAAAACAACACTTTTGAGGATTTTGATTTTTGTTTGAATGCACTGCCCTTTCCAGATATTATTCATCTTTTCTATCTTTGATTTTGCCATTGCTAGTCTCCTCCTCTTCTCTGGGGCCGATTTCCCGTTGTACTCAATCCTGGCTCCAAGATATTCAAAATTCTTTACTCTTTCTATTTCTTCTCCATTGATTTTTATGATGGCATCTGTTTTGCACTTGTCAGTATTCATGATTTTGGTCTTCTTTATATTCAGCTTAAGGCCTTTGGTCTCGCTATGTTCCTTTACAGATGTTATTAGATTCTCTAGTCCCCCGGTGTTGTGGACAATAGTGCAGTGTCGTCTGCGTACCTCAGATCTTTTTTGGGTAGACCTTGCATTTTAGGTTCGTTGTAATTACTTCTCCTGACATCGTTTTCCACATCTCGCATTATACTTTCAGTGTAAATGCTGAACAAATGGGGCGATAGAATACATCCCTGTCTTACTCCTTTTGTAACTTTGAACCATTCTGTTGTTCCGCTTTCTAGTTGTACCGCTGATTGTTGGTTCTCATAGAGGGATCTTATCAGGTTTCTAATTCTAGGATCAAAGTTCATCTCCAGGAGAGTTTCCCATAGTTTCTCATGATTAACACAATCAAAAGCTTTCGAATAGTCTATAAAACAAGTGTGGAGGCCAGAATTTATGTCTCGATGCTTCTGAATAATTTGACGCAAATTGAATATGTGGTCTCTTGTCCCTGTTTTTTCTAAAACCTGCCTGGGTGTTACTGACTTCTTCTTCCAGTTTACGTTTAATCCTGTTCATGATAATTTTTAGAAGGATTTTGCTTGCATGACTGATGAGTGATATTGTTCGGTAGTTGGAGCATAGTTGTAAGTCTCCTTTCTTAGGCAATGGTATAAAAATTGCTCTCCTCCAATCTGAGGGCCAAATTTCTTTCTCCCAAATTTTCGTGCAAAGTCTTAGATACACTTCAACTCCTTCATCTTCGCTTGCTTTTATCATCTCAGCTTGAATGTTGTCACAACCTGGACTTTTCCCATCTTTAAGTGATTTAATTGCCCATTCTATTTCAGATTTTAGAGGTGGTAAGCTAGATTCTTCGTTTTCATTTTGCCTGTTGTTTTGCAAAGGTTGGATTTCGTTTATTTGGTCTATTTGGTTTATTTGATATATAAATATATATATATATATATATATATATATATATATATATATATATATATATATATATATATTATATCCAATAGTTAGTTTCATTTCTTCAAATGGACATAAAAGACAGATATATAATTTTCATATACAGTTTGAAACCTGAGAAAATTAAAGTGGTCAGTGTTTGGAGCAATTTGGTGCAAGCTTCTAAAAGTTTAGCATTTAAAAATCATTGACAAAAAATTGGGTATCCCGAATTGCCAATTAAAAGAAAACACAATATTTTTAATTTTAATGAAATTTATTTATTTATTTATTAATTTTTTTTTTTAACCAAACGGTGCAACCAAACGTCCGAGAATTAGCACCGAAGAGGTTAATGGTGCAATCATTAACAAACATGAACAAACACCGTTGAAAACAGCTACTTAATCTATAATAGAGCATGGCATCAGTTAACAAACTGTACATCGTCGGTCACATGATGCTGGTTTGAAAGCACGAAGGCCATCTAAATGTCCTTTACTTACTACTCGTACCAATCACAAATAAACAGAATGTTGTGAGCTCTCCGCCAAGAATGCTGGACATTAGCTCAATGGTTCAGGGTGCTATTTATCAAAGAAGCTAAATCTGAAATCGATTCGGTCAACAGACGAATGAGATGGTATCGAAGAATAAACCACAGATTCGATGATGATAACATCCAGAAAGTACGAAACAGAAGTTATGGTTTTTCTGTCATGGTGTGGCGAGGGATTGCAGCCGGATGCAAAACGCCTTTGGTTTGAATTGAAGGAAGAACGTGTGCTCAAGAGTCCATAGCTCAAGTTCCTGAACAACTTGTTCTTTTTATTAATAATTTTAACAATAAAGTGGGTGTATGCGTACATGATAATGTCCCACCTCATGGAGCACTTGTTACTAAACTGTTTTTACAAGAACATCGTATTAATACAATGAATTGGCAAGCGGTTAGTCCTAACCTAAACCCAATTGAGCACTTGAGCACATGTGCAGTCATCAAATACAATTAGAAGCACAGGGAGCTCCCAAAAAACGCAGAATCGTTGTTCCATCTATTAACAGACCTGT
This sequence comes from Berghia stephanieae, assembly GCF_034508935.2. Classification (NCBI taxonomy): domain Eukaryota; kingdom Metazoa; phylum Mollusca; class Gastropoda; order Nudibranchia; family Aeolidiidae; genus Berghia; species Berghia stephanieae. The sequence goes on along the minus strand of NC_088360.1, from coordinate 9,942,524 downwards.
AGAATGAAATGAGTGACTGCTTTTATTGCGAAACGTATAAAGACACTGGGTACACAAAATACTAGCACAATCAATAATTAAGCCCGTTTTTAAAAAGGTGCTGTATTATTGTGATTCTATTTTCTGTTATTGTAATAATGTTAATTGTAAAGGAAATTTTCCCACCTTTCTTGTCGAATATAGATCGTGATAAATTGATTACATTTCATGTACCTAAATAGGAATTATTCTTGTGGAACTTACTTTTGGAAGTGACTGTGTTTGTGTGTGTGTGTGTGTGTGTGTGTGTTGGTTTTAAATATATACACATAATACATTATACATAACATTTACATACAACATACATCATATAAAACATAACACATTATATACATACATACATACATACATACATAATACATACATACATATACATCATACATACATACATAATACATACATATACATAAACAATACATACATACATACATACATACATACATACATACATACATACATACATAACCGCGTTCATCCCCAGAATTTTCAATACAGGCAACCAATCACTGTAAAAGGACGGAATTCTCTATTCAATCTAATAATATCTCAAAACTGTCTCAGAGCCGGTGGTCTGGATAATTGCGAGAATTCACCCTATGCCAGGTCTCAGGTTTATTGGAGCTATCCAATTTCGCCACACAGTCAATTTCGGTTTTGATGGACTCACTTCCTCCTGACTGCTGGGTCACAAAGTATTTTGTGTTAAAAAGGCGAGCGAGGACACTTTAAATAAACGAATATGCACACAATTTCATATGAAATGTTTCATAGTTCAATGCGCTTTAATTCGTTAACTCGGTGAGTCAAAATAAATAAATTTCATAAGACTGAAGCCATCTTTAGACACTCGTACCACGGCAACTCATAATATCTATCCTACTATTAAAGGATGCCCACCCCTGGCCATTTACACAATATTCATTTATATATTTTTATTTTTAAAAAGACGCGGGTAAAGGGTGGGGTTGCTGGTGCAAGTTCAAGGTTATGAACATAAGAAAATAAAACAATTAGGCTAATTAAAAACTACTTCGTATTCAGTAGTATATTATCTTAAGCGGACATCTTGGCTACTACAAAAACATTTCGTTATCTAATTAGAAAAAGGTGACAAAAAACAGACGGTGGAAAGAAAAGAAAAAAAAAAAGAAATTTGATATTGATCTAGTAGGCTTTCGTGAAGGGGTTGAAAAACATTGGTCCTTATTTTTTACAATTAAAAACGAACAGCTAGACACATTTTGCGTTTTATCGTTGCTGCTAATTTCTCACCCATTTCAGATAGATAAACAACGAATGAGGTTTGATCAGTGTAAGTTCAGCTACTCGGGGGACCAATCTAATAAGCTATATATTTTTTTAAAGTTTAGATGAATTTATCTTGACCGCTGGTGGGAAAATAGCTTTATAATGCTCAGACAAAATGGTGAAAGATAGACTTTAATTTGTATCCGTAATCGATTATTGATTCTTCCCTCTCTCTCTCTCTCTCTCTCTCTCTCTCTCTCTCTCTCTCTCTCTCTCTCTCCAGCGCGCGCGAGCGCTTTCTTTATCTATCTTTCTTTCTTTCTTTCTCTCTTCTCTATCTATCTATCTATCTATCTATCTATCTATCTATCTATCTATCTATCTATCTATCTATCTATCTATCTCTCTATCTATCTATCTATCTATCTATCTATCTATCTATCTATCCCTCATTCTGTGAGATATTGGTGTGCACGAATATATAAATTGCTCGACTGTCTAAGGAGCTTGTATTATATTATAGTCAGATTTTTAATAAATGGCGCGTGTTTTTCTTCTTGTTCACAACTGCCCCTCAATGCACAGCTGCAAAAAATTGTATGAACCTCTGAATGAATTTGTCTTAATAAAAAAATATTTTTTTCATGAATTTTAAAATAATTGGAAAAGATTTCGTTTATTACAGCTATATTAAAATCGATAACATGTGAGGATCGGAACTAATAGGAGATCTACATTATCAAAATTATGAATTTTCCGCATATCCATTTTGAAGGAATTCGTTGAACTGGAGTGTTCGGTTAAACAATACACGTGCAGTATTTGAATATGAAGCAACGAATGGCAATTATTAACTATCAGACATCTACATTTTATAACTATCAATATACATTACTGGTGAATAGAAACGAAAATGAACATAACGCGCTTCCAATATAATTTTGATTGCAAAAGCTTGAGAAATAGCTTGTGTTTATGCCAAAGAGGATTACACAAATTTATGTAGACTGGTCAAAAGTTTTGTTTGTTTGTTTGTTGCTTTAGGTCTCTTCCAACACAATTGAGGTTATATGAGAGACCGCTGAAACAAAAAAAAAAACAAGCAATCTAACAAAAATAGTACAAATGTAAATCAAAATCATACCTAAAGATATCATAAGCTAAATTATAAACAACCAAGAACAAACAGGCAGAGGATTTACAGGAAAAAAAATATCCCCTGTCAAAAATACAATCACAAACCAAAGAAGCAGGATAGGCTAGTAAAGAGAAGAAGAAACGACATCACTATCGGATCGTACACCCATGCGAACATCATAGGTATATGATTCAAGGGTGATGCTCCCATCCAACCACCCGCCTGGTCAAAAGTAAAAATTCATCAATTATGGACAGCGTCTCAACAAATATGTGTTCAACAATAACAACAACAACAACTACAACAATAACAACAACCAAGACATTTTGGACTAATCAATCAGCACAGTCTGATGACGAGGATGATGAAAAGGAGAAATGAAACGACTATAGAGGGATTTCGAGCATCACTCTATCCAATGAAATGTCATTTTCCTCTAGTTTGCGAAGGTTGAGGCATGCCTTTTCTCAGTCTACTCTTTATCAGTTATTATTGCCTCGTCGGTGAGAGTAAATTTGGTGTTCCTCCTCTCAATCTTGCCCTGTACTTAGGCCCAATGACCTCGATTGGATTACGCTCACAGTGATATGGGGGGAGTCGCGCAACCTCGTGTCAGAAGTACTTGATAAGACAGTCTGCTTTGAAAGCTGTTTCTGGTTCATTTTTTTTTTTACTAAGGAGTGTAGAATATGAAGTACTGTCTGATTGAAACCATGAAATCATGTCAGCTTTTATATTTGCCAAAGATGGAGCCTTAAAGTGACCATGTCCAACGAATGGTAGCGTTGTCCAATACAATACAGCTGGGTGCTTCAATGGAGGGCAGCAAATGATATTTAGTCAGTCTTAAAACACCTTTGCATTGACCCCAGAATAATATTCCAGATGATACAGAGAAGAAAAAATGGCATGGCATCCTTTTAAATTTCCACTATCATCACCACCTGCAAAAATAACAATGATTCTCTGTCCAGAACCCATGGTCCTTTTTCTGTTTCTTTTCGCAGCTCTACGAGAGTAAAACCGATAAAGATTCCGTACTGTATCGTGTTGTTTAAGAGCCTAATATGTTTTTAAAACCTTTAAAGGCCCTGTGAAACGTTCATGCATTGACAAAAATTTGTCAAAGTTATGTAAACAGTGTTTGTTAACTTGACAATATTGAGTATACAATCACTATTTCAAATGATTTAAAGCAAGAAATTTCATATCAGTCTTTGGTAATTGCGACATGATGTAGATATTATGCCATAAATAATAAATTCAAAATTTAATACAAATTACATAAGTGGTATGTTTATAACACTTGAAGCGAATTGTTATTATTTGGAAAGAAGTATGACGTACTACGTCAGCACAAGATATTTTGGAAAGACGATGGAATCTAGATTCAGTTAAGACAAATTGAGTCAGAGGTTGACACAAATTTTTACAACTTTTGATAGAGGGACAACTGAGAAAAACCAGAAAAACACGCGCCATTAATAAAAAATCTGACTATAATATTCTTACGTCTTATTTCGCCTATTTCGCAGTTCATTGAATCATCAAGACAGAATCATTCTGAATATTTCTTAAAACTCAATTCCGATTGATTTCACCAGTAATTGTTATCTTTGGAATGATCAACATGAATCGAAATAAAATAATAAAAAAGAGGAGAGTCCGCACGGGGAGATATATTGTGTGCTAAGCTTTTGATTCCTCTCATAAGGATGGGATTAAATGATGAAATTCAAAGAGAACGAAATTGAAATTTGAAGACCAGGGTATAGAAAAAGATCTTTTGTTGCTTGTTATCCTAAATTTATATTGACTGCATCGACTGAAACCCTCGCCCTCTTTTTCTTCTCCATCTCCTCCTTCTCCCTTCCCTCCTCCTCCTCCTCTTCTTCTTCTTCTTCTTCTTCTTCTTCTTCTTCTTCTCTTCTTCTTCTTCTTCTTCTCTTCTTCTTCTTCTTCTTCGTCTTGTGTATATTTTTTTAAGAATCTAAAATTGAATAAAAAGTTATTAGAGACAGGAAGTTTGTCCCATAGATAAAATGTATTTTGAAATCTTTTTTTTTAATCGATAAATTGTAATTAAAAAAACAAAAACAGACCCAACAATAAAAGAAGTGAAGATCGCCATTGATACGAGTTGATAATATTATTATTACCATAATATGTACGGTTTTATATCTCTACTTCCTAGTTTATATTTTATTTGATTTAACGATACTGGGTAAATACAAACTTTGAGGTCTCTCGACTTCCTAGTTTGTATATCATTTGATTTATATTGAGATTGGCGAATTTGCATTTCTATAAAGTCATTCATTTAATCCTTTGCACAAAGTTACCCTCTTCGTCGGTCGTGATGTGGCAACTATTTTTTTTAAAATACGACATCGTATTTGTAAGATGTTACTTTATCTTTATATTTAATCCAAATGAATTAGATAATAATGAATGATAAATTACAATTTTCCCTTTATTCATCAAACAATGGAGAAAAAAAAAAGGGGGGGGGGGGTGTCTATTTTGAGGTGGAAATGGAATGAGCCAGGCGCTAGTCGCATTTCAGAGCCGCAAAAAGAGAAATGTGCGTTAAATTTCCTGCTCAAGAAAGAAACGAAATGCCTAATGCGGGGTTCAAACCTGGAATTCCCGGATGTTGGTATAGTGCCTTATCCACGTGGCACCCCTCTCATCTTTACAGGCGGGGAATGATTTTCCCTCTCTTACTTGGTTGATCAGTGGCTGAATTTGATCTGTATTTGAGATAAAGTGCATCGATCAGGAGGGACCTCGACAATACGGGTTGCTGTCTATTTCGCAATAGAAAATCCGTGGTGAACTCTAGTTTCAATGGCACCACGCTTTTGTTGGATATTATCTAAGGAATGCCCTCCCGACGGATTATCACCGTGTCGTGGTGGGAGGGCTTGCGTATCTCGAACCTCGGACCTCCAATAAGAGAAAATAGGAGAGAGATCAGACGAAGAGTAATCCACCGGCCCTCCAGGAATGGGGGTTGAGCGTAGGGTTAACAACCCACCTGATAAAAAGCAAACTGTTACAGAAACAGAAACCAGACGTAAATCCACAACCGGCGGCAGCAGAGAAGCGGACCAGAATACTGGCTTCATGACGGTAGGAGGTCAAAGCCGAAAGAACACCCCCGACCAGATTGCAGATCTGTTGTCACCAAAACGCAAGCTCAATGTCTCGTGCTGGAATGTTAGGACCCTATATCAAAAAGGAAAACTGGCACAAGCCCAGCGCGAGATGTTGAACTACAAGATCGATTTGCAAGAATATTAGAGGCAAGATGGACAGGAGCTGGGCAGCGCTCTCTAATGGTGACCTGATCATTTGGTCAGGACGAAAGGATGACGAACACAGAGGTGTTGCACTCTTGATAGCCAGGCAAAACAAGTTACTATTGGAATGGAAACCGATAAGTGAAAGAATTTTATACACAAGACACAACTCAAAATACACCAAACTATCAATCCTCACATGTTACGCACCTACAGAGGATTCAGATGAGGAAAACAAAGAAGAATTTTACGATATTTTAAGAATGGCCGTTGAAAACATTCCAAGATATGATATGCTCATGATCATCGGAGACCTTAATGCAAGAGTTGGCAATACAGTTGAAGAACAAACAAGTCAGTCCGTTGGAAAGGAAGGCATAGGGGTGATGAACAACAATAGAAGCAGACTGGCAGAATTTTGCGAAGAACACAGCCTCATTATTGGTGGAACTTTCTTCCCACACAAAAACATACACAAATTGACCTGGAAATCACCAGATGGAAAAACAGAAAGCCATATAGACCATATAATTATGAACAGAAAATGGACGAGCAGCTTAAACGATGTCAGAGTCAGACGATTGGCAGACATTAGAAGTGACCACCATCTTGTCACAGCCAAAATCTCTACTAAATTGATGAAAACAAAAATAGCAAAACAGAAGGAGAAACGTTTCAACACAGATAAATTGAAAATCCCAGATATCCAAAACAATTTCAATATCTCAGTAAGAAACAAATTCAGTGCAATACAAGATATTACAAACATGACAATCCAAGATTTCAACCACATCATGCAGGAAAGTGCCACTGAACACTTAGGACACAATAAATCCAATACAGAGAATTGGATATCAGCAAGGTCATGGGAGCTCATTAACCAAAGAAAATCAATCAAACTAAATCTCTTGAACGCTAAATCCCCACGACTGAAAGAAAGGCTATCCAGTGAATACTCATTGAAGGATAAAGAAGTGAAAAAATCCACAAGAAAAGACAAAAGAGATTTTGCAGAAAATTTAGCAACTGAAGCAGAAAATGCAGCTGTAAGACAAGACGCACAGACGCTATACAAAATCACAAAAAAAGCTCTCAGGAAACAGAAGTTATGGTCAAGAGAAACCATTAAAATCCCAAGATGGTAGTGTCATCACAGACGAAAATGAGAAAATTGAAAGATGGAGAGAATATTTCGCAAAACTTCTGAACAGACCAGACCCATCTTCTTACACAGATATCCCAGAAGCAGAAATGGACGTAGAGGTTAATCTTGGTCCAATCACTGAGCATGACGTGCACGAGGCAATACAACAACAAAAAAATGGCAAGGCCCCAGGTATTGACAAAATCAGTGCGGAAATGCTTAAAGAGAACTCGCAAGAAATGTCCAAAATTCTCAGTAAATTGTTCACCAACATTTGGGAAAATGAAGAAATACCAGAGGATTGGCAGAAAGGCATCATCCATAAAAAAGCAAAGAAAAGAGACCTGGGAAATTGTGCTAACTGGCGTGGAATCACACTCCTGTCCGTAACGAGCAAATTTTTAAATAGAATCCTTCTGAAAAGAATCTCACCTCACATTGAAAACATTCTTAGAAAAGAGCAGGCAGGGTTCAGAAAAGGGAAGTCATGCAGTGATCACATATTTACCCTGAGACAAATCCTGGAGCAAAGCATTGAATGGAACAGACCCCTCTACACCATTTTTGTCGATTTTGAAAAAGCCTTTGACAACTTACACAGAGAGTCCCTGTGGAAAATACTCCGCCATTATGGTATACCGATGAAGATAGTCAACTTAATAAAAGCAATGTACAGCAACTACCAATGCCAAGTGATCTGTGGTAACAATTTAATAGACAGCTTTAATGTAACAACTGGTGTAAAACAAGGCTGAATGCTCTCCCCGCTTCTGTTTATCCTGGCTCTAGACTGACTCATGAAAAATACAATTGATGGTAAGAAGAGAGGCATTCGCTGGACACTGACATCCTTTCTGGAAGATATAGAATACGCTGATGATATCGCGTTAGTTTCCAGTACACACAGAGACGCCTCAGAGAAACTAAACGTACTACACAAGAACGCCTCGAAAATTGGACTGAAAATAAATTTCGATAAGACTGTGTACATTAGGGTGAGCCCAAAACATGACAGTGAAATTAGGATAGATGAACATATAATTGAAGAGGTAACAAAGTTCTCCTACCTCGCATCCAAAATAACAGACGACGGAAATGCAGAACATGATATCAAGCACATAATTCAAAAGGCATGCTGAAAAACTTTTGGAAATCAAAGCAAATAATGAGAAAGACAAAGCTGAAAATATACAAGAGCAATGTTTTAAGTGTACTGCTTTATGGAAGTGAAAGCTGGAAATGACATCCTCCTTAATACAGAAACTAGAATCCTTTCAGAACAAGTGTTTAAAAAGAATTTTTAATTTATTTTGTCCTTCAAAAATAAAAACAGTGGATCTATTAAAGAAAGCTTACTGCACTAGCATTGAAAGCCAAATAAAAAGAAGAAGATGGCGTTGGCTGGGTCATGTGGCCAGAATGGAAAAAGGGTCACTTCCCAAGACAGCCTTGTACTGGACAGCAGATGGGAAGAGAAAGCGGGGAAGACCCAAAGAAACCTGGCGAAGGACCATGGAGAAAGAATTAAAGGAAGCAGGCCTGTCCTGGAATACAGCCACCGCAAAAGCAGCCGATCGCAAAAAATGGAGATGTCTGGTGGATGCCCTATGTGCCTCAAGATCCGAATAGGATTAAGTAAGTATCTAAGGAATGTCATCCACGCGACAAACACCAGTTTGTGACTCCACATCATACCACACAGAGGAGGACAGTTTGAGACCAGTTTAAGCGTTTGCAGTACAGACTTGCCAATCGAACGTGCCTAACGGCAAAATCGCTCCATCACTGGGGACCTTCCATCTGTCCCAGATGTACACGATGTAAGAATTAAAGGAAGCAGGCCTGTCCTGGAATACAGCCACCGCAAAAGCAGCCGATCGCAAAAAATGGAGATGTCTGGTGGATGCCCTATGTGCCTCAAGATCCGAATAGGATTAAGTAAGTATCTAAGGAATGTCATCCACGCGACAAACACCAGTTTGTGACTCCACATCATACCACACAGAGGAGGACAGTTTGAGACCAGTTTAAGCGTTTGCAGTACAGACTTGCCAATCGAACGTGCCTAACGGCAAAATCGCTCCATCACTGGGGACCTTCCATCTGTCCCAGATGTACACGATGTGGGAAAGAACCCAAAACCGCAGAGCATCTAGTTGAACGGTGTGTTGTGACGAAGCTTCCTGGCGGGTTTGCGACGGTGCACGAGTGCGGTAAAGAATTTGCGGATTGGGTCGATCGTCATAGCAAAGCAGTGTGAGCACTAATAGAAGCTGTTGCCAATCGACAACCATTGGGTGACTTGTTTGTTTGTTGGTTTCTTGGTGTTGTTTATTAGCTATTTCAACCTAAAAAAGAGCATGTTTTTCAACTTTCAAAAAGACAAAATCATATTTCAATTTCAAGAAGCACGGTGCAAGAGTTATTTAATGCCATGACGCAATGAATGGATCAGGTGGGCGAAGAGGAGTGGGGCATAAATATATTTAACAACACGGGACCTGTTGTTGTGTTAATCTTTTTTTTAAGAGGGAGGGGGGGGGGGGAGAGTGTTTATATATATATATATATATATATATATATATATATATATATATATATATATATATATATATATATATATATATATATATATATATATATATTATATATATATTTAAAATTTTTTTTTTTTGAAGGGGGTATGCCGATGTGCACATATATGCAGGTCTGACATCTGAACCCACTTATGGGTCTGGTTTAACGTTGTTATAATGGACAATATTTTGCGTCATTTGATTTAGATTTTCATTGCAACAATTAGCCCATAAGGAATTGGGCTATCAGACCTGCAAATAAGTGCACGTCGGGGTATGCCAAAAAACAGGTTGACAATTCTGGACCATATGTACACAACATCTCTCGAAAGTCTCCTAATGTCTGGAATAAAAAAAAATGAAAACAAAGAAAGAGAAACTGTCCCAAAGAAATAAAAGCCCTGCAGAGTTAGACGCATGATATGCACGCGATTAGCGGATGCGAATCATCTGATCTGACGGATTGGACATTTTTGGGAAATGTAAAATTACCCTATTGTTAGATTAGATTTCGTTCCGATAAAAATCTGCAGAGGCCATTGACATGACTGCTCAAGCCACCCACTCCACTTACACATAGCCGCGCACACACACACACACACACACACACCAATATATACATACATACATACATATATACATACATATATACATACGTCCATACATACATACATACATACATACATACATACATACATACATACATACATACATACATACATACATACATACATACATACATCTTATCTTTCCTACTTACATACTATCTTCCAACCTACCCACCCACCCACCTACCTACCTAGATAATACACACATACATAAATACATACATACATCTTATCTTACTTATCTTACTTACCTATCTACCTACCCACCCTCTTACCTATCTACCTTTACACCCACTCACCCACCTACCTACCTATATCTTATCTTACTTATATATCCACTTACTTACCTATATACCTACCTACCGACCCACCTACATAGAAAAAGGTTATATACATACATACATACATACATACATACATACATACATACATACATACATACATACATACATACATACATACATATCAAAATTGTTTATTTCAGGAAATATACATGATAATGTAACAAGGGTAACATATTCATTGACATAATACCATTTCCTAAAATAATGTACAATGTATAGAGCTGGAGTATTAATTTGAACAGTGAAGTTTCAGACTCTGCCACAGAATGTCCCAGAGGTAATAATGATATTAGTGTTGATGACGATGATAATGATAATGACGACGATGATGACGATGATGACGATGAAGATGATGATGATGATGATGATGATGATGATGATGATGATGATGATGATGATGATGATGAAAACGATGATGACAATAACAGTGGTGGCTATGGCGGTGGAGACGACGACGATGAGAGTAACAACGGTAGCAATGATATTAATAATAATAACAACAACAACAATAATAATAATAATAATAATAATAATAATAATAATAATAATAATAATAATAATAATAATAATAATAATAATAATAATAATAATAATAATAATAATAATAATCCCTATCACTATAATATTAATAATAATGTTGATAATTGTGGTGATGATAACAACAGTACTAATAATTACGATGATGATAATAATGACAATAATAATAATAATAATAATAATAATAATAATAATAATAATAATAATAATAATAATAATAATAATAATGATGATGATGATGATGATGATGATGTTGATAATGATGATGATGATGATGATGATGATGATGATGATGATGATGATGATGATGGTGATGATAATAATAATAATAATAATAATAATAATAATAATAATAATAATAATAATAATAATAATAATAATAATAATAATAATAATAATAATAATAATAATAATAATAATAATAAACAGTAATGAAAAATTAAATCGATTATTACAATCATATACAAATTGATATATTTGGAATATTTGACAAATAGATGGATACATATAGATAGAGGGATATATAAATAGACAAATATCTATATTATTAAATATGTAGTGCTACTAATTATGATGAATTTTACATCTTTGTCTCCAAACTTTGTAAGAGCCAATGATGGCACTGTTGCTTATATATTTTGAAAGGACTTTTGCTTCTTTGCTTTTAATGCCCAGAATCTTTAAGCCATTCACAAATCTACCATGGACATAGCCGAGGCTACCTACAGAAAGAACGATAACCTCGGATTTATATCCAAGAGCATTTATTTCCATGCATAAAGGAAAGTACTTTTCAAATTTAGTTTGGAATGACTTGTTAATATGAGCATCAAATGGGACTGAAATTTCAACAATTTGGGCTGTTTTCATTTCTTTGTTGATTTTTAAAATGTCCGGTCGATTACTGTTAGTATTAAATGAGGATTTGTCACTGTCGAAAAAACTTGGTCTGGTGAATGTGTCTTTGAAAATTTGAGTAGTGTCGTTTTTAGGTATTTTGTCAAAAATAATGTCAACAATTCTGTTTTTGATATATTAATTTGAATTTTGTACATCCGTTTACAACGTGAGATACCGTATCTGACGGATGATTACAGATCTTGCAGCCTTTGGAGTACGACAATGGGTAATATGTATGAAGTAGACTGTCGCACTCCAGAAGCTGCAAGCGGCATTTTATAGCAAACGTTCTAATTTCGTCAGGGAATTTATGATTGAATATGAAACTGGAGGAGAGAGCGTGGTTTACCCCAGTGGCTTCTCTAACAATTCTTCCTTGGGACGCCAGTTCATGGAAATGGGTAGCTATCTCATTCAGTCTCACACTTTTAAGGAAGTTTTGAAAACATTTTGGGGACTTAAAAGAACAACTGACGTCACTATCAGCCTGTACAGACATCACATAATCTTCATCTTTTATTAAGGAAACATTTTGGCGGATACACTTTTCAAAAAGATCCACCCAAAATGACTTTGGCCAATTAACTTTTGTGTTATTTTGAAGGCGTTTGCCGTTGTGACAAAAACCGGCAAAAGTGTTTTCTTCGTTTTCGTCTAATGAGGCGCGTAGAATTTTTCTTTTCGTTAGATGAAGGTTCAGGCTGTTTGTGGCTGTTATCTTCACACTGTCATCGTCACAATTGAGGATGGACAGGGCAAAGGATAGGTGTTTTGCATAATAAATTATTTTAGGGTTTGGTAACCCGAGACCACCTTTTGATCTTGGACAAAACATGAATGACCTTGTACTCGAATTATTTAAATGTAACCAATTTCTAACTTTGTTCACAATTATATTTTCAATTTCATTAAGGTCCTTTTCGGTAAACACGAGATTACAAAAATAACACATTAGAATTGAAAAGCACATTGAACTCAAAAGACACAGTTTGGCTGAAGACGGCAGAGGGGAAACATCTAAAAGGTTCATATTGTTTCTAAATTTTTCGATTATCGTTTTTCGTTGATGTTCATCACTTTTGTTTGTCAGGTTGATGTTGTGTCCTAAATACGTGTAAAATTCTTCTTTTTCTAATGTTGGTATTTCATGTTGTTGTATTGTTACTGTTGGTAATTTGAATTTTTTGTTCCAGTTGTTACCTGAACGTTGGCCAGATGTTATGGCGCATTTTGGGGGTTTTATATTCATTCCCGTTGCATTCATAAATTGAGTTGTTTTATTGCACAATTGATTCATTACTTCTTCACTTTTTGCTAGTAACGTGACGTCGTCAACGTAACCTTGGATGGGTAGTGGCATCTGCGGAGAGGTATGGTTTTGTTCGATCCATCTTAGCCATTTATCTATTCCTTGTTCAAAGACAATTACAGACCATGGACATCCTTGGATTATACCTTTGTCTCTGTAGATTGTATTTGTGAGGTGATTTCGGACTTTTACTTGAAATGATGCTTTGTTATAAATATCCTTAGTAATGTTGATGAATACTGAAGGATATGAATATTCATTAAGTTGACGTAGCATGAATTCGTGATCTATACTTTCAAATGCATCTTTTATGTCTACAAAGCATAAATATAATTTTCCCGATGAGTGTAAAAAATCTGATACTGCACATTTTAACGAAAACACATGTTCTTGTAGCCCGTTCCTAGGTAATGAACCTTTCTGTGAATGTGACAGTCTCTCCGTGTCGACAATCCATTGCATGTGTCGATTTTGTATGAGTTTCAT
>NC_088360.1:9913890-9926390 GCF_034508935.2 Berghia stephanieae | reverse complement strand
AGATGAAAAAAATAAGATGTAAATTCTAACGGAGCTAAAAAGTAACATTTCATAATGTGTAATCAATTTAGCGCTAAATTAACTTTATGTCAACTGGTCCACCCCATAATACGGCGTTGAAGCCGTGTGCTACATATTCAAAGCAGATGAGCCTGGCATTGATACTGGTAGGAAGTGACCACCATGTGAAGCTTTGTGGTTTGGTGGGACAATGGTTTCCGTTTATAAGCAGATCCTTGGCAATCTACACCAAAGATACACACTGGTGCCCAAAAAGAATGTCTAATTGGTTAATAGAATTGGGTCGCCCCCCCCCCCCCCGTGCATAAACAAACACATTGTATTGAAAATGAGATACTGCAACGAATAAGTCTTAGTTTCTGTAAGAAATAATCTAGTTCCATACAGCCTATGTGAAAACTACGTTAAATGTTTGCACCGAGCACAGAATTAATGGCAATCTAAAAATTATAAAACTATTTTTCTGATGATAAACCAGTAACTTACAAACCTTATTTTAAATTATGGTCAATTCAATCACGCGTAAATTCAAAATGATATTTAGAAAATCTTCAAAGGCATAATGATCGGTCCTTAATCTGATCTTGGCCTGGGGAATCGCCATCTGGCCACCCCGTTGCCAGATTCATTTGCGAGCATCTACAAACTTGCTTACCGGATCGATTTTGATCGTTGGTGGCTCAAGGTTCGTGTCGATCTATGTTAATTTCCACAACACAATAGATGAGTGTTTGTTCGTGATTGCCTTTTTCCTATGGTATTTCAAATTTAATCATTTAGCATTAGACAAAAAAATTTCTGAACACAAGTGCCATTCCTTGTTAGAAAGTTATGCTCGATTTTCTCACTTGCATATGTCCAGAGCAACGTGGACTTATTTGTAAGTCTCATAACCAAAATTTTAATGGGTTCATTATTGTGATGGAAATGCTCTCAAACCAACGCAAAATACTGTCATGTGCAACAATGTTAATCAAGCCCATAATTGCGTTCGGCCACCAGACCTGCAAATATGTACATGCACCTCGGTCCACAGAAATGTACTTTGCTCACGAGGAGAATGAGTAACACTGTAAACCAGTGGTCACTGTATACCAGTGGTTTACAGCTCGACAACCAATATCGTATACGAGCTTTATCTCAATGTGATATAAATCTTTTTATTGTTTCCGATTTTGTACTCCCCACTGTTATTCGATTGACTCGTGCCCTCAGGTAATGGCAAATCGCCATGTGAATGATCAGAGCTTGCTGTGGATGACAAATTGCCTGTCATCTCGTTTATCGCACTAATGTTATTGTAATTGATGGAGTTTTTTTTTCTTCTTTCTTTTGTGTTAACATCACCATCATCATCGTCGTCGTCCCCACGGCTGAAACAATGCATACTTCTCCTCCTACCAATCCTCCTCCTCCTCCTCCTCCTCCTCCTCCTCCTACTACTACTACTACTACTACTACTACTACTACTACTACTACTACACTACTACTACTACTACTACTACTACTACTACTACTACTACTACTACTACTACTCCGACCACCACCACTATAACGTTCAAGGACTTGTTAGAGCACAACTAGCATTCAAACCCCCCATCTCCCTCTTTATATATTTTTGTTATTTGGATTATCAATGCCGGGTCATACTGTAGTCAGACATCTCTCTGAATGAAAATCGATGGTCATCAATGGCTCTATAGGTGCCTGATACATATAGGGACACAATTCCTCTTTTTTTTTTTTCTTTATTTTCAATTGGGCAAGGAAACCTTGATCTCATACTATTTCAGTAGATTAAGATCACACCTATCTTGTCTAGTAATTTATATCACGTGATATCTTTGAATTCATTGGTTTATAACTTTCTGACAAGTATGGGTTCATTTTAATCTATCTATCGATGAAAGAAGACTTTTCTGACCAAAATTTTAAAAAGGCGTTTTGTCATAATTAGTCAAGATTGATACTTTTGGGTGATAGGGTACAATGAGGGTACGATGAGGGTAGGATAAGGGCTTGGGGTCCCATTCATGTCCTTGACCAAACTGGATTATCGGTTCTCATGAAACCCCTCGGCACTCCATGGAGAAGGAAGGATCTACTAACAAACTAATGGAATGTTTTAAAGTAGCGCTCATTCACATAGTCACTCAGTTACACACCAATATTAAAAACACAAACACACACACACACAATACTCACGTACATACACCGTACACAAATACACACAAAACCACACATTTTCCAGATTGTGTGATAAAAGAGAAAGGTTCGATTCATCGACCCTGTCAATCACCTGCCAATAAAACAGCTTCAAAAAAGACGTGACATGATACTTAATGCGGAGCGTTTCGTACTCATAACACCTCTTCAAATAACAACAATTTAATTCAACTGGTAGCGCTTAACGTAGAATTGAAGCAGTCTAGAGAAAAGGCGAACCATTTCCCGTTCTTCTGGAGTATGCGTTTGACGGTCTTGGAATCACAGCACGCCATAGATGCCCGAAACGGCAGAGCATCTAGTCGAAAGGTGTGTTGTGACGATGCTACCAGGCGGGTTCGCGACGGTGCACGAATGCGGACCGGACTTTGCTGATTGGGTCGATCGTCATAACATAATAGTGTGAACCATAAGAAGCTGCTGCCATAGATGAGCAGATATCCAAACCAAGATTAGACACATTGAAGGTATACCTTTGAGTTAGGTATTTTGCACATTTTCAAAGACTTTGGCAACGCACTCGACTACCAATCGAACAAGCCTCTTTCGAATCCGAGAATAGTAAATAGTAAATAGTAAATAATGAATTTATATAGCGCCTAAACATCCACGTCAATCGTGCTCGCTCTGCGGCGCTTTACATAATAAAAATAAATATAAAAATGTTTAAAAACAACAAAATTAAAAATCACGATACTACAAGATACATAATAGGCATGAATACAAAAAAAAAACAAAATTCAAAGAAACATCTATTTTATGAAAAATAAGCCTCGCGGAACAACTCAGTCTTCAGACATTTCCTGAAAGATGTTAAATAGTATGTCTATTGTTCTTGCATTTGTAGATTTAACAATGATTTAGTAGCTGGGTCTGATTGACAAGGTGGAATGTACCTTGTGATACGACTGGCGTTCTGTTCCAAAGATAGCGTGGAGATTTTAGTGTCCTTTATACACCACAAACCGGCATGAAACCCTTGTCCATTGGTGTAAAATCTATGAGGAACTTTTATCCGACTTAACACCCCCCCCCCCCCTTTCCAAATCCATTTGATTAGCATTTCCGCGAGGAGGCTCAATCCAGGACAAATACAAAAAAATATTAGGAAAGGAATTGGACAGATCTAAAGGACCTTCACCCCACTAAACCTAGAAAAACAACCGAAGAATGACAAAACACCTTTTTTTTTTCAATTTGTTCAGAAAACGTTTAATTCATACACTATGAACAAATTAAAACTGGTCCGACATTTCTGACGTACTCTGAAAGAGACAATACGATTTTTAACTCACTCAATCCTAGAGTTTTTTACTACTTTTCAAAATTGGAAAAAAAATGTATTAAAAATGAGCATGTACATAGATAGTTTTATCCAACTACCATTAACATGTAAAAACTAAAAAACATTAGCTTTGATACAACACCTATAATTTGTCTCATGAAAATGTAATAAATAGGCATGGGGTAAAAGTAACCCGGTAAACTACTGATATAGTCGGTGCTAGGGTTGAGTGAGTTAAAACTCTTTCTTCAAATATCGATCGATTATAATGACCCTCATCTTGTACACACACTCAAAAAATACCTACCAACCCTGGAACTTCAAGAGAGCAAGACCAAATTTTCAGAGTTTGTCACAAGATGAGATTGACAATTGAAAGGCGAGTTTTCTGGCTAAAATGTGTTTAATATGTACGGCCCACTTGTCAAAAAGTCTCGGGGTGATCTTAACAACATTTTATTTTATGATATCTCGTTAAAAGTTCCCTGATCATTTTGCGTAGTTGGATCTGTTAGATCTGACGGAAAGTATTTTCATATAGTATTTGATTGTCAATTCAAATCCCGCCTAATTTTCAGTGATATAGAACAGTTTTGAGGCTATGGGTCAAATAATTAACAGTGTTTAGGATCCGGAAGAACCATGTATTTCGGCTGGTCATTATGTAATACAGCTAGCCATGATTGATTGCCATTAAAAATGAAATGGAAAAAAACAAAAAAACAACAACAACTCGGAAAAACATCGTTGAAAACAATTTGAAATGCCAGCATCTGCGATTCGGTCTTCATCCCACGTGACATGGTCTCCTGTGCACACGAAAACGTAATGAATGTTTCATGAGGGCCTGGGGACTCGGGTGACAAATGGACACCCGTGCAGGTTGCCGGACAAGATGACACAATGGAGAGGGTGGAATCGATGGAATTTCATTAATAATTGCATATGATGTTATCATATCTCGTAGCATTCTGGACTCGGAAATCGTTCAAGAGATTCCATGATAGCTTTGTTGCTTTTTTGTTTTTGTTTTGTTACTTTGTCCTGTTTTTTGGTCTTTGATAGCCCCGCCACACAAACCCACTAAAAAAAAAACAAAAGAACTTCAATGTTAATAAAATATTGCTTAGTATCACAAGCCTTGCATTTTTTAATAAATTATATCTAATTAATGTTGGCGATTTTCGTGATATTTTACACAAGAGCCAAACAATAAAATCCATTTGGGGAAATTATTGCAAGTTATCTACAAATTGGGACATTTTCCAATTAGAAAAAAATACAAATTTGTGAGCTTTGGGTGATAGATCTAGATCATTCGTGAATATAGAAATTAATTTTCTCGAGATCTAAGATATAAAATAACAATATGTTTATATATTTATTTATATCTGTTTGTTTTGTTTATTTATCAAGTGAGAAATGCAATTCGAATGATTGAGACAATTTCCCTGTTGTGGGGTCGTTCTACTTTATTTGGTTAATGGTGTCCTGGTAACAATACACGCGAAATCTTGTTATAAGCCGGTGCACGTATCCCCTTTATTGTCTTATCAAGCTTTTAACGTAACTAGTTATTTCGCCTTCAGGTTTTGGTGATGCGTGCTTGTAACAAGAGAATTGCACAAGAGAGTTTGTTGGGGATTTTTGTCTTGTTTTTTTTTAATGTCTTGCATCGTTAATGGCCGAGTCGATATCATCGACTCGTGAAAAGAATAAATGACATTGATTGCGCGTGACAGGGACCGGGCGGGTGACAATGATACTATTAGGTCCTTTGCCCTTTCACTGAAATGTGTGTGAAAAATAAGTGAGTCGCAGTGATTGGTATCTTTCACATGTTGATTTTAAATAGGAACGAAACCAAAATAAAGGAAGACAGGGCAAAATAAAAAGTGAAAAACCAAAGAAAGGCTAGAGGATTAAATGACAAATCTGTCGATCATGATCCAGAACAAAGATTAATAATAATTTGAAATGTTTAACAGCAACGATGGAAACCAATGTCCTATTACAAGACATTAACATTGCGATTCTCCAATGCACTAAGTAGTCCTTCAGAGCCATTAGCCATAAGGATCCGGAACTTATCCCGGTTTCTATAGCCTGCAACAGACAATAGCAATAACTTGCTATCCTTTCGGAAGGACGATCGTCTACCCCAAGGTCCATTCCGCCAGATCTAACAGACCCAGCTACCCAATCACTGCTGGATGGACAGAGAGGTCAGAATAAATATCGACTGCACCCGGAAGCGATCTAGGTGCATTTGCGTGTAAAGCGAGTGCTATACCAACTGAGTTATTGGGACCCCCAAATTGCGCTATCTAGAGCAATTATAATTAAAACAAGTACTGTCTTTATCTTCCAAAGTCTATAGTCACCTCCGACATTTTCACCCAGCGTCGTATAAACAACATGGAGGGTTAGAAAAGGGGTCGAGGACTCTTTTCAAGAGAGAGAATCCAGCTCATCAAGATGGGATGAGGACGCCAGTCTGACGTCACGACACAGTAAATCAATACCCTCTATTGGTAAATAATTACTTGGTTATATCCCTTTCACTATCAGGGCCTATCAAGAGCGAGTCGTATTGTATTGAAAAGTGTGGAAAAGGGGGGGAAAATAAACATAGAGAGAGATTATTGAAGGGTGGGTGGGAAGGGGGGGGGGGGGATAGTGAGAGAAGAAAATAAGAGAAGGGGGGGGGGAAAGAGGTATGAGATAGATAGATAAATAGATAGATGGGGGAGAGAGAGAGAGAGAGAGAAAGAGAGAGAGAGAGAGAGAGAGAGAGAGGAGAGAAATAACGACTGTCTGGAGTCAAACAACATTCCAGGAGAGTATTGAAGAATCTCAAGAGCACACTTGACTGAATTGTGATGGACACTTGCTACACGCGGTGTCATTATACGTCATTCTCTCCTATTTAATATTGTGAATAATACCATAACAGATTGGGTTTTGTTGTCCTCTACAAATAGCAGTGTTTATTTTAAAATAAAGATGCGACACCGATGTGGGTTGAAGTAATGTAGCGCGTAGGGTGTTTTTTCGGACGATGTACATACACATGCAATAGAGCCGCGATTTCCCGCGAGATTTAAGTTGCCGGCATGACAGAATATTTCCATAAGTTGCTTACACCTATATGTATTCATGAATATTTCTGAACAAAAGAGAGAACGATGCAAAAGATTCTCAAAATCAAATTTTCTTTTGATTTTTTTTTAGAGCAAGCATTCTGAAAATTGGTACAATATGAATCAGCGGACAACTTGTTTTCTTAAACAGGACTGATTGACGATCATTTTGCAATCAAACGTAACTTTTACCATAAATGTTACGTCAATCGACGACACCAAACGCCGGGTCTGTAATATTCCAGCACAACACCGGATCTCTAAAGTATCCAAACACCCAGTAGAAATAACACACCTGATCCAAAGTGGCCCGAACCAGAGCGCGAGGTCACAAGATAAGAAAATTTTTTATTCTCTATTGTCTTCTGGCACTTTTCTACTCACTTCATATCTTGTTGTTACCAACATAAGTGCCTGCTCCACTCACTTTTCTGAATTTAAAAAATTCACCCCATATACAGGAGCATACTCAATGTCTCAATCGTTTCTATGTTATATGTTTGTGTTGAGAATATTGGCTGTTAAGCTTACCTGCTGGTCAAATAACTTCGCGATGGTTGTGTGCGAACCGGCGGTCTCCAGAAGTGGGTGAGAGAGAGCTCTAAGAAATGACTTGGGTTTGATACGAATATTTTTGTGTTCGTGGATAGCTCACACGGTAGAGCCACGCTCTCACCTGCCAGGCGGAGTTGTCGTACCAATAAGGTCGCAGGTTCAAACCCCACCACCGCCGCGAAAATTTTTTATTCTCTATTGTCTTCCGGCACTTTTCTACTCACTTCATATCTTGAAGATATGAAAGGTCAATATTTATTCCCAATCTTATTCACCACGACTTATGTCAGATTGGCGTTTGATATTCCACCGAGGAGACCAAAATGTTGTACATGTTTTCTTAATGTCTAATGGTGATGTTCGATTTCTATGAAATGACTATTGTGGCCAAGACTCTTTTATCGTGTTTTTACTTAATAATTACGAATATATTAGAATCTTTTGGATTATTGTTCCCTACAAATATAAATAAATATTAGATCTAGGTCCATTTACTTAAATATTTCTGGCCGGATCAAAAGCATTCGCTGCTTGTATTCGGTAGACCTGGGATTCATACACCGGTCCTTCACAGCCCTTATATGCAACCGTGTGCATCAAGGGCAGCAGAGGCCACACTTCACCTCCATAGTAATAAGTTCCCTCCCAACGCGTCCATCAGGCTCTAGATCCTAGTGGCCAGGCAAAAAGATCGTCGTCAAACAGTTCTAGATATCATTTGTTTGCTCCATATTATCATGAATCAAAAACGCATTTCAACTCCAAATTTTTAAAAAATATATCACCCTTGTCTTCAATCTGATTACCGACACTAAATCACCGATCATATTTACAGCATTACCCAGGAAATGATGTTGGGTTTATTACAGGCGATATTGTTTTTCTAAACATTGTGTATGAATCAAAAACGCATTTCAACTCCAAATTTTTAAAAAATATATCACCTTGTCTTCAATCTGATTACCGACACTAAATCACCGATCATATTTACAGCATTACCCAGGAAATGATGTTGGGTTTATTACAGGCGATATTGTTTTTCTAAACATTGTGTATGAATGAGAAACGCATTTCAACTCCAAATTTTTAAAAAATATATCACCTTTGTCTTCAATCTGATTACCGACACTAAATCACCGATCATATTTACAGCATTACCCAGGAAATGATGTTGGGTTTATTACAGGCGATATTGTTTTTCTAAACATTGTGTATGAATCAAAAACGCATTTCAACTCCAAATTTTTAAAAAATATATCACCTTGTCTTCAATCTGATTACCGACACTAAATCACCGATCATATTTACAGCATTACCCAGGAAATGATGTTGGGTTTATTACAGGCGATATTGTTTTTCTAAACATTGTGTATGAATGAGAAACGCATTTCAACTCCAAATTTTTAAAAAATATATCACCCTTGTCTTCAATCTGATTACCGACACTAAATCACCGATCATATTTACAGCATTACCCAGGAAATGATGTTGGGTTTATTACAGGCGATATTGTTTTTCTAAACATTGTGTATGAATCAAAAACGCATTTCAACTCCAAATTTTTAAAAAATATATCACCCTTGTCTTCAATCTGATTACCGACACTAAATCACCGATCATATTTACAGCATTACCCAGGAAATGATGTTGGGTTTATTACAGGCGATATTGTTTTTCTAAACATTGTGTATGAATGAGAAACGCATTTCAACTCCAAATTTTTAAAAAATATATCACCTTTGTCTTCAATCTGATTACCGACACTAAATCACCGATCATATTTACAGCATTACCCAGGAAATGATGTTGGGTTTATTACAGGCGATATTGTTTTTCTAAACATTGTGTATGAATCAGAAACGCATTTCAACTCCAAATTTTTAAAAAATATATCACCTTTGTCTTCAATCTGATTACCGACACTAAATCACCGATCATATTTACAGCATTACCCAGGAAATGATGTTGGGTTTATTACAGGCGATATTGTTTTTCTAAACATTGTGTATGAATCAAAAACGCATTTCAACTCCAAATTTTTAAAAAATATATCACCCTTGTCTTCAATCTGATTACCGACACTAAATCACCGATCATATTTACAGCATTACCCAGGAAATGATGTTGGGTTTATTACAGGCGATATTGTTTTTCTAAACATTGTGTATGAATGAGAAACGCATTTCAACTCCAAATTTTTAAAAAATATATCACCTTGTCTTCAATCTGATTACCGACACTAAATCACCGATCATATTTACAGCATTACCCAGGAAATGATGTTGGGTTTATTACAGGCGATATTGTTTTTCTAAACATTGTGTATGAATCAAAAACGCATTTCAACTCCAAATTTTTAAAAAATATATCACCCTTGTCTTCAATCTGATTACCGACACTAAATCACCGATCATATTTACAGCATTACCCAGGAAATGATGTTGGGTTTATTACAGGCGATATTGTTTTTCTAAACATTGTGTATGAATCAAAAACGCATTTCAACTCCAAATTTTTAAAAAATATATCACCTTTGTCTTCAATCTGATTACCGACACTAAATCACCGATCATATTTACAGCATTACCCAGGAAATGATGTTGGGTTTATTACAGGCGATATTGTTTTTCTAAACATTGTGTATGAATGAGAAACGCATTTCAACTCTAAATTAAAAATAAATATCACCTTTGTTTTCATTGTGATTGTCGATAGTTATTCATCCATCAAATGTAATTTACAGCTTACCCCTCCACTCCCATCCTTTGAACCCTCTAGACCTTCATTTCGCGTTCACAAGAAAGCGAGCATTTATATCCACGAGTCATCAATACAACCGTTACAGATTGAGGTGCATGATAAACTGTTAACCAGTTAACTGTTGTGTAATCTGGACAAAAAAAAAAAAAAAAAACACGTTTTGAACAATGTCTTAAGGTTTGAGAGTTTTTGCCAAGATGAGGGTTATTTAAATCGATCGATATTTGAAGGGCGAGTTTTCTGGTCAAATTTTTCAAATACATGTCTTTCCAGAGTACGACAGTTAACTGGTTAAAAGAGTGAAGAAAAAAAAAGTAACCAACCACACAAAAACAGCGATGGCGGTGGCGATGCGGACAAAAAGACCAGACCCGCTCACGTCGCCGTGTGACAAGCCATTGGGAAAGTACTCACGCTGGCCGAAGGATTTATTCAATATTAGGGACACTATAATACGACGACGGACAGGATTGTCAGCGGGACTGAGCGATGCACTGAATTGGCGAGTTTCATTGGTTCTGATACTTAAATCAAGCTGGCGATTACAGCAGTGTTAGTCTTGGTAACGAAAAATAAATAAACAACTAAAGGAGAAAAGAAAGAAAAAAAAAAAAAACAAGCAAGAAAGAAAATACATAGAATTGGACTCGCGTTTAAGTGTTGTATCGATTATAAAACGAGATTTCAGATACTACCGACTGGATTATTACTATCGCTATTATTTGTTTTGACTTTACAAAAAGAGGATCCAACAAAATTTGAGGTTTGTATACAAAGGTAAATAAATGACCCTAAAATATACATCATGCTGTTTGAAGCTTGGGGGAGGTGGGGGGGGGGGGGTAGTTGATGCGGTAGAATTTCTGCTGCAGATTATAAGTAAATGGATTAAGATGGACGTTTAGGGTTTCCACTTTATTCACAAGCAAGCAATCAATAATTGATCGCATTGTCCGGTGATAAAGGGGAAACCCGAAGCGTCTTTATTATTTGTTTCTGTTTATAAACAGGAGATGATAATATTCTTTCTTTTTAAATACATATCGTCTAGTCAATTATAAAACCATTGCTTTCATTCACAACATGATCACTGAAGGTCCTTTTTTTTTTTTTTGGGGGGGGGGGGGGGGGGGGGGCGGAGGGAATGTATTTGTTATATTTTCTTTCCATGTTTAAACGTCATTTGCAACAACATTCGAAGATAGAAACACCTAGTGATGACGATATATAAATATAATGTTGAACATAATTAGACGTCAAGATGAATTTGTACCAAAAAAAATAATTAATTAAATCGCTGCTAAATAAAAATGGACATATTCCGATTATCAAAGACTATCTGATAACGTAGGTCCATAACATAGTGTTAATATCTAATAAACAAATCAAAATAAAGAGAAAGTTTTGCCGGGAACGGGGCGAGAAGGAGGAGATGGTCTTATGGAAGAAAAGACGAAAAAAAAAATAGGTGTAGGACACAGAGTCACCCCTAAAACTCGCTTTGATTTTCCGAGAACTCCTCCCCTTTACTTTTTAAATATTATTTGTTCTTATAAGTTCGAAATGGTTGAGGTTGGATTATTTATAAGTCGTATAAATGTAATTTTTTATTGTAACGAAAGGATGTTTTTAAACCAAAGCATGTTCAAAAATTACCGAACGCGATACATCCAGAACCACTATTATCATCATCATCATCATCATCATCATCATCATCGTCACCATCATCATTATCATAATAATAATAATAATAATAATAATAATAATAATAATAATAATAATAAAAAAAAAGAAGAAGAAAAGAAGAAGAAGAAGAAGAAGAAGAAGAAGAAGAAGAAGAAGAAGAAGAATGATGACGATGATGATAATGATGATGATGATGATGATGATGATGAAGATGATGATAACGGGTACTTATTGTAGTGCATAATCATGACTAGGCCATGTTCTACATGCTTTAATCCGAAATTATTCTTATACATCACTCGCACACCATTCACAAAGGCATGCATTCCCGACAAACTCACGCAATATTTATTTGTCAAAAATGTCTTAAGTTGAGCTTGAAGTGTTTTAACAATTTCTGCTTCCCTACTTTTTATGAGGAAAGATCTCCATAATTTGGGATCAACAGTTTGGAATTAATCTCTCTGCCATAATACTTGATACTAACCCGTTTTATTTTGTATTTGTGTGGCGTGCAGCCCTAGCCCTGGTCGAATCGGTGTAGTAATCTGTCGGGTAAGATGGACAGACATTTGGGATCAACAGTTTGAAATTAATCTCTCAGTCATAATACTTGATACTAACCCGTTTTATTTTGTATTTGTGTGGCGTGCAGCCCTAGCCCTGGTCGAATCGGTGTAGTAATCTGTCGGGTAAGATGGACAGACATTTGGGATCAACAGTTTGAAATTAATCTCTCAGTCATAATACTTGATACTAACCCGTTTTATTTTGTATTTGTGTGGCGTGCAGCCCTAGCCCTGGTCGAATCGGTGTAGTAATCT
>NC_088360.1:9886390-9906390 GCF_034508935.2 Berghia stephanieae | reverse complement strand
ACAGTTGGAGCACACAATAATCATTTAAATGAATTGGAATTGAGGTTATTGTGTGACAACTTGATTAAGTGGAGATTCCGTGTCATTAATAAACGATGCCTTATTAAATGGTTGGGAGTCTCGTGTCAAATAAGCAATACTATGGAATTGAATTTGAATTTTGTGAACTGATGATGATGATGATGATGATGATGATGATGATGATGATGATGATGATGGTAAAATCGACTATGTTTATGACGATGATAATAATGATGATGACGACGATGACGACGCTAACAAAAGCATGATAATACCCTGCTAGCTATTCCAAATTATTCTCGACAATGTTACTTAAAGCACCTACGAACAACTGCATTGTGCACTCATTACAAACAATAAAATAAAAGGGGCCCGCCCCTCAGCAACCACGGTGGCCCGTGAATAAACAAGGTTAATTGATCCTTTTCTCCTCGGAGCCCTTGATTGGATTGAGGATTTCAATCAAGCATCGTACTCTTATGCATTAATTGTCATTGTTTACCCATTCACACATCAAATCCCAGTCCATTCAATGCCGGCGATAGAAATCAATAATGGAAGGTCGCAATGAATTCATAATGAAAGAAAAATGGGATGAAAGAAAGATATCAAAGACTCTTACTCGCATGAAATGTAGAATTTTTTTCTATTTTTTTTGTTCTTCTTCTGAACTGCAATTTGTACTGATTTTTTTCCTTCATTAGCTGCTAGATTTCAGTCAAAAGTTTAGTTAAAGACAAAAAGAAAAGAAAAGAAAAAGAACCAAAAAAAATTAAAAAAAAAATAAAATACAAAACAAAACAAAAAAAAAACCCACCTAAACTCATAAAATCAAGAATAAAATTGAAAGAATTTATTTTTTTAAATGACACAATTGCAGACCTACCAACAATTACGATAAATTCGTAGAATTACGAAATTTTGGCTCTAATTTCAGAATTTGATGAGCATTTATGTGTCATTAAAACGTTGAAAACGAAAGTTGATTCCAGACAACAAAATTTTCTGAATTTTGAAGTGTTATTTAATCCGTGTGAGGCTAAGTTGTTGGTTTTTAAAGTTAACTATAACGAGTGTAATTTTTATCTCTTAATAATAATTACTCATTCTTTAATTTTCACGCAGACAAGTCTGAAATTGTAACACTACAGACTAAATAAGGGGCATGCAACATCAATAGTAAAATGCTTGGTCTGACTGAATCAATCGGTTCATATATCATGAAGAAGGATAACGTAAGTTCGACAAGTTGAGAGTGATCTAAATCCACCTTTATGACAAGAGGTAACAGTTTTCTGGCCAACTAAGACTATGAAAAAGAAAACAATATTATTGTTTTATTGTAATTCAGTAGAGAATATATATATATATATATATATATATATATATATATATATATATATATATATATATATATATATTAAAAAGTGGCACCTTAACTATAATAGGGTCATTTCTTGAAAACAGTGACTGAATTAATTAGGAATGCTTAACTGAACAAAATTAGGAATGCTTAACTGTACAAATTATTCGATAATTTCCTATTATTTGATACCAAATTTGTTCTACTGCGTTCATTCATTGACAAGCCATCTCAGTTTATATTCCTACTCTTTTTGGTCAAACACCCTGCATAACATTTTCATTTCCAAACTTTGAATCATTGTGTCGAAAAGTAGACATAATGGCCATCGTTTGAGTAATTCAAACGTTCAACCTGAATCTTCCCATAAAATAAAAAATAAAAAATCACCACCACCACCACCACATTCAAAACCACTATCACCACCATCATCACCACTATCATCATCATCATCATCATCATCATCATCATCATCATCATCATCATCGTCGTCGTCGTAATAATAATAATAATAATGATAATAATAATAATAATAATAATTAATAATAATAATAATAATAATAATAATAATATATAATAATATAGTAGTAGTATTAGTATTAGTAGTAGTAGTAGTAGTAGTAGTAGTAGTAGTAGTAGTAGTAGTAGTGGTAGTGGTAGTAGTAGTAGTAGTAGTAGTAGTAGTAGTAGTAGTAGTAGTAGTAGTAGTAATTATAATAATAACAAATAGACACATTGTACAATAATAACAAAGAAAGCACAGTTTTGGTAACAACGAACAACCTAAAGTTTAATCAAGGGTATCATTTACATACAATTACGGTGAAAATTGCCCATTATCTCCAGGAAATGAAGTCCACACTTCTCTGATATACCCATCTGGCTCATATCTTTTAATTCACAACTCACTCTCTCTCTCTCTCTCTCTCTCTCTCTCTCTCTCTCTCTCTCTCTCTTATTATATTATATATATATATATATATATATATATATATATATATATATATATATCTTGTGAATGTTGGAAAATGACAGCGGAGAAGGGGGGAGGCTGGGTATCAACTTTTAGACAACTCACATCCAGTCAATATTGCATTAAAAACAAAACAAAACAAAACAAACCTAAAAACAAAACAAAAAAACCCCCAAAAAACAACAACAAAAACAAACAAAAAATACAAAACAAAACAAGCCATAGCACAAAAACATAGAGTTTAAAGCAATAGCAAAAAAAAAAAAAAAAACCCAACAAAACAAAGAGAGAAAGCAAGAACAAACAAACGTATGCGCAAACACAAACATAAACATACGCACGCGAAGACAGAGAGAGAGAGAGAGACAGAGAGAGAGAGAGAGAAAGAGAGAGAGAGATAGATAGATAGATAGATAGATAGAGAGAGAGAGAGAGAGAGAGAGAGAGAGAGAGAGAGAGAGAGAGAGAGGGGGGGGGGGGGGGAAACTCTAATGCCTATTTTTACGTGGAGCTCTCCTCTTTATGGACGGAGAACATTGTGCCTTCTCCAGAAATTGATTTTTACGTGCCAGAGAGTTCTCTAGGCTGTGGCTGAAATGAGTTCGGAACCCTCGGGCGGTTTTTTGGTCTGGGTACTTAAGACTCTAAAGGGCAGTCCTTTTGTTGTCGAATCATTTCGCCATAATGGCACTTGTGACCTAACAAATGATCTTGACAAAACATTTAGATTATCACAGAAAGTAAAACTTGTAGTATGACAACCAATCACCTTTTTACTGGTACATTTTGGCCAGAAAACTTAAATTTCATAAAATATCGATCAACTACAATGTCACACAATTTGTCAAAGTTTCTTAAATCCAACGAGCGATATGATATAAAGTAAAAAGTTTCATGGCCAAAATGTTTAAAAGACATTTCATCAGTGTACAATAACATAACACTCTAAAACGTGTTTAGGAAGAAGGACAGGGGGTGGGATGGAGGAGGGGGGGGGGGGTGGCACAACTTTATAATGAAACTTGCGCAAGACCGAAAATCCCGTTGTATTTTGAACTTTAAAAAAAAATAAAATTGTAAAGGTGATTGAACGTGATGAATTCTTTTTTTCCCCCACACGTCGTCTAGATAGACAAAATACTGGCATATTACAACATCATTATGTCCCGCTTCCCACTGGATGGGATTTTGTTTGGATCAATCGATGTGTGAATTGGACTGTTGTTTGTTTGTTTTTTGTTTTTTGTTTTTTTGTTTTTTTTTTTCATTTAAAAAAAAATCACTTAATGAGACAATAGGTCATTCTAGTGACAACTGTCGCTGCAATGCAGGCGATGCCATGAACATTTTGTGACAGTGAAATTGGTATTTTTGCACTTTTCTAACAGTCACAGGGGACTCAGCGCGTGTACACGCATTGGAAAGAAATATTAGATAAAGAACTGAACAAGTGTAAATGAAAGATGCCAGACAAAGCAAGAAAGAAAAACACAAGAAAAAAAACAAACAAAAAAAACAAAAAACGATCCCCCCAAAAATCAGTCAACCTCGAGGTGGACATGTTCACACTTGTTCAGTTCTTTATCTTACACCAGTGCATGCTTCTTAATTTCTTAATTTGATATTTTCAAATAAATCTTAGGCATTGTGTTCAATTCATTTTGTCTTGTTAAGGTTATGCTGTGGTATCATTTGTTTATCAACTCATTGTTACGTAACGGCATATGACATACAGGATGTTTTGTATAAAATAAACCCACCCTGAAATTCTTACCTGATTTGTAAGAGCGCAATTCTACCGACGTGCACTTATTTGTAGGTCTGATAACCCAATTTATTATGGAAATCTCAAAAAATGACGCAAAATATTGTCTATTACAACTATGCTAAACTAGGCCCATAAGTGGGTTCGTTTCGGATGCTAGATTGCATATATGTACACACCGAATTCTACCTATTCCCTCAGTGCATTGTCATTGTTTGATAACTATAATAATGTGTGTCACCCCCGTAGCATGGCTAAGTGGTAAAATAGTTGTATCTATCTTGGGTCATCCCACATTGAGTAATCTATGGTTAATGTAGGAAGAAGAATTTGCCTGGCAATACCAACGCTTTGTAATATCCGCCTTGATTGGTATAAAGTAAATAAATCAATTGAGCTGCTATATAGCGCAATATCCACTAAACGTGCACAAAGAGCTTTACAAGGGGTCCCTGGTCAACAGCAACATTTAACATGTACGACGGGACATGACGCCTGTTAGGCGATATTACAATTTTTTTCGGACACAGACATCGCTGTTAACGGCCAGGTACTCATTTTATAACTGAGTACGGTGAGAGAATGTGAGTAAAGAGCCTTCTCCAAGGACTCAACTAAGCGCCGAGCCGAGGCTCGAACCCAGGACCTTCCTATCCGAAAACGAGTGTCATACCACAAGACCACATAGCCGTAAATCTTCTTTATAACAAACTTACAGAGCCAAGAAGTCCGTGTCCGTCAACGAGTAAATAATCGGCTAGTTTCATTTATTTAAAAAAACAAACAAAACAACAACAACAACAAACAAAACTGTCAAACAGGCTTCAAAAATCGCCTGGCTAAAAACAACAACAATAACAAAACGCCAAATTCGCGCCCCTGATAACCGTTCCCTATATTTTCCGGTTTAAAATGGTGTCGTAAATCTTAGGGTCGAAGCAAATATACTTTAACAATTGATTTTACGGCGATTATAAACCGAAAAAGTTTCGACGCCTTGCACCAGGCGGATAGAAATATTAACTAACTGGCTTATTTCGGTAGCAGACACTTCTCTGATTTTCCGACACACACACACACACACACACACACACACACACACACATAGTTAAAGAAAGCGCGAGGTAGATAGACAGATAGATAGAAAGATAGAAATATAGATAGCAAGATAGATAGAGATATAGATAGATAGATAGATAGATAGATAGATAGATAGATAGATAGATGCGTGGAAGAGTTTAATTACAGCGAACGTTCCCTTCCATTTAATATGTAATGGTCTATCGACTCTGATCTGCTCGGCATTGGTTATCACTGTTGGAATTCATTATTTTAAAAGCCAGTTCCCTATTTCCCTTTCAACCCGGTTTTAAATTATTAAACATCCTATAAAGAATTTGAATGAAGAAAAAAAAAAGCGATTAATCCATTTGATATCACTAGAAACCGTAAATAATAATGAAAAATGTTATGTTTTTTTGGGTTTTTTTTTTTTCTCATTATAAAAAACTCTTTTGAGATTATTTAAATACATTTTCTGTCTGTCTCACGTGATTTCAGACATTTCCAGGTGGGGTGGGGTCACACTGATTTTATTGTATTTTATTGTATTTTTATTTATTATGTACTTTCCGTTCACGTATATAGGAAACACTTTCCTGAGAACAACAAAAGGACCATCGTCAGCACGAAAAAGGGGGTGTCGCTTATTTGGAAAACAATATAATTCCCGTATTTAGGGCCAATAACTCACTAGAGGCCTGATTTGTCAACAGCCAATTGCAGACAGCCTCCTTGAACCAATGAGGCAGTTTACAGTCTACCCGCCTTGACAATTCTGATTGGACCCATCTGCTAACTAGAGACCAGGGAGTTCCGAGTTATCACTATGTTTGTAACAATAGTGATGATAATTGGATTCAGTAGTCTGATGTCACGCCGCCCGGCAACGGCGGCCATCTTGGTTCTAAACAAAGAAAATCATTCCTTTTTATTTTTCAAGCTGGCTAGAACTTTTCATATGTCTTGTGACCAGAATGTGTAAAAGTCAAAACATGATCAAATTTATGTTTTTTTTTTCCCTCTGGATACGCTTTTATGCTCGCTGGAGAAATATTTCATACGGGCGTCCGCCATTGTTCCGATAGTTTAGAGCCAGTGTTACTAAGTTACAATGCGTCAATAGGAAGGAAGTGACGTTACGACTATTGAATCCTATTGCCATTGCACACGAGTACTCGAAGGGTTTCCGACTACTAGAGCGAGGCCAAGAAAGTGATTTCTATCTCGGGGAAAGTATCGCTAGGTTAACACGCTCGATCGCACCAATGATTGGTGTGCTGAATGTTAAATTGAGTGATTCATGGGGGTTTTTGTAAAATTTATTATTTCCGTTAACAGGTAGAATTGTGCAACACATACTAAGAAGTTTTCTTTTTGTTGTTGTTGTTGTTTTTTTGTTTTTTTTTTGTTTTGTTTTGTTTTTTTTTTTTGCTTTTTGTTTTGTATTTTGTTTTATGTTTTCCCAAAAAACAATCAAGAATCACTCAATCTTCTGATAGTCAGCACACTAATCCTGGGCATGGCTGGGTAGATTGACCAGACGTTATTTCTACCCCTTCCTCATAATCGAACTCTGAGAAAGGAGATACTGTACTAGACATCGGGGCGAGTTGTTAAAACTCATAATTCGCGCATGCGCATTACAACTTGTTCCACCATGGACCATGTGATGCAAAGCACTAATAAATGATGCACTGGATGGGTAAACATGATTTCCGGTACCCTATTGAGATCAGATAGCTGAGTAAATATCTTTAGGCGACACCTATTGCAAACGGTTGCGAATAGCCCGCGTGACCACTGGCAAACGTTTGTCAATAGCTTCCAGACTTTTCGCAAACGGTTTAAAATTCGAAAGGTTGGCAGTTAGGCCAGAGTCTCCCAAGCTCTTTTATAGCCACGCCCCATTCTTTCCGTGACAAATTTATGGCGACCAACCAAGGAAAACATTTAACATCCTGTAATAACTTTTAGCAAATTAACTTTTATGATGGGCCCTAGTTACTCGGACCCCTTAAGTGTCCATAATCTGGTCATTATTCGGACTGGTTGTTAATAATGTTATCGTTATTTGGACCCCAGTGACAGGTTGCCTCAGTGGGAAATAGCGCTTGTGGTAGAGACTCAGAATATTATTAGCGCTGGTGGTAGGGCCTCATTGGATAATATCAATGTTGGTTGGAACTCAGTGAATATTAGTGCTGGTGGTAGGGACCATGTAGAGACTCAGTGAGGTGGGAGGAACTCATTGGATGATAGCCTTGGTCTGGCCTAGTTGTTCTGTTTCTGAGCAAAAACAATTTAAAAAAAAAAAATTTTTAAATGAAATGTTTATCTCCCTGATCATTTGTTCGTGTTTCAGAGCGAGATTATTTATTTATTTATTTATTTATTTTTCTTATTATTTGTTGTTTTCTAACGAACTTTTTTCTTCTTTTTCTCATTTTTTTTTGCCTTGAATATTTTGTTTCTTAGCAAAACTTTACATATATATACAGATTTATAGATACAGATATATAGATTTATTTATCTATTTTTCAAAAATTTATTTTTATCTATATCTATTTATTCATTTTTTGCACTTTTTTGGCCTCTGATTGTTTGTTCTGTTTCTCGTGAGATATCCAAATATTTAGAATTTAAAAAGAAAGAAAACAGGAAAAAAAAAAGTGGTGGCGATGGGACTCAAACCCATAGTGTCGCTTACGACAATACTTTCGGCTTACCCATTCGGCCACGCTAAACACATGAATAACGACGCATATTGTTTATATACTTTAGTAACTTACTATCCCAGGACTGATTTTATACTTTTAGTCATTTTTACCTTTATTGATATTTTATAAACTTTACTTATTTCTAAATGCATGGCGAACGTTTTCACATTCTCGAAAATGAATAAATGTTAAACAGAGCAGAGTTTCAAAATAAAAAGCCTCTGTATTCTGGCTATCAGAAGGCTATTGGCAAACGTTTGAGAATAGTCACTCGGATATCTTTCTCGCACAGTTCAAAATAAATTGTTATATAAAAACGGAAAATTTTGTTTAAACCGAGGTTATTTCCTCAAAATAATTCCTCTGTCATGAACTATCATTAAATGTTATATAAATGCCTAGGTGAGTCTATTATGATTTTATTTATTAGCTTTATTATTTATATTGTTCGAGAAGCTCGACAGGAAATTTTACTTGATTCACAAACCAAAGTAATTAAGCAAGTCAACAGGTACAGCCTATTTAATCACAAGTTTAATTAATTATTATTTTCAGTTCTTGGAGAAAACCAAGAATAATTAAGAAATTTTGAATATTACGATAAAAATAAAGGTAACATAATGGTGACTTGGCAGGCCGGAATTCAAATTAGGATAACTCCACGTAAAATATATAGATACCGATCTAAAGACAAGAAAACAATGAAAGAACTCTTGTAAAATTGCGCGAGATTTAGAAAACGAGTCTTGGCCTATGTGAAATGTTTTTAAAAATAAATAAATAAATAAACAACCAAATCCCCCCCCCCCCCCCAAAAAAAAAAAAAAAAGAAGGAGAAAAAAACGAGAGAAAAAAACGAAAAAAAAAAAACAGAAAAAGAAAAAAAGAACTTGAGACAATAATATTATACATTGCTTGGCAAGTTTGGAACAGATTAGGTTCTTCTTGGAATCCGTTTAGTTATCGAGTTCATACCACTTTGAACAAGAATGCATCGCAAATCACAAACACTTAGATATACCACGGCAACAAAAACACACACAAAAAACCCCCCAAAAAACCGTATTATGTTTGTACAATTTAAAAATGCTTTTTGGTTTACAATGAAGCATCTGTGCCATATGTCGAAGCGATCTTGTCGCGTTATCAAAAGCGTTGTTTTCAAAACATAAAATCCTACTGGCTGGGTGTAAATCTAACCGGACAGATGGATTGGGGCTACTGTCAAATCAAGTCAATATAAATATTCTGATGTCAACAATCTGGTGGTGACTCAAGACACATGTCTGGTAACTCAATAAGATGATATCATTACGATTTCAGGACAGAGACCCAGGGTGAGAGCGTCATTTTTACAATCTTGTTTGTGTATTAGATAAGGGTTATTATGGCACTTCGCAGCACTTTTAAGCCTTTCCAACGCATGTACAAGGGAAATGGTGGGGTTGTCAAAAGATTACAGAATAACATTTTGATGCGCCTTAAATGACTCCCCTCCCCAAGTCCGAGTAAGGAAAAGTCTACAGGAAAAGCGATCAAGACCACCTTTAATCCCGACTCAGACGTACGCACTGTACAGCCGTGTAAGGAAATATTATGCACAAATATTTACACGAGATAATAGTGAAATGACATGCTTTAGGCAGATGATTTGCAAAGGAACAGAATATGATCGATCGTGTCGACAGGGGACAGCGTGACTCAGCGGTGCAGCAGCTTCTTATGGTTCACACTATTATGTTATGACGTTCGACCCAATCAGCAAAGTCCGGTCCGCATTCGTGCACCGTCGCGAACCCGCCTGGTAGCATCGTCACAACACACCTTTCGACTAGATGCTCTGCCGTTTCGGGTTCTTGTCTAAGCTTCGTACCCGAAAGGTACTGTGTTCGATCACCCGCCGCTGCGCTGCGTGGCTTTGAGCAGTCACCTCGCCCTAGTGTAATATGTAGCGCTGCACTGCGGCTGATGCCTGGGTTAGTCCAGTATCTATTTGGAATATATCCTAGAGGAACATTTCCCCTACGGGATGAATAAAGGAAATTTAATTTTTTTAAAAATTAATATGTTACACTATGTTTTTTTTTAATTGTACAAAGTCGAAACGAAGAAATTAAGGAGCTGGCACCGGTGTAAGATAAAGAACTGAACAAGTGTGTATGAAAGGCGCCAGACAAAGCAAGAAAGAAAAATACAAGAAAAAAAAAATACACCCCAAAACAGTCAGTCGATCTCCTCAGTCGAGTCGACTGATTTTTGGGGAGTTACTTTTTCCTTGTACTTTTCTTTCTTGCTTTAGTCTGGCACTTTTCATACACACTTATTCAGTTCATTAAGTCGAAACAATAACGTCTAACTTACCTACTATGTGGTAAAACGTAAAAATATGAGTAGGCGTATTGGAAACAGTGCCAGACAAAAAAAAAAAAAAAAAGAAAGAAAACAAGGGGAAAGAAACATCGCAAAAAACGAGCATGCCTCGACAATCACTTGTATTTTTTTCTCTGCTTTGTCCAGTTTTATTTCCAACACATCTTTTCATATCTTTACCTCGCACCATGCCAGTGCCTGTTCCCTAATTTATTACTAAGGAGTAGAACTTAAAATTGAATTTTAAGCATCAGGTGCATCCCGACATAATGCCGTTTTGAAACTATCGGTAGAGATAAATCTATCTGACTTCAGAGCCTCCATAACCAAGGAGCGAGACTTAATTTCGGTTTCGAAAGCGTGAAAAAAAAGAGACATTAGCTGTTGGTGTTTGCTACCCTCTTTACTATTAACGCCTCTATACAAAATAAAATCGAACCAGTTAACGAAACCCGGTTTTATTTAGAGATCGTGAACAGCCTTTATTTCAAAATAGAAAATTAACTCCTTTACTAATCTCATGTATTATTATGCGGTAATGATCAGTCGACAATTTGAAAGAAGAATAATGCAAAAAAAGATAGTGATGATGAAATACTATAAGCTTGTGGCCTGACTGTGACTATGATAATGATGACCTATAATATCATAAAAATGGGTGAAAGACAAAGGAGCAGGAAATATATCATTTGTTCATCCGAGAAGGTGATAACTCACGCAAACAACCCGAATTACTATGTAATTATCGTAGAGAGGTCATTCACCCTTCACAGTATAAATAAAAAAGGAAAGGAAAGAGAAGGTGGATGTGCTACTAGGTGAATTGTTTGCAGTTCTTCGGTGAAGTATTTGCAGTTCTCAGACCATCATTTAATAATAATTCATGTTAAATCTTATCATCGATGTATTTTCACATTTTCATTTTAAAAAGCATGATTTGAGGTAGTAAAATAATTCAATAGAATTTTTTATATTTTAACACATGAAATCTTAAGCCATTTTGAATTCCGAGCAAATAACATAAGAGTATACATAGCTCACGCAGTAAGTAAAAATTGCATTTAGTTGTATTGATGTTTGCAATTATTTTTACTCTCCAATTGGTTCATCAAAGTTTTATACAATTGCCTCGGGGGTAGAGTTAACATTGAAACTGGAATTTAAACACACTTTAATAATTATCAAAGAACAGATTTACGCCTTAAGCTATTTACTCATCAAATGATTTCATTATTGTCACACAGATGGAAAGTTGGATAACTCAAGGGGGAAAATGGAGGTCGAAATCAAACGAAGGAGATGACACATAACATTGAAGACAGAACGTGACACATGGAATGGTTCCAAACAACAGTGTGATTTGATTGGTTTGAAAATGTGAATAAGTGGAGAACTTATTACGAAAATAAAACGGAGTGAAGCAAATGGGCATTGCATTCGCATTTAAAGTTTGACTAATACCAACGTTTGACTTATTCAACATACAGTGGCTTCCTTCTCTAAACAAACTAAATCTTGCACCAATCTGTAAAGTACAACACAGACTTTGACCGTCTTCCCCATCAACCATGGCAATGCCAATAGACATCGACGAAATGATGGAACGTAACCTCACCCTAGATGAGATGGTGGCCATCCTCAACGCGTCGGAGAACTACGAGGCATGGCGAAGCGACTGGACGGTCTTGTATGATAACCGTTGGCAGACTGTCCTCATTACTCTCTACAGCTTCGTTATCGTCTTCGGCTTCTTCGCAAATCTCCTAATAGTAGTTGTCATAGTTCGATACAAACAGCTCCACACTGTCACCAATATTTTCATCTGCTATCTGGCCATGGCGGACGTGGCTCTGTGCATCTTCAACCTCCCCCTTCAGCTTCACTATCAGCTCAGCAACAGTTGGGTGTTCGGAAGGATCCTGTGCTACATCTTTATGCCAACTTTCGGCGTGCCGTTCTTTTCCTCGTCCTTGGCGATTCTCATGATCGCCGTGGATCGCTATATGTTAATTGTGCATCCGTTCAGGCCAAGGATGAACAACAAGCAAGCTCTTTTGGGTGTTGTCGCAATCTTAGTCATTACATTTGGACTTTCTACGCCTATCATTGTATATGTCAACTATGTACAAGTCTCTCACCCCGTCTTCAATGAGAAGAAGGTAATTGTTAGCATCAATAGGAAAAAGTTTAAAATTAAGAATGTCAAATCTACGATTTTTTTTTTAAACACCCCTCACCCATCCAGGCTAATTTAAAAAAGATGGATAACAACTTAGATGTAAAAACAACACTCCATTATTGTAGTGCCTCAGCTAACACATACATCTGCATTGTTGCAGATAAAACAAATGTTGGTAACAACAAAATTTACCCAAAAGTTACGCTATCTGGGAATTATTTATATTGTATGTAAAATAATGTACTTTGTTTGTAAAATAATATTGTCTTATGTACTGTTTCTAGTCTTTTTATTGTTCTCTTTCCCCCCCCCCCCCCCCTTTTATTACGATTATAATCATCTTAACATTATTTTCAAGGTTGCATATTTCTTTATTCAGAAATGAGCTACCTTAAAAATGAAGGACCGTGTTCAAATTTTCCTTATACTGTAAAGATGTATAATTAATATCAGGATCAAATTATCATACATAACTCTGTCAGAGCATATGATGAATGAAGGCTGTTAAAGAATGTATATAACTACAGATTACAAGAGGTATAGTTTTCTGTGACGTTTGTTAAGTGTTTCTAGACAATATAAAGTGATTGTTGATTATGTCAACATTTTTCTCTGTTTCTTCCTCAGATTTATTGTTCCGAGAGCTGGCCTTCCTTCATTCAAAAGCAAGTGTATTCTGTTACCACATTTTACCTCCAGTTTGTCATGCCTATCTCCCTGACCACATTCTTTTACATCCGTATCTGCAGAGTTCTCCGTAATCGGCCAATCAAAAAGCACGACACCCGACGCAACCAGCGGACCAATCGTATTCTCATCGCCGTCGTGCTGACCTTCACCTTGTGCTGGCTACCGTGGAATCTTTTCGCTCTGACCGCAGAGTTCAGCCACAAGCTGGTCAAAGGTCGTTATTTCACAGTTATTGACATGATACTCAAAATTTTCGCCATGAGCTCTGCCTGCATCAACCCTTTCCTCTACGGGTGGTTGAATGGAAACTTCAAGAAAGAGCTTGGGAAGTTGTTTGGGTATCGATTTTGTTGGAAGGACGGATCGAGGAATGGCGTGTCCTACTCAAGAACCACAGACATTAATAATGGCACCGTGATCCGTACCGACGTGTGTCTTAGTCACAAGATGCACAAAACGGAGGTTACCAATGCCATGAGTGTCTAATGTGTAGGGAGAGAGAGAGAGAGAGCACCTGAGGTGACTTAAATCGTGAATGTTGTTGGTTTGAGTGGAGTCGTGTAATCAGCTTCTTGGTCGCCGCATACGTACATCTCATCCTAAACGTTATTTATTTTGATTCTAAATTATAATTTTATTGTTTCCTGCGCTCTGTTGTTACTTTGTTACATAACTTTTAAAAAAAATATTATAACACTGCCAAAAGTTAATATATGTCATAATAATGTACCTAATTATGTATTGTTCTTGTGCAATAAAAAGGGACTCTTAAATTCGTAAAATGATTACCCAAATAAATATACCGAAGGGTGTCTATTTCAACGTGTAGCGGGTTGACAAATAGAGCTCTTTAATCCTTCAGCGGCGGCAATAAAATCGCCCAGTTTACATTTTCTCCACTTCATTTTCTGGGTTTTTAAAAAAAATTATTATTATTATTATTATTATTATTATTATTATTATTATTATTATTATTATTATTATTATTATTATTATCATTATCATTATCATTATTATTATTATTATTATTATTATTATTATTATTATTATTATTATTATTATTATTATTATTACCGTTTTCGCCAAGACAGCAGTTAAAAAAATAAAATAATATAAACGGTGCTACTCGTGAAGTTATATTTGCATCCCAGTGTTGGTCTCTTGGTCATAACGGAAAGAATATAATGAAAATAGGTTAGAATGAACTCCGCATGAAAGGGGTTAATTCCGCTCAAATGAGAGAGAGAGAGAGAGAGAGAGAGAGAGAGAGAGAGAGAGAGAGAGAGAGAGAAAGGAGAGAAAGAAAGAGAGAGATAGAGAGAGAGAAAGAAAGAGAGAGAGAAAGGAGAGAAAGAAAGAGAGAGAGAGAGAGAGGAGAGAAAGAAAGAGAGATAGAGAGAGAGAGAAAGAGAGAGAGAGAGAGAGAGAGAGAGAGAGAGAGAGAGAGAGAGAGATCTTGTCTGTAATTTGAGACAATACACCTTTAAAGTTGTTTTTTATTGCTAAATATCGCCTGTTGATAAGGAGACTATATAATATTATAAACGTGTTTTAAATCTTGGAAATCAATAATTTTTTAAATTTTATAAAACTGATGACCGTTGTAAACAAACAGCGCAGTCTCTCAAATATAACTTTCCATCGTTATCGTTTTCTTAATCTATTGTTACCTTTATGTCATTATAATTGCTGGGCTTAAAAACCCAAGTCATCTAGCAAATAATTAATTGAATACCATCTAAGAAGGTCCGTCTCGTCATAGGACTGCGTGTTCGCATAAGACAAGATGAACTCTTCATTAATAAGCAAAC
This sequence comes from Berghia stephanieae, assembly GCF_034508935.2. Lineage (NCBI taxonomy): Eukaryota > Metazoa > Mollusca > Gastropoda > Nudibranchia > Aeolidiidae > Berghia > Berghia stephanieae. Next base: position 9,891,439 of record NC_088360.1, on the reverse strand, counting down.
CAGTCGGGGTGCGAACATATTATTTTATATATGGAAATGTGATATTAAGCTGTGGACTGTTTAAAAAAAATATTGAACAAAAATAAATACAGCTTATTAAAAACAGAACAAAAACATCAAAGCCCTTCTTTAACCGACAACAAAAACAATAAAAACATAAAAACATTACTATCTGGTTTTTTTACTTTTGATGTTGGCTGAAGAAGGGTTTTGAGCCCGAAAAGTTCCGTGTTTGATAATTTTTTCTTTTTTTTTTTTTAAGCTATAATATTCATTTTTGTTAAAATCACCTTCCATGGAAATAGTCTTCATGACGCTGAAAGTACTTTGGGGATACGATTAATATGATAAATATCAGGTGGTCACAAAAGCAAAACAAAACGTGCCGCTCTTTATCGGCGTGTATCTCTGAGACTTTTCGTTGGATTTCTTTTAAATTCAAAACAGGAAAAAAAATCCTTATACTTGACTGTCAAACATTTTATAAATATAAATTGAGAAAGAAAAAAGGTAGTTAGACGCCAACAGTGATTTTTCAAAACCATGTTCAGAAATATATTATCAGAGAAAAATGACGCAATGTTGAAGAGAGTAAAATGGCGATGATCTTAACTTTTGTTGCCATTAATTATGTCACCATAAACATTATTTTCTTCACAATTCTCCTCATCATGTAAGAAATCGTCTATGTAGCACACTCACGTATCTACCTATTTTGTCCAACGATTACAAAGGCATAGCAGAGAACCTTTCTCTGTATAGAGACAAGTGTCTTTTTAAAAAGAATTACACCGCGCAAACTCCACCATAATATTAGCGTCATCTTTTCGCCGATATCGAAATTTTTAGGTGGTGTTACAAGATTTTATAATAGACAAAAACCGCTCATCCAATTATTTTGATTGTTTGCAATTAGATTAACAAAGAATAGTAGTGAAAAATTGGAAAATATATTTTTTAAACTTATTTTACGATAGAAAGAAAAGAAAAAAGAAAAAAAAAAAACAGTGGCGCGTTTGTTTGTTTGTTTTTACCACCTGATAAAAGGTGAGAGAGAAAATGTGTGTGCGCGCGCGTGTGTGTGTCTGTGTGTGTGTGAGAGAAAGAGAGAGAGAGAGAGAGAGAGAGAGAGAGAGAGAGGGAGAGAGAGAGAGAGAGGGAGAGAGAGAGAGAGAGAGGGAGAGAGAGAATTTCAAATATTTTGTTTGGTTTGTACGAGGCATGCGATAAATAACCAAACAATGGAATTCGACACCAGGGATATCGAGAGGATGAAGGGATGAGAGAGAGAGAGAGAGAGAGAGAGAGAGAGAGAGAGAGAGAGAGAGAGAGAGAGAGGAAATGCGTAAACTCTCATTCTTAATTCGACACAGCGGGTATTCATTGCTGATTTCATTTCATTTATTATGAATACAACATAATTTCATTTCAATGTTATTGTATTATTATTATTATTATCATCATTTCACAAGCATGTTTAACTATTTTAAAACTCTTTCGTATCGGGCAATGACACAGACTGAAATACAATAAGTGTAATTTGACGAGAGAGATCGAATGAATGAATGAATAAATGAATGAAAGAATGAATGAACTAGTGAATGGATGAATGAATGAATGTGAATGAAAGAATGAATGAATCATTGAATGAATTAATAAATGAATGAATGAATGATTAATAAATAAAAAAGTAAATAAATACATTTATGGTATTCCTTAAGCATGCCACTGGCATGTTTAACTTATAATTTCTCTTTCTGTACGACTAGTCTATCACGATGATTATTTTGCAATGTTTCCACATTGGTCACGTTTCCATCAGATGACGAATGAAGAAACGGATGATATATAGTATGCCTAACAAGCTTTACGAGCACAAAACACTGTCTCATGGACCAGCAGAATAAAATACCGACAAAGCTACCCTGCCTACATTTTGCTCATTTTCCCGGCTCTGTGAGAAGCTAATCTTTTAGCACCAGACCTTTATTATACATCGGAATTTGAAAACAAAACAGAACAAACAAACAAAGAAACAAATAAAAACCAAAAAACAAACAAACACAAAATCCCAACAAAATAGTCGTTTTGTGCCATTAGACCCACGTAGTCGAAGCTTATTCCGGTTTCTATGGCGTGAAACTGACAACAGCAATTGCTTGCTATGTTTTTGATTGGGCGCTAGTCCATCGCAGGGTATTTTCAGCCAGATCTAAAAAAAACAACCTACCCAATCACTGGTGGATGAAGAGGGCGGGGGAACAGAAGAAAAAAAAAATCTCGACTTCACCTCGGACAAAATTTGAAATAATTTTCATTACAAATCAATGAAACAGATGAAAACAAAATAATTCCATTCTTTTCTTCAAAATAAATTAATGTTAATGTCACACAGTGTTGAGCGATACAATAAAGATAAAGGGTTTTTGTCACAGATTCAACTCTTTATATTGTTCAATGTGGTCAAAATTTAACAGCACTATCTAAACACTATCGCTTCCTTCTTTACAGAGATATTCAAGTTAATTCTGGGATCGTTTTGCCTTATAGGCGTTTCCGTGAAGGAACAACGCTAAGGTAATCGGGAAATGTCAGTAAACGCCGCCGGCTGCTGGTTCCCTCGGTTCAGATTTTCTTCTTGTTTTTGGCATCGCATCGTTAACGCTGTGGTCGTGATAAGAGCCGAAACATACTGGATAGGACCGTTTTGTATGTCGTGATCAGTGTCATCGTCATCGACGTAGTAATCATTAATCATTATCATCAACATCTTTGTCATCAACATCATTATCAACACACACACATACACACACACACACACACACACACACACACAAAACAAACAAAAACAAACAATTCCAACATGCAACATCAAAAACAAAAACAAGAATGTCAACAACAATGACCATGACGACGACGACGACGACGACGACAATAACAACAACACTGTCACCGTCGACGTTGTAATGTTGTTCGCCGACTTCTTCCATCAACCTGTCCAATAATCATCATTCTTACCATTATCAACTGCCTCATAACAATCATCAACGTAACCACCACACTTATATTCAATTGATCATAAACCTTGGAATTCAAATAATCATATTTTATTCATGTGGCATGCCATCTATTGTACAAAGATGATCATTTCAAAGAATAGAATGATATTATCTATACACTGCGTACCACATATCACGTATCACCTAAATATCACATCAACAAGTAACTCTAGAAGTATAGCTCATTTTTCATTATAATTATCAATTATGTGGCTATGTGGTATAGTAGTATAACACTCGCCTTCGGGTAGGAAGGTCCCAGGTTCGAATTCTGCTCTGAGCGGCGCATAATTGATTACTTGGAAAAGGGCTCTTTATTCATATTATCTCACCGTACTCAGGTGCAACATGAGTAACTGTTCGTTAACAGCGTTGAAAAAAAAATGTAATATCGCCTACCAGGGATCATGTCCCGTAATACATGATAACTGTTGTATGATTTACCGCCCAACCCCAAATCTTTATAACTAGCCGTGATAAGGAATACGTGTTACGGAGTACGTAGAGTGTAGCTATAGCTCTCTAAACACGTGTTACAGATAACTATTATTCTACACCTTTGAAAAAAAAAAAAAAAATTTTATTATTATCAATTTGGCCAGAGGAGTTTTTTTAAAAATCGGGTTCATCTCGAATCCGTCGATGATTGAGGTCAACGTTTTCTGGCCGAAATGAAATATAATGTGTTTTGTCAGTGTATAAATATATATATATATATATATATATATATATATATATATATATATATATGTGTGTGTGTGTGTGTGTGTGTGTGTGTGGTATCGCGCCCGTCATCCTCGGAGCCATGAGATTCTACTCTTGTATAGATTAAATATAGAAACAGACGTGAAAGAATCTGCCTTAAATCACATGTTTATGCGTGATGGACGAGTATATATATATATATATATATATATATATATATATATATATATATATATATATATATAAAGACACTCACATTGTATTTCGTTAAGACGATCGTTTCAGTGCTGGGCGAGCACCTCTTCAGCTGACGACAAATCCGTATCTACAAGGACACACCTACACTCATATAGATATATATGATGTGTGTGTGTGTGTGTGTGTGTGTGTGTGTGTGTGTGTGTATGTGTACATATAATATTTGTGTGAATGTGCGTGCGCGGGCCAGTGTGTCTGTGATTTGAGTGAATCAACAAATAACTGAACGTATAAACGAAATATGGCTTATTCATTGTTGAGTGCACTCAATTCAACGCTGTATTTGACATGTGAGGCTCCGTATCAAAAGGGTATTATGTCGGGATGAATAAGACCAGTAAGTGAGAATTTAACATTTATAGATAGTATGCAGATGACGTCACTCAGGCTTTTGTTATTGTTTTTGCCATCCGCGTTTGTGAGTTGTTCTCACTAAACTGTATTAACCAGACTATAAAAGTTCATGGTTACACAGAGTTTGTGTGTTGGTCCGTTATACTTCCGGATGGCAATGTTGTGAACTCCTTGGCCAAGCGCATTCTATCTATAAAGATAAGAGATACGAACTCTGAACTTTTTGCAGTACAATTCAATTAACTTGCGGCTATGTGGTCTTGTGGTACGACACTCGCTTTCGGATCGGAAAATCCTGAGTTCAAGCTCGGCGCATAGCTGAGACCTTGGAAAAGGCTCTTTACTTGCATTCTCTCACCGTACTCAGGTGTAACATGGATACCTGGCCGTTTACAGCGTTGTCTCTGTAGGAAAAAAAAATGTAATATCGCCTAACAGGCGTCATGTCTCGTTCTAAATGTTACATGCTGGTGTTAGTCGGGGACTCCTTGTAAAGCGCTTTGAGCACATTTAGTGGATATTGCGCTATACAAAAAAGATCAAACTCAAATTTCAAATTTGTGGTTATAAATTCAATTCCCAGCAACTAGGTCATTCCGGCATTCTATCTCGTTGAAACGGCACGCCACAATATAATCAATTTATTCCGTTCTGACAAGCTCAAGTACTCCCT
>NC_088360.1:9873890-9883890 GCF_034508935.2 Berghia stephanieae | reverse complement strand
CTAATCAATATGCATTTTAAAATCGCATTTCAATATACGGTTAACTTCGACAGAAATCTAGATTAGGCCAATAGTTCCTTACAACAGACCTGCCTACTTTAAAAAAAATGTAATTTTAAGGGGCGATTCGGGTCTTGTCTAAAAAAAATTAATTACCTATATTGGGCAGTTTTAACCATTCTGTATCGTCACTATAGTAAAAAACATCATTGGTGAAAAATATAAAACCTCTGTGTTGATACCCGTTTTGCGACCTGACTTGGAGGGTCTGGCATAAAAAAAAATTATAACAATCATGTGACAAACATTCCACAAAAACTAATGAAAAAATTACCTTCATAATTATTCCCTCTTATCTACATTGTAGCATAGTGTGTCACCATAGAGAGATTTTACAGCTTTGGCTTATGGAATTTTTATTAGAACATTACAAAGTTGAGAATCAAAATGTTATGACAAAATTGATGTTAAAAATTTATAATTTGGATTATAATTCAAAATACACATACATTATTCAAAAAATTGTCTCTATGGTTACATAATACATTATCTCTGTGATAACTGGAAATATTCAGACAATTTCATTGAATAGGTTCTGAGAAACGTTCGACCCAGTAACCCATACCCTTAGAAAAAAAGGACATAGAGAAAATAGCAAAATAGCTTTCCGTTTTTCACATTTTTCTTACTACCTTTCGACTGTGTTTTTCGTGCCTTTACAGTCTATTTTAAGAAGTTGAACTTCAATTAATAGTAATATTTCTAAGATAATAAAATATCGTTTTCCAACAAAATCTCAAAATCAATTTTTTGAAGGATTTTCCTAATAATTAGGCCCAAACCGCCCCTTAAGGGAATAATAATTATAGTCGCTGTAGTTAATTTTAAAAAAAATCCACCACAGGGATTGAATAACACTTCAAAATCCATGAAATGATGTAGTCTGGCATCAACTTTCATTTTCAATCAGTTTTAATGACATAGAGATGCTCATGAAGTTCTGAAATTGGAACCGAAGTATCGTAATTCTACCATGTAAAAAAAATAAATTTGCTTATAAAAGGTAAGTCATCTGCCTAACAATATCAGCTTTCCTCGGATGCGGATCGAATTTCAAGTCGGACAAAGAGATGCGTTACTTTTTAAAATGTCCATATTTCCTTGGGGGGGGGGGGGGGGGGGGGGGGGAGACCATTAAAATCACAAAAGACATTACTTATTGCTCTGAATACCCCAGCAGTCGTGGGCGGCGAGAACGGGAACACAGCATGCTCATGATTAACGCCCTATAAAATCTGAACCAGAACGATGTGATTGTCTCTGTAATGGCAAGGCTGATTTTCTCTTTAGTAATTATCATTCGTCTTCATATTAACTACTGAACTGTGCGGCTATGCGCTCCAGTGGTATGACACTCGCTTTCGAAATCGAAAGGTCCTCTCACTCAGTGAATAGTTGAATCCTCGGAAAAGATTCTTTACTCACATTCTCTCACCGTAATCTTGTGTAAAATGAGTACCTGGCCGTTAACAGCGTTGTCTCTGTCCGAGAACATTGTAATATCGCCTAACAGGCGTAATATCCTTAATGCAAAGTGTTGCTGTTGGCCAGGGACCCCTTGTAAAGCTCTTTGAGCACGTTTAGTGGATATTGCGTGAAAAAAAAGCTCAATTAAAAAAAAAAAATGAACTGCCGCGTTCTGGAAAGACACGTATTTAAAAATTTGGCCAGAAAAGTCGCCCTTCAAATATCGAACGATTAAAATGACCCTCATCATCGAAAAAACTCCCAATTCTGGGACTCGCGAGGTCCCATGCTTGATCGATGTTTGAAGAACGAGTTTTCTGGCCAAATTATTAAATACGAGTCTTTCCTAGTACGGCTGTCAACTGGTCAAACGACTGAATGAGTACTGTATTTAAAATCTGAAAAAGGTGTGAGTGAAACAATTTCGCAGAGATAAAAATACAAGAAAAACTATCCCATAAAATCAACCTGCTTGAACAGTGTGCTTTGTCTGGCTCTGTTTCTTACACATGTTTACATGTCTTGCAGAAGAGCCTGTTCCATAATTTGTCAACTGGACAGCATCACTCGAAGTGCAGATCCAAGAGAAAAGAAAATAACCCTACCAAAATATGGCATTCTCCTGATAGTCTGAGGTTTATATTTAAAATGTCTCTATATTGTTCAGACACATGAGACGAGCAGGTAAGTTGTTCCGTAAGCTGAACTTTTTTTCTCTTTTCTTTTTTTTTTTTTTTTTTTTTTTTTGGGGGGGGGGGTGGTAAGGGCAAAGGTGATACACATTTTTTTAATTAAAATTTTCCCCAATGTTTAGCACTCTGTTTAATGTAATTAAATGTGCACCTGTGTGAGAATTCACTGTAGTTCGAGGCAAGAAAGATAATACATCTAACTCATGAAAGCAGGTTACAATATATTGTCCTGTTGATGGAGGCTGAGTAGTTTATGTCATGTGGTAGCGATGGTGAACCTATGTAAGGAACTCGGAAAAATCTGATGCCATGTTAGAGTTAACTGGTACAGTGTTTGGAAAGGATCAACAATATAGAGCCATAGGCGGCTGATGTATTATCATTTCTATACTTCATGAAGCCACCACCTTCCAAAGCGTGAATCGCTCGTAATCATTAATATAAAGCGGACGGATATAATACAGCGACCATTAAACTCATTGGAGACAGCGAGTGTTTTTTATGAAAACCGATGTCTTTTTTTCATCGTTTTACCATGTCAGGTGAGAACAAGGTTGTGGAAAAATAAACACTTTGTTGCCATTATTTCTGGATTGATTCGCAAAACATAAAGTGTATCAAATTGAAACTATTGAATGGAACAGATCTGTCTATATTTCGTATATATTCAGTCTGGTTTCGACAACAAATTAAAAATCTGCATATCTTTTTAGGGAAACTATCCTAATTTTAAGCCTAAAATGTCGCGGTCACCTCTCACACTTATTATATTGCTGTATTGTATTTTGAGTTTTGCGGGTAATTCTGTCCTCGATGATAAAAATTAAACATTTGCTTTACGGAACAATATTGATCTCCAACCCCATCTTTTAAAAGAACAGATTAGAAAGATTATCATTATTAATTATAGAATCAAGAGAGATTTAAAATTACGTCATCATTTTTTGTTGCGAATACGCTAGAATTGCGTAGAATAAATTATACTCGCAATGAAAGTCAAACATCAAAATGGACTGAGTATTACGACCAAGCAGATTTTCTTCGTATTAATTTGAGCCAAAGAGGAGGGGGGGGGGGGGGATATAATTAGCGATAGCCTGAAACAAAAATAAGGTTTGCAAGTTACTCGTATATCAGTCTGTAAAAATAGTTTTATAATCTTTAAATTTGCCAGTAATTCTGTGCTCGATGGTAAAAGGTTTACATTGGCTATTTGGAACAATGTTGATCCCCCAACCCTATTTTTTAAAAAATTTTTGTAATATTTCGACAAAAACAGACGCCCAAATATTGTTATTAAAAAAAAATTCTAGACGTCTAGAACTTCTTCTTCTTCTTCTAGGTTCCATGCCTGGTCCAGGCTTCGGATACTGCATGAATTATCTCTCTCCATTCTTCCCTGTCTCTTGCTTTTTCAAACAGCTCTTGGATTGTTAGGTTGGTGAAGCCCTTCAGTTGGTCTATGAGTGTTTTTCTTTGTCTCCCCCGGGCGCGTTTACCAGGTATTTTTCCACAACTTGCCAGGTATTCATTCTTATCTTTCCTTACTATGTGTCCGAAAAAGGATAGTTGTCGATCCACTATTAAGGGCATTAGTTTCCTTTGTTGGTATGTTTGTTTTAGCACTTCTTCGTTCGTTTTGTGTGCAGTATACGATATTCTCTGCATCCTTCTCAAGCACCACATTTCAAAAGCTTCAATGTTCTTTTGTGTTTCTGCATTTGTAGTCCAGCTTTCGCATCCGTATAACAAGATTGGCCACACGTAGCACTTCAAGACTCGGAATCTAATCCCGAACGACATCTGTTTGTTTTTCAAAATGTTTCCCAGGTCCATGAAGGCCTGTTTGGCTTGAGTTATTCTTGCTCGTATGTCTCGGTTACATCTTCCATCTGTTGTCACTATTGAACCTAGGTATTTAAAACTTTCTACGTTGGTAAGTTGCTCGCCGTGAATCGTTATATTGCAGGTGTTGTTGTTTTCGAGGGTTTTCTGTATTACCATGCATTCCGTTTTGGTGATATTCACTTCCATTCCCTTGGCTTCACTATCTACTACCACTTTGTCAACAATCTATTGAAGTTGGATTTCTGATGTTGCAATGAGTACCGTATCGTCTGCGTATCTTATATTATTTATGTTGTGACCTCCTACTTTTATTCCCTCCATATTATTTATGCCCCTCATGATTGTTTCTTGGTATAGATTAAACAGATCTGGTGAGGCAACACACCCTTGACGGACTCCTTTCTTAATAGGAACGGAATTTCCTGTAGAGTTTCCGATTTTGATAGATGCCTGCTGGGTGTAGTATAATGTTTGCATGAGTCTGAGGTCTTTCTCATCAGCGCCAATGGAGTGCAGTTGTTTTAGTATTTCTTCGTGGCGTACTCTATCAAAAGCTTTTTTGTAGTCGACAAAACAGAGGTATAGTGGGGTCTGAACCTGTATAGCTCTTTCACTTAAAACACGGAGGAGGTATATTGCGTTCCTTGTCCCTCTGTCAGGTTGGAATCCATATTGTTCCTCTGCGATTTCGGGGTTAATCTTATTCCTTAGCCTGTTGATAATTATATGCAACAGTATTTTGTTGATGTGGCTTATTAAACTTATAGTTCTAAAATTTTCGCATCTGACTGCACCTGCTTTCTTTGGTATTGCTATGAAAATAGAGTTACAGAGATCTTCTGGAATTTTCCCAGTATTGTATATAATGTTGAATAATATGTGAAGTTCATCAATTGCTAGATCTCCTAGGCTTTTTAATACCTCTACAGATATTTCATCAGGGCCTGTTGCTTTACCATCCCTCATTCGTTCCATGGCATGTTCAATTTCACTTTTGGTGATGTTTGGTCCGCTTAATGGTTCTTTGAATTTCAGTGGTGGTTCATTTCTATTTGGATCATTGTACAGTTCGCCTATGTATTCTACCCATCGGCTTTCTATATGTTGTTCTTCAAATAGCAGTTCCCCTTGTTTGTTTTGGATACAACTTCCTGCTGCTTTGCTTTTCCTTTTCCCTGATAGTTCTTTTATTCTTTCTTTCTAGAACTAGAAAGGAATTAATTACGTCAGTTTCTTAATTATGGTTTAAATGTTTAAAAATCAAAACATTGACGTTCTGTCATCGTAAGAATATTGGGATAGTTTCTACATGTTTTGAAAATCTAGTGGACAAAGTTAATAAAATGTCAACACTTGTCACCACTCTAAAAATCTATTATAGTATTCGTGTGACGCCATTATTTAATCCAGGAAAATAATTATGACCGTGATCCGTTCTATAAATCTTGATTACGCAATATCTTTTTTGTGTAGAAACGTTACGAAAATGGCATTTGGCCAAGGACAATTAAAACTGTAATGGAGAAATTTTGTATAAATGACAGATTTGTTAGTTTAATGTTATTTTATCGAGGCTTGCGACATTTTCAGCTTTAATTAGTTTTTAAGATAAAGAAGAAAAAGAAAAAGAAAAAGATAAAAAAAAGGGGGGGGGGGGGGGTGATTCATAGCACTCAGTTGTGATTTACCAACGTCCGCAAGGCAAGCGAAAAGGTTAAATTGGAGATGTTTTGATTCTATTCAGAAAATGTGGAGAGGCCTTCATATAAAGCAGACCAGCCATATGCAAAACAGTAGTAGTAGTAGTAGTAGTAGTAGTAGTAGTAGTAGTAGTAGTAGTAGTAGTAGTAGTAGTAGTAGTAGTAGTAGTAGTAGTAGTAGTACTGCCGTGAGAGGGAAGAAAGACGCATATCGGTATCTAGGTCAAATTGACATTTTCTGGGATTCACATACTTGAGAGAAAGGCGCATTTTTCTACCTGGGTTTCGTAACTCAATCGTTGTAAATAAAAAAGTTGTTTCATTTTGAAAATATGCGACTTGACCTAATTTGGTTTAAATTCGTTTCGAGGAATGACAGATCGACGCATATTGAAAGTGGATATGACAGACGGTCGCATTTTGTAATATGCGTCTTTTTCTCTCATTCGTCCACCGAATGACATAATTTGTCTTTCACAAAAAGACGCATTTCGGATATGCGACTTTCTGCCAAGACACTCTCCAAAAATTAAGATATATGCGTCCGTTTGTATTACGACTGGTGACGGTGAAAAGAACATATCATTGTTCTCCAATTTTCATCAAATAGTCAATCATCAAAGACGTACGAGTAACTTGCTGTTTTGGTGTGAATTCTTCATTTCCTCGGGTGAGTTTTATCTTTTTCCTATTCAAGTGATCAAAGATTTTATGTATATATTATCATATAATTACTTGTCATATATTAGTGAGAAAGTTTAATAATTATTTGCTATTGACGGTTTATCTGTGTTTGTGATATTTAACTTAGACAAATGTTGATTTACATGCTAATAGCACTACTGTTATTGTTATTACACGTACTATATTTGTGATTATTATTATGATGACAATTATTAATATTAATGTTATTATTATAATCATCATCGTTATATCACTATGAAAGTATAAGTTGTAAAATAAGTAGTAGTCGTATTAGTAGTAGCAGTTAAAGCATTTGTATGTACATTAGTAGTAGTAGTAGTAGTAGTAGTAGTAGTAGTAGTAGTAGTAGTAGTAGTAGTAGTAGTAGTAGTAGTAGTAGTAGCAGCAGTAGCAGCAGTAGTAGTTAGTAGTAGTAGTAGTAGTAGTAGTAGTAGTAGTAGTAGTAGTAGTATAGTAGTAGTAGTAGTAGTATATAGTAGTATAGTAGTATAGTAGTAGTAGTAGTATAGTAGTAGTAGTAGTAGTAGTAGTAGTAGTAGTAGTAGTAGTAGTAAGTATAGTAGTAGTAATAGTAGTAGCAGCAGCATTCTAGTGTACAAAGCGCCCCCGCCCCCAACCCCCCCCCCCCCCCCCACACCATCCATTAATTTTCGGAATTTTCGCGAACCTCCCCTCCCTCCTTTTGATCTTATTAAACTTAAAATTCATTCTTAAATAAAAAAAATACCGCCCCTTTAATTTTCTGGGGGTTTATTTTTCGGTCAAACCACCTTCTTTGGTGAAAATGAACACCCCCCCCCCCCCCCCCCATCTCCCTCGGCGTTCTACTAAAGTGCGCACCCCCACCTTTCCACTGAAATTTGACCAAACTGCGCACCCCCCTTGCTTGGGATCAGGACAGTGGGAAAAATAATAAAACCAATCGTGCCTGGAAACCAACCTAGGACTGTGTCGGACTCGGTAACTTCTGAATCAAATTGAAAACCTTAACTACTGAGACAATAAGTCTCTAGCTATGCATCCAATTAGCCCTCAATAACCTGTTGCAATATTCTTTTGGGAAAGGCAAGCAACTGTAACTCAATAGCATATCATAACAACGTTACTTTATGATAAAGATTATTTTAATAAGTCCACTCACGTTCAATTTTTGAATATCCATTTTTATATCTCTTCCATCAGATATGATCGAACCCCTAAAAGAGCCACCGGTACCTCCACCTCAGCCAACCCAGATTAAATAAGTCATGACAATCAGACTCCAGTGAAACAGATATTGACATTCCATTGAAACAGCTAGCTCAGATCAACAGTGAAACCTCTATCACGAGGAATTACATGATGTATGAGTGTCATAAAAGCAGAGAGGAAAAGATTTAAAGAAACCACGGACAACAAGAAAAACGGAGGAGACGAGCTAGATAGGTTTACCTCAACACCGATACGAAAATCTGCAGAAGAAGCATGTAAACTGGCTGTTGAGATTAAAGAAGCAGATGCAAACGATATGGATTGTGTGTTGAATTTACCATTGAGAAACAAAGTTTAGATAGTGACTCAGAATTTGAAATGTATTTGGAACTTGCTTCTAAATATATCACCGAAACCACTGCCCCTAGAGTTCCATTTGCTGAAGAGGAAGAGTATTTGTCCGAAACTGCCACGCCGGCATCCTTTGCCGGTTTAGGAGAAATATCTGAAGGAGAGCATGTTCCAGGTGTGTCATCGATTATAGAGACCATGATAGCAGAGTGAAACAATAACTACACCAGATCTAGAAATAGAGACAGTGTCTACTCACTCAAAAAAGAGAAAGCACAAGACGCCGATACAAAAGCAGACTAGGAAATACACAAGCTTTTGCGAATGAGAGAAAAGCATTCGGTCTTGGAAGGTTGTGCGCCGATCTGCTCCAAAAAATGCCGTGACAGATTCTTGGAGTACCAGCGACGGGAGCTTAACAGATGTTTTGGGGAGAGGATTGGAAGGACCAGCGCCAATTTGTACGGACTTGGGTAAGTAAAACAGAATGCAGAGAACAGGGCGAAGGCATTCTTTCCAAGGAGAAAATTGCCTAGTCATGTACATGCAACTATACAATGAAACAGGAAGATGGAGTCTTCCATCCCGTGTGCAAAAAGTTCTTCCTTACTACTCTCGGATTCAAAGCTAATAATGGCAAACTGATAAGGAGCGCTTTCAAGGATGTCGGTGTTAACGAAAACAATGTCATAGAAGTACCCCTTGTTGACAATCGTGGATGTCATAGTCCCTGGCACAAGATTGACCACAGCATTATCCATGAACACATAGAGAAATATAAAGCAAGCATTATTCATTATAGACGTGAGCACGCGCCTTTCAGGAGATATTTACCATCTGATCTGATCATCAATGATATGCACGAAAACTTTTTGCGAAGTCACTGGAAAAGCCATATCAAAGAAACTCTACTATTCTGCATTTAAAGAACTTAACATCACACGAGCTGTACTTGGTCAAGAAGAATGTGAAAAATGCAAGTCCTTCTTGTTGCACAAACAACTATGCAACTGTGAAGAAAGGTGTGAACCGTGTGCCGAAAAAAATCATCCATCGGAAACGATACAGAAATGCAAGAAAGAGGTATCAACGGGATGCAGATAAGAGCGTAAACGCCAACACAGCCCATCCAGTGTTTGCCGCTGATCTGCAAAGAGTAATTTTACTGCCGAGAATGAATCAGTCTAACAGAATCATTTTCACAAGCAGATTGGTCTTATTCAATGAGACATTTGCACCAATGGGCTGCAAAAAAAAGTGAAAAGGACATTGCCGTGATATGGAATGAATCAATTTCAGGACGAAAAGATGAAGACCTTGCATCAGCTTCTTACCACTTCCTAATATATAAGCGTGATGCCGAATCTGTGACATTCTGACTGATAACTGTAGCGCCCAAGATATAAATTGTACCCTTTATACTATGTTACTTCATCTTGTAAATGATTAGACTACTACGAGTACAAAAGTAAGCACCATCACAATCAACTATTTTGAGCCTGGTCATACTTTTATGGCAGCTGACTCCACCCATGCCGGAATCCAAAGAGTTCTGAGACAGAAAGACGGCAAAATATTTGATCTCAATGAATTTGAACAATGTGTCGTAGAAGCAGGCTGCCAGACAATGCCGTTGAGGTTTAATGACTTTGCCAACTGGGATTCTGGAGTCAGTTGAGCAAAGCTGACAATCGTCCCTACCTAGCTAAGGTTGTTTGTGATGAATTCAGGCGAGGGTCACCAAAGGCACTCTTCTTCAAAATAGCTTTGAAGAAGATACCTTCAACGAATGTGACATTCTGAAACGCGGATTTGCTTGTACGCCAAAGTTTCGTACAAAATCCAGGGGTGTAGGATTTACAAGAAGGATGAGATCGTGAAACAACTTGTGGGTTTGACGCCCCCCCCCCCCCCTCCCCAATAGACGAAAGTACTGGATAGACCTACCAACCAGCTCCACGAGTAAAATTCTTTGCAAATCCTACA
>NC_088360.1:9866390-9868890 GCF_034508935.2 Berghia stephanieae | reverse complement strand
AACCGAGAGATTCGGAGAAATCTCCGACTTTATCTTAGGGCTTCCAATTACTGAAGAGTATCGATAATCGTCCGAAATAGATCGGATCAGTCGCAGATTAAGCCATAACTTCGTTTGAACAGTTAACATTTCAGGGAAACTTTAAATATTATAGATTTATTTAATAATAATAAATAATAATAATAATAATAATAATAATAATAATAATAATAATAATAATAATAATAATAATAATAATAATAATAATAATAATAATAATAATAATAATGAATTTGTATAGCGCCTTAACATCCACGTTAATCGTGCTCTGCGGCGCTTTACATAATAAAAGTAGAAAACGGTAAGGGCTGCCTGAAGCCGGTGATCGTAAAATACTAACGAAAGAGTGAAAATGGAAAGGCTTCGTATGGGAACAAAACAGACAATGGACGTTTCGGGTACAAACCCTTCGTCAGCACAACAATACACAAATAAACGTGGAAAACAAATAAAATATAATGAAAAATAACTTGTATCGTCTGTACTCAATGGTGGTTGCAGTATGAATGAAATGTTAGCGTGGCGTGGGTAGAGGATAGGGTGCCCCAGGGGGGTGATCTAATTGATAAGCAAAGGTCAGCGTCAGGGAACAGAACTTTCCAGACTATAATGGAAGATAAAAGACATATTGGTAGTAGTAGCAGTAGTAGTAGTAGTAGTAGTAGTAGTAGTAGTAGTAGTAGTAGTAGTAGTAGTTGTAGTAGTAGTAAGTAGTAGTAGTAGTAGTAGTAGTAGTAGTAGTAGTAGTAGTAGTAGTAGTAGTAGTAGTAGTAGTAGTAGTAGTAGAACGCTGTAGTGGAACAGTAGGGGGGGGGGGGTTGGAGGGGGCGAGGTGAAAGGGTCACGGCGGAGGTGGGGGGGGGGGGTTGCTGGATGAGCGAAGGTCGAATCTTCGCGAAGGAACGATGCGATAGTAAAGTGGAATACACCAATAAATAGATAGATGGATAGCAGATAGATAGGTAGATGGTCAGAAAAGAGGGAGAGAAGGGAGAGAGAGAGAGAGAGAGAGAGAGAGAGAGAGAGAGAGAGAGAGAGAGAGAGAGAGAGAGAGAGAGAGAAATTAATAAAAGAAAAAAAAAAAAATAAAAATTAAAAAAAAAAAAAAATACATAATACAAATGTTTAAAAATAAAAAATAAAAATCACAACACTACATAATAAGTATGAATACAGAAACAAAATCCAAGCAACATCTATTTCCTAAAAAAAGCCTTTAAACATTTAATCTTTAATTCATTTATTTTTAAAACTGCATGCCAATGTAAACGCACAATTGACTTGATAAGAATATTTGCATTGCTGTATTTGATAGCACTGAGAAGGATTTAAAATGCAATGGGTGGAGGGTGTTAAAAGGAAATGTGTTGTCATTTCCAACAACGCATAATTTGTAGAAACTGCAGCAGCAGCAACAGTAGTAGTAGTAGTAGTAGTTGTTGTAGTAATAGTAGTAGTAGTAGTAGTAGTAGTAGTAGTAGTAGTAGTAGTAGTAGTAGTAGTAGTAATAGTAGTAGTAGTAGTAGTAGTAGTAGTAGTAGTAGTAGTAGTAGTAGTAGTAGTAGTAGTAGTAGTAGTAGCAGTAGCAGCAGTTGTTAAGATGAATGCCACTACATTATCTCATTCGTCTACAGTGTTTAATTCATCCTGTTTTGTTGATAAAGGGGAAACCCAAAACGTCCGTATTATCTGTTTTCGTATATTAAACTGAAGCTCACATTCAATTTCACATTGTTATTTGTTGCTATTATATTATGGTACACATTCCCCCCCCCCCCCCCCCCATAACTTTTAGCACGTTTGTTTATTTACTTGTGGTCGTATTTTTTTGTTTGCTTGTTTGTTTGTTTTGGGGGGTTGGGGTCAGCGGTATAGATCCTTCTATTATTTGCATCCCTAACGGGTTTGTAATAAAAGAACATGCTGTTGTAATATTGTATTGCGACATCTATCTTCTGGGGTCTGATTCATGGAGCGGGACTACGACGGTAGTCTGAGACTATATCCGTAGTCTCAGACTAAAAGGCGTTGTAAGATATTCATGAAGCCGGACTACGCGAAGTCTCAGACTAAACGAGGGACTAAACGGGTGAAATTTACACCCGCGATTTAGCAGGCGTAAATATCGTAGTCTGAGACTAAAGTTCAAGATCATATTGTGTCCTCTACGCTGGGGGAAGTAATTGTACAGCGATTAGAACAAGAATACCCGGCAGTTTTTGATTTTATATTTATTTTTATTTATTTATTTATTTATTTATTTATTTATTTAGTTATTTATTGATTGATTTTGGTTTTGTTTATTTTATTTTCTTTACTTTTGTCGAAGATTCGACAATCGCACATACACTCCTCATCTTGCCCATTCAAAACACTCTGCAGGGACTCCTCCTCCCCCCCCCCCCCCAACACACATTTCATAGTAACTTCCTCCTCCTCCTCCTCATCCTACTACTACTCT
>NC_088360.1:9848890-9858890 GCF_034508935.2 Berghia stephanieae | reverse complement strand
GTGGTTAGACTTGCCGCAAAATGTAAAGCGATGGTGAGTGTGATTACTGAGCAGAGCGTGACAATAATAGCAATCCTTTAGCCCTGTGTTGTTGGAATTTTATTTTATTTTGTTTCAATATCAGTGGGGGGGGGGGGGGGGGGGGGGGGGGGGGGAGGTGGCTGGAGAAAAGATGTTACAACCATTACCTAAATTGAGATTAGTACCGGGCCTTTTATTTTTTTATAGTCTTAATCTCAATTTAATCGAACTACTCTTTCTTTATCTCTTTTGCTTTTATTTATATTGCATCTTTAAGTAAAGTACCAGATAGCAATAATAATGGTAGCTAGCGTCACATAAAGTAACATGGACATCGTATTACGCAAAACCAATGATGACCTACTTGAAAGGAATTGAAACTATAATATAGAACTAGTTAGGAAACTAAGTAGCGCCGGGGTATTTTGGACGTTTATGATTGCCATCCATCACCGCCTTTCACTCATTCTGGGGTAACCGAGCAAAATGATTTTTTACACCCCCCCCCCCCCCCGCCCAAAAAACCCCCAACAAAACAACAACAACATAATAATAATAATAATAATAATAATAATAATAATAATAATAATAATAATAATAATAATAATAATAATAATAATAATAATCATCATCATCATCACCATCATCATCAATGAATTATAATGATACTCATTATCTTCCACAGTTTCAAATCTGACACTTCTTTGAAGTTCACGTTTTGATAATATTTGACAAGCCACGGGTCCTTGTAATCGATCATTTTTGTATTTCAAAATTATTTTTTTTAAAGTAAACGTTTTATTTCCAAAATAAATTTTATAAAAGGATTGAAAAAAAAAAGAGTTGAGTGAGAGTGGGTTAGCATTGGTAACAAAAAGCTAATCCCGGTTAGAGTTTAATTTTGTCTCTAATCGGACAATTATAAACGATCGGTATCATCATCCTATGGATTAGTTACATATCATCCGTGCCGCACTGCCTAGTTTTGGAACCTTATTTGTCATGACAGCATTTACTTTCTCTTTCGGCGAATCCGTCAAACACGCCCCCCCCCCCCCCCCCCCCCCCCGCTTTTTTTTAAACATAAGATCTGGTTTATTTTACAATATCAATGACACCACGCCAAATTTGGTAGTACCAGAACAAGCTCGGTATTATCCCGTCTTAGCATTTGTAGCCGTGTTAACTTACTCAACCCTAACACCGACTATATCCGTAATTAACCCGGGTTACTTTTGCCCCATGCCTATCTACGAGTATAACATTTTTATGAGACATTATAAAGGCGTAGTATAAAAGCTAATGTTTTAGTTTTTGCATGTTAGTGGTCGAATACTTGCACATGCTTATTTTTAATATATTTTTTTTCCAGTTTTGAAAAGTCTAGCAAAAATCTCTAGGATTGAGTGAGTTAAATCCGGTAGCACGGTAATCTTTCACGAAATTTGCTCAGCCTGAATCTTAATCATCATTGATTGGTAGTGTATAAACGTGACTTCAAGATGAATGAATAGCCAGCGAGGATGGCTAGGGATCGGAACACAGATTCACATCGGAAATAGAGCAAGTTCGGAACCCTACTGGATAGTCAATCGTTACGATTTGTTTTGTTTTGTCTTGTTTTTCCCAAATTGACATTGAAAACAAAAAGTGAGATAGATAGATAGATAGATAGATAGATAGATAGATAGATAGATAGATAGATAGATAGATAGATAGATAGATAGATAGATAGATAGATAGACAAAAATGAACAGCTTCAAAAAATAACAAAATAACAAAAACGGAACGTCTCAGGCTCAAAACCATTCTTCTGCCAACAGCAACAATAAAATAAAAACATAAATATATTACTAAAAACCAGATCGACGATGATAAAGATCAGCAAATAATGCAGTATTTCGACTGGGTTTTAATAAAACGGTTTGCCCAGGCGCCCACATTCCGCCTACGCAATCATAGAATAATAGAAAAGAAAAATAAATCGATAGTTATAATTATAATACAAACATAATCTAAAACATTATATACACTTTTTAAAAAAATATAGGTTACCAGGATTTCATGTAATGAAGATGACTCGAGGGCAGATTTTAAGTATTGAAAATATAACCTGTGAAGCCGGTAGTTAGCTGGGATCAGGGTAAATTAAACGTTTTCGATGTGGTGATTTTTTTTTCATGCATTCTTGCAGGTTCTCTCCACGTTCCCCGAGATCTCGTGTCCTTACTCTAAGGACATATCATTCTTGTTTACTTCCTGTTTGTATATTTGTTAGTTTTTGTCATTAATATAATTTTATAAAATACATTCATATATATATATATATATATATATATTATATATATATACACACACAAACACACACACACACACACACACACACACACGTAAGGTAAAAATAAAAAATCACGAAATAAAAGTGCTCGTCTTTAGTATTAAAGGAGTGGTAAATAACGATTTCAATACCCGAAGATTGCCCAAAGTAAAAGGCATGAAACAGATCTGTAGGAGACAATAGTAATTCAAATATTTCATGTATGTATGTATGTATGTATGTATGTATGTATGTATGTATGTATGTATGTATGTATGTATGTATGTATGTATGTATGTATGTATGTATGTATGTATGTATGTATGTATGTATGTATGTATGTATGTATGTATGTATGTATGTATGTATGTATGTATGTATGTATGTATGTATGTATGTATGTATGTATGTATGTATGTATGTATGTATGTATGTATGTATGTATGTATGTATGTATGTATGTATGTATGTATGTATGTATGTATGTATGTATGTATGTGTATGTATGTATGTATGTATGTATGTATGTATGTATGTATGTATGTATGTATGTATGTATGTATGTATGTTATGTATGTATGTATGTATGTATGTATGTATGTATGTATGTATGTATGTATGTATGTATGTATGTATGTATGTATGTATGTATGTATGTATGTATGTATGCTCTTGGATATAAATCAGAGGTTATCGTTCTTTCTGTAGGTAGCCTCGGCTATGCCCATGGTAGATTTGTGAATGGCTTAAAGATTCTGGGCATTAAAAGCAAAGAAGCAAAAGTCCTTTCAAAATATATAAGCAACAGTGCCATCATTGGCTCTTACAAAGTTTGGAGACAAAGATGTAACATTCATCACAATTAGTAGCACTACATATTTAATAATATAGATATTTGTCTATTTATATATCCCTCTATCTATATATATCCATCTATTTGTCAAATATTCCAAATATATCAATTTGTATATCATTGTAATAATCGATTTAATTTTTCATTACTGTTTATTATTATTATTAATATTATTATTATTATTATTATTATTATTATTATTATTATTATTATTATTATCATTATCATCATCATCATCTACATCATCATCATCATCATTATTATTATTATTATTATTATTATTATTATTATTATTATTATTATTATTATTATTATTATTATTATTATTGTCATTATTATCATCATCGTAATTATTAGTACTGTTGTTATCATCACCACAATTCTCAACATTATTATTAATATTATAGTGATAGGGATTATTATTATTATTATTATTATTATTATTATTATTATTATTATTATTATTATTATTATTATTATTATTATTATTATTATTATTATTATTATTGTTTTTATTATTATTGTTATTGTTATTATTATTAATATCATTGCTACCGTTGTTACTCTCATCGTCGTCGTCTCCATCACCGCCATAGCCACCACTGTTATTGTCATCATCGTCTTCATCATCATCATCATCGTCATCATCATCGTCTTCATCATCATCATCATCATCATCATCATCATCTTCATCGTCATCATCGTCGTCATTATCATTATCATCGTCATCAACACTAATATCATTATTACCTCTGGGACATTCTGTGGCAGAGTCTGAAACTTCACTGTTCAAATTAATACTCCAGCTCTATACATTGTACATTATTTTAGGAAATGGTATTATGTTAATGAATATGTTACCCTTGTTACATTATCATGTATATTTCCTGAAATAAACAATTTTGATATGTATGTATGTATGTATGTATGTATGTATGTATGTATGTATGTATGTATGTATGTATGTATGTATGTATGTATGTATGTATGTATGTATGTATGCGTGCGTGCGTGTGTGTGTGTGTGTGTGTGTGTGTGTGTGTGTGTGTGACTAAAACCCGATAATCATAGAACCGACTAATTAGGTCACAAAGGATTTTGCTCGATTACTCCATTTTTATTCCATAAACTCAAGTCGATGACCTAACAATCCGCTTACGCCACATTTCTGAGACGGCATCGTCATTATCATCATCATCATCATCATCATCATCATTAAACAAATGGATAACCCGCAGTATTTGCCGGAGAAATAAAGGCTATTTCGAGAGGGCACTCATCTATTTGACTTATACTTGTGCGGCTATGTGGTCTAGTGGTATGACACTCGCTTTCGGATCGGAAGGTCCTGGGTTCGAGCCACGCGCTCGGTGCATAGTTGAGTCCTTGGAAAAGGCTCTTTACTCACATTCTCTCACCGTACTCAGGTGTAAAATGAGTACCTGGCCGTAAACAGCGTTGTCTTTGTCCGAAAAATTGTAATATCGCCAAACAGGCGTCATGTCCCGTCCTACATGTTAAATGTTACTGTTGACCAGGGACCCCTTGTAAAGCGCTTTGAGCACATTTAGTGGATATTGCGCTATAGAAAAGCTCAATTTTTTTATACTATTGTGCAAATTAACACAGATCCTGACGAATATTTAGAACCACGAAGGACCAAAATCGGTCAGGGAATAAAGTCTGTAGGAGGGCGTAAATGAATTCGGAAAAAGGGCGGCCAGATAGCGATTCCCAACGTCAAGTGACCGATCATACATACACACACACACACACACACACACACACACACACACACACATATACAAGCACATAGAGAGAGAGAGAGGGAGAGAGAGAGAGAGAGACGGGGAAAGGGGGGGGGGGGTGATTGATTCATGTCTCTAACTTACATTCTTTGTGTCTCCAACAAAAAGCTTTCTGGTCTCCAACGATGTACGAGTAGATTTCACGGCATGAAATTGACGAAATCTACCTGCTACATACATCGTTGTCCTATCATTGCCATTGTCTCGTGTTCGTTTCTTTTTCTTCTTTTTTTTTCTTTTTCTTTTTTGGTTTCCCTTTTGACTCGTTTAGGGTTTCTACGAGGAGGAAGTCGTTAAGAAAGTCGTTGGCATGAAATTGACGAAATCTACCTGCTACATACATCGTTGTCCTATCATTGCCATTGTCTCGTGTTCGTTTCTTTTTCTTCTTTTTTTTCTTTTTCTTTTTTGGTTTCCCTTTTGACTCGTTTAGGGTTTCTACGAGGAGGAAGTCGTTAAGAAAGTCGTTGGTTTTAAAGGAAAATGTCCAAACCCTAGTTATAAAAGGACAATAAAAGAGCTAACTCCATAGTGGCTTTCGCAACAAGACAGTCGAAAAAGAAGGAGTTGAGAGTGAAAAATTTAAAGAATGGAAGGAAGGAGCAGACAGAATCAAACTAAGTAAACTATCAAGGGATCCTTGGAAACAATTCAATTTTTTTTCTCCTGCATTAATATTTCATATCTTAAACTCGCTGCATTTTACGAACACTCAAACCCTCGTTTTTAACAAACTACATTCTTAGTCCCATTGTTATTACTATTCGATCAATCTGATGGTAGCCTTCGAGACCACCTGATCCATCTATATTATGAGTTATCTATATAACTCAACAATTTTGTATATCTTGGGGAAAATAAAGAGGCAAGTGGAAACTCAATCCCTGATATTCAAAGGAGGATAGCACTTTCCCAAACAAAATTGACAAAAATGATGACATTATGGAAAAGTGAAAGCATCTAACTGAAATTGAAAATATTAAAAACATGCATATTTCCATATGGATGTGAATCATGAACAATCGCAAAAAAAAACCCCAAAAACAACAAAAAACAAAAAAACGACAACATAAAAACAAACAAACAAAAAAAAAAACAACAACAAAAAAAAACAAACAAACAAAAATAAAAATTAAAAAAATTTTTTTTTAAAAACAAACCAAAACGATGATAATAAAATCAATGCATTTGAAATTATTTCTACCGGGAAATTCTCCGCATTCCCTGGACAACAAAGGAAACTAACCAAAATGTGAAAGAGTCCCTGGGCGATAAGGAGCCATATTTCATCAAAATGATATAAAAACTAAAACTTGCTTTTTTTTTTTGGACATATCAATAGCCATTACACCTTTGACGGTCACTAGACATTAGCCAGTGGCTGAATAAGCCAGTGACTGAATGCGGAAGGATGGCGCAGGACAGAAGCTGGTTTCAGTTGGCAGTTGTGGTGGCCACGTCCAAGAGGGATTTTCACGTTGTCAAATATTTTGCTATAATATGTGAATAGAAGTGAATGTCAGACTAGATATGTAAAAACGCCAGATTGTCGGAAAAATACCGAGCACTTTCTTTTTACAATGCATGAACATGATTTGTGCAGTTATTCCAAAAACGTATCTATCAAACTATGATCGAAGTATATTTATAGTGACACATGAATTATAATCTTTAAAATCTTTTTGCTTAGACACAATGATTTAATCTCCCAAAAGCAAATTACAATTGGTTGAAAGGACAAGATAGGTGAGGCAAAACGAGATAAAACTCTTGATTAGCTTTTTGTCTCGCTTTGTCCCATGTACGGAACGCGCCTCTGATGTTTAGGTATCAGTATTATTAGAAACCTGGTTTGGGTACAGAAAACACAAAAAAGACACGCTGAATTTCGGAGGCTCATGAAGAGACTTTTGAACAACGACAGTAGGCAGTGATGCACAAGTAGCAGACGTGCCTACTCTTGCGAAAAGTTCGTAAAATTACAAAATTTTGGCTCCAATTTCAGAACTTCATGAGCTAAGTAATTAAAATTTGATGAAAATGAAAGTTAATGCCAGACTATATATAATTATAGATATTTTGAAGTATTATCTAATCCTTGTGATAGTAAATTGTTGATTGTTAAAGTTAACAGTAGGGACTACAATTTTCATCTTTTAAGAAATACGAATATTTAAATTTTTAAGTAGGCAAGTCCGAAGACGGAACCGGCACTTCAGGATCATTCGATCATCCGCCTCAAAAAAAAAAAAAAAGAAAAAAAAAGGGGCGGGGGGGGGGGGGGGGGGTGGATGTAACGCAAGTATGTATTTTTAGGAAATGTTTTGTGAATTAAAATGTGTTATTATTTTCAATGGTTATCGAATCAGAATGTCGAACACGCTTTAGTGCCTAATAGATCTAGTTATAAACCGTCCGTTTGTGTTGTATGTGTAATGTACCCTGAGCTTTAGAGCAATTTTCCAAGTCTCTCTATAAGGTTATTCGAACCTCAGTCGGCAAAAGGCGTAATTTACGGGTATTATTTTTTTTACCCTTCCTATTTTTTGTTCATCTTATAATATACTTTTGATATAATGCATTTTGTTTTGAACTTAGCCACACTTAACATGATTTGACTGATTTCAACGAGCTTAAAGTGGGTGTTGGAAATCGGTGAGGAAGGGCTGGAGGGTCAATGTGGAGAGAATGCAAATCTATACATCAGTGACAACAACCCAAAAAAACCCCAAAAAAAACCACATTATTTTCATTTTTGCCAGAAAGTGAAAAGGTCAATTTTCAATATATTACCAAAAAAACCCATCTTTTCAAAGAAGTCTCAGGAATAATAATAATAAAAAAAAAAAAAATAAAAAAAATATTTGGCAAGTGGAAGCTATACGGATTCCTTTTTATTTGAAGTAGTTAGCAGAAAAAAATCTGGCCAAATTTTCAAAAGGGCGTTTTGCCACTGTGGGGATAGAAATATCCACAAGCATGCATTATATCCTCTGTCGGTCCGACTATCATCTGGAACAATCTCCCCGGAGATGCGTCTGTGAGACGGGGTGCACTGATACTTTCAAATGGATATTAGAAGTTGTGTGTCTTTAGAAATTTAATTATCGTTGTGTTAGTCTTGGTAAACGTGAAATGTGAACAGTGGGGCTGATTCCCGAGGTCGTGGGGCCAGCTCTCTGCAGAGATAGCGGAATAGAATGACAGGGACATTAATGTATGGAAAAAAAATCAGATTTGGTGCGGGGGTGCATATGAGTGTGAGTGTGCCTTACAAAATAAAAGGAAGGGGTGGGGGATAGGGAGAATTTTAGAGAGAGAGAGAGAGAGAGAGAGAGAGAGAGAGAGAGAGAGAGAGAGAGAGAGAGAGAGAGAGAGAGAATTTTAGTCTCAATTGAAACAAAAAGAATTTTTATTTTGTTCACACAGAAGAAAATGGATTTTTAGATGAGTAATAAAATCGTGTTATTTGAATGTGTAGACTGTACGAGGTTGTAAACTTGAGATAATCATTCTAGATAAGCATTAAAAAGCATTTGCAATCAAGAAAAGTGGTTAGGTTTGTAATTTTATTCTTAGAATACCAGAAACAGTAGAAGTCAGAGTAGGAATAATCAACAATTATATATATATACAGTATCTCATTGGCCTCAATATGCTCAATTTCCTGTAAAATAAGATATCCACGCCTAATAGCCTTGTACTAGTATTTCTCTCGCCCCCCCCCCCCCCCCCCCCTCAATCCATTCTCATTCTATCTGCCTGAAATACATAATGCATACATAAGATATCGTTTCCATGTCCTCCATTTCATCAGTCGGCATTTATCCGTAGAGTCTTTCCATATTTTATATATATTATATCTTCTATTCTATTACTATATATATATATATATATAATATATATATATATATAAATTAATATATATGTATATATAATATATATACATGTGTGTGAATATATATATATATATATATATATATATATATATATATGTATAATATATATGTGTGTGTGTGTGTGTGTGTGTGTGTGTGTGTGTGTGTTGTAAGTTTATTTAGTTAAAATTCCAGAACATCAGAGAAGAAATATAATAATATTATGACACAGAGCAGACATCTTAATCTCGTCTTAAAATCTGGATAAATACAATTAACAACGGTAAAAGCGTGAATCATGACCGGAAAGAGTTGCCAAAGTAACTAAATGGCCAGCAACATTAAAAGCCTGCCGCCCATCAAAGGACATTTTAATCTATTCTCGTCAGACTGACCGACTTACTTGGTACCCTAACCCTCGATTTAGAAGTGACCAGAAGAAGAAGAAGAAGAAGAAGGAGAAGAAGAAGAAGAAGAAGAAGAAGAAGAAGAAGAAGAAGAAGAAGAAGAAGAAGAAGAGAAGAAGAAGAAGAAGAAGAGAAGAAGAAGAAGAAGAAGAAGAAGAAGAAGAAGAAGAAGAAGAAGAAGAAGAAGAAGAAGAAGAAGAAGAAGAAGAAGAAGAAGAAGAAAAAGAAGAAGTCTGAAGACTCAAACACATCTTGACTTCTAACTATTTCAGGCTGAAGGCGGAAATCATAACCATTCACCGCCTACGCATTTCTGTTCCGAACAGGAAGAAAACACCAGATCTGTTTTTTTTTTTCCCCCTTTTTTAGCTGTCCTGAGACAGAAAAAAGTCAGTTTTTAGAGAGAGGAAAATAATTGAAATATATGGTATCAACGCAACCTAGCATGCAGCATTTCCGGGATATTTATTTGTGCTCACCTTTAAACGCGTAGAGGAATAAACATTTACATTAGATTTAAAGTTAATATTAATTTGTAAACGAATTTATGGGCAAGTTTTTGTTATCTTTTTTTAAAACTATATTTTCTCATCGATTTTCTCCAAAGTGAACTTGTATAACACGCGTATCTTTAACGAATTGGGTTTTGACCAATCAAAGCACGGAATTTGTGACACATCCTTAAACCGCTCGGACAAATATAGCTGGTTGTTTAC
>NC_088360.1:9818890-9846390 GCF_034508935.2 Berghia stephanieae | reverse complement strand
CGAACCGATATTGCTCGTTGATGGCTCAAAAGATTCGTCTCAATCGATGTTAAATACCACATTGCAGTAGTATAATAATTAAAATAGATGAGAGTGTCTGTTCGTAAAAGCTTTTATTTCCCCCGCCAATATTGCGGGATCTCCACTAGTGGGAATAAATAATTTTATAAGAAACACAATGACCTGCCCATGTCGTTTTCATCGACTATCTCTGATACTACTTTACATAAACACGTAAAACGGGGCTTGCTTCACTTTAACATCTACCATCCATTCAACTCCGCTTTTATAAAACAACGACAAAAACTTTTTAAAACTTGGTCAAGAACAGAAAAAACACCAAAAAACCCCCACAAATATTTCTACTAAAACCTTGACGACAGCTCCTTCAAACTGCATACTACTTTACACACACACACACACACACACACACACACAAACACACACACACACACACACATACACAAACGCACACACACAGAAACTTAACACACAAGTTGATGAACTAATGTTCTGATCACGTCTAACTTCATAATCTCGGCCTTGTCTGTTTCCCTGCAAAACCTCGCTTGATTTTTTAAAATGAATTTGGGACAAATTATCGTTTTTCTTCTGACGATAGTTCTTTTATATACAACGGCCCAGCGATGATAGATGATGTGCCATTTCTAGCGGACAACTTCAAGGGTGCATGGTGAGGGTTAGCAAAGAAATGGATGGATACAAACCGATTAAAACAAAATGAGGAGACATGATCACCGGTGTCTCCAACTAATCTGCCACTTGATGGAGTTGTGGATAACCTTGGACGGGGTGGTGGGGGGGAGGGGGGGGGGGGTTGTTGGCTTCTTTGAACTATTGAAAAGTGTCATCACGCAATGTGGTTTGTCAGTGATATAATTACTGTCAATATTCAATATTCAGTATCTGTTAAAATTCTCAGAGATTAACTATATTCTCTACCAAGTTAATAATTTAAACATTAAAATGGGAAGCTTTTTAAAAAGTGTTTAAATTCTCAGAGATTGAACTATGTCCTAGTAATTGCTTTAGGAAGAATAGATGTGTTTATCAGAGATGCTTGTTAGAATTGCTTTAGAAGAATTTGAAGAAATTTCAGATGAACATGCAGTAATGTAGGAATTTTAAGTGTGAATACAATTGAACATGTCAGTAATGCTTAGAAGATTTTAAGTGGTAAATTATGAATTAATATCATTCAGAAGATTTGATTGTAAATTATCAGAGATTAACATCTATAATCTAGGAAGATTTTAAAAGTGTAAATTCAGAGATTGAACTATGTCCTAGTAATTGCTTTAGGAAGAATTTTTAAGAGTGTGTAAATTATCAGAGATTGAACTTTGTCACAGAAAGCAATAATTGAAACATTACATCGGGAAGAAGATTTTGGTTAAATTATCAGAGGTTGAAATATGTCCTACCAAGTCAATAAATGAAACACTAGACTACATTAGTAATTTTAAAGGAAGTAAATCAGTCACTATTTCAATATCGTATCAATTATGAATGATTTAATATTAATCCCCTCTTATATTTCCAATAAATCCAATAATTTTTCACAAATCAAATCGCTGCAATTAATTAATTAATTATTAGCAAGTATATCTAAAATTGAATTTATTATAAACAACCCCCCCCCCCCCCACACACACACACCTATTTTAAAGGACAACAGTTAGAGAATGTCTAATTGAAGGGATTCTGCGTTGTTTCAGTGCAATGTCCATAGTACCGCGAAAGCTACTTGAGTATTCCTTCCGTTAGAGTAAAACTTTGCGTGTTTCATTCACTCAGACAGGACTAGATCAGTTCATGGGAGGAAAGATTGTTGCACTAACTCTGCCGTACTCTGGAAAAACCCATATTTTAAAATTTGGACAAAAAACTCGTCCTTCAAATTTCGATCGATTTAAATTACCCTAATCTTGGAAAAAAAAGCTCTCAAACCTGGGACTTCGCGAGACTTTTTTTTTTTTTTTGGCCAAGATAAGGGTCATTTAAATCGATCGATATTTGAAGGACGAGTTTTCTGTCCAAATTTTAAAATATGGGTGTTTTTCAGATTATGTCAGAACTGATTGAGAGCTTGATAAAGCAAGGCTGTATCTAGTTCCTCGGGAGTTAAATTCAGAATATCTTATACATTTGTTGGGGGAGGGAGGGGGGAGTAATCCTTCGGGAGGCATTGGGTCTGTGGAGCCGGGATTTATCCCGGTTTCTACAGCGTGAAACGGACAAGAGTAATTGCTTGCTTCTCTTTGGAAAGGACGCTAGTCTATCACAAGTACTTTCCGACAGATCTAATAGACTCAGCTACCCAATCACAGTAAACAGGGAGGTCAGAAAAAACAACCTTGACATCACCCGGGATCAATCTCGGTCCCTTTGCGTGTGAATAAAATATTGAGCTTTTATATAGGGCAATATCCACCAAAAGTGCTCAAAACGCTTTACAAGGGGTCCCTGACCAACAGTAACATATAACATGGAGGGCGGGAAATGACGCCTGTTAGGCGATATTACCATAATTTTCGGACAGAGAATGTTAAAGGCCAGGTACTTAAAGCTGATTACGGTGAGAAAATGTGTGTAAAGAGCCTTTTCCAAGGACTCAACAATGCACCGAGCGAGGCTCGAAGTCAGGACCTTCCGATCCGAAAGCGATTGTCATACCACAAGACCACATAGCCGTGAAGCGAGTTGAGCTAGGGACTCTCGAGGATGGGGGAGAGAGAGAGAGAGAGAGAGAGAGAGAGAGAGAGAGAGAGAGAGAGAGAGAGAGAGAGAGAGAGAGAGAGAAGGGTGAGAAATAAGTAACAAAGTATAAAATTAAATAAATAAAACAATATGAAATAATTCAGTCTAGCCAGTTACATATTTAATTCCGTCATGATTATTGACATAAAATAATATGACTGCCGAACTCTGGAAAAACTCATATTTTAAAACTTGGCCAGTAAACTCGTCCTTCAAATATCGATCGATTTAAATGACCCTCATCTTGGCAAAAAAAAAACCCAAACAAAACAACAAAACTCTCAAACCTGGGACTGCGAGAGGTTTTTTTAAAAATATGTGTTTTTCCAGAGTACGACAGAGCTCTGAAACCCATCATTTCCTAAAACTAAAACAAAAAATATTGATCTCTCTGTTTCTAAAAAATCTAGTTACGAACTATTACTATACGTATTCGTCTGCTTATCTAAATATATGTTTTTGCAAATTTTTTTCTTATGTATGCTACTGCAATTCAATAATAGGACGCCAATTTGCCGGTAACGACGTGTGCCTTAGGATCGAGTCAATACGGAACACGTTTTTAACGAACGTGCAGCTATGTTATGTATCATCTATTCTCTTTTCATGGTGTAATGTTATCATCCGTTCTATTACCATCGCCTATAAATCAAAAATTACAATTCCCGACACAAAATGATTTTTCTTGTATGTTTCTTGCTGATCTTTCTAGCCCCGTTACTTTAAGACCTTATCAAATGTTTAACCAACCTCCGTCACAAAATGGGATGTTACTTAACAATCGACATGTACGTAGTTCAGGTATGAAAACCCGAATGATTATGGGTTCATTCATGTACTCGAAATACTCTCAAACCGACGCAAACTATATTGTCCAATACAACAACGTTTAAAACAAGTCCATAATAGGCCTCAACATTCGTGACGTCACTTCCCCCGTAATGACGCATAGTAACTTAGTAACTGGTTCTAAACTACTGGAACAACGGCGGACGCCCTTATGGAATACTTCTCCGACGAGCATAATAGTGTATCCAGAGGAGAAAAACATTATAAATCTGATCATGTTTTGACTTTTATACATTCTGATCACATGACATGTGAAAAAGTTCTAGCCAGCATGAAGAATAAAAAATACCGATTTTTGTTGTTGTTTAGAACAAAAACTGCTCGTTGCTTGGCGGACATGACATCAGACTTTTGAATCCTATTGCGTTCGATTATCAGACCTGCTAATATTATGTGCACGACCTGGGTACCAATACATCACCGTAATATACTACATTTAAAAAAAGGAGTAAACATTGTCAGGATAATGTCAATGAAAATAATGTCACTAAAAGGACTCGATACATTATTTATTACGTTCCATTGTCAAATGTCAAGATCTTATTAAGGACAGGACGAGCGAAATATTTCACTGCCGCCGGTCTGTTTTATTAAAAAAATGTAATGTATTTATGTTTTCATTGGGTTTTTGTTTGTTTGTTTGTTTTTTTTTAAAATTATTATTTGGGTTTTCTGTTTGTTTGTTTTTTCTTTTTTTTTTTAAGGGGGGGGGGGTTCGTTTGGGTTTTTTTGTTGTTAGCTGAAGAAGGGTTTTGAGACCAACACGTTCAGTGTTTGGTATTTCGATCTTTTTTTTTTTTTTTTTTGAAGCTGCTATATTCCTTTTTGTTTATTCCTTTTTTTTTATGGATAAATACGTGTGTCAGCCATCAAAGTCTAATGAATAGTCTATGGTGAAAAAAAGGTCAAAAGTTGACAGGGGCAAGTGATCCCCGATGCCAAGCGGGTATATCGAAAAACTGGAATCGAAGGCGAGATGTCACTTAGTTCCCCGTGCCAAAATCGCCGCGGGAAATACAGATTAGATTAACGTTGACATCCACGAGAAACTGAATCAAAGCATTGACATGAGAGAATATAATATAATAATATAGAGGTCATTGTTGTTTTTTGATTTAGAGCCTAGAGGCAATTGCTACACTTCTAGGTCATGTGAAATCCAGGGGGGGGGGGGGGGAGAGAGAGAGAGGAGAGAGAGAGAGAGAGAGAGAGAGAGAGAGAGAAGAGAGAGAGAGAGAGAGAGAGAGAGTGTGTGTGTGTGTGTGTGTGTGTGTGCTATGAGTTACGTTTAAAAAATGATTGATCAAGAGTTTGGGAATGGTAGAAAAAAGTGGACAAATTATGTTTCTGGTGACTTGTTATCCCGGAGACCTAACAGATTATCACCATTAGACTAAACAGCTAAGATCAGAAGTTTGTTCATTTTACACCATATTATGAACTCAGTTGAATAATCACACTTATTGCCATGCTAAGATTTCAAAAATTTAGTGAAAACGGGTGTTGAATCGGAATTGTATATGTTTTAAAGGTTATTCGGTCTAAAAATTGGAATCGCCAAACACTTATTTTACAACAGGAGCAGTGAGAGTTGATGGGAATTGACATATCCTAATCTGAATTGACATTTAACCAAATATGGGGTTGAACAGGTTATTTTATAAATTATTGAGAGTTGAAATTGATTGTGATGATGATGATGATGACGACGACGATGATGATGATGATGATTTCATTTTAACCAAAGGTTCTTAAAGGACAGAGCAAATTGAAATTCTACATCACAGATCACGTTGTTCTTTATTGGTCAATTGGGTGTGAGCACATAATTAATTTTCAAGGTCGATTTAAATATATCTATCTACCTACCTCTCTAATATATATATATATATATATATATATATATATATATATATATATATATATATATATATATATATATATATATATATATTTACACTTCTAATATGACGTTCCTGCTCCATCCCCATCGTCCCCCTTTGTCCCCTCCCCTTCTCCTGAATTCCGCTCTAGATAGACGTTACAGCGTAAAATATATTTTTATTGTCACACTGGATCGTGCTACTCCGAGATAGAGACTACATAATATTTATAGGCTCAATTTTGAAATCTATTGTCATCAATAGAACGTTCCTAATCATAGGATCAAGGATCCCTTTCCTTCTCTCATGACCGATTTTTTTTTCTCTTCTCTATCCTGTCGATGGAATGGGACAAGATCGGGTTATAGAAATATTATATTTCAAAATTCGTTTGCGTGTTGTTGTTGTTTGTTGGTTTTGTTTGTTTGTTTTTTCGGGGGGGGGGGGGGGGGGGGGCTTGAACAACTTTTGCGTCACTCTCATGTAAAAGCATCAATCGATCGATTGCTAAATTCAAATCAAAAGTGAGAACAGAGAAGAGATAGAGAGAGGAAGAGAGAGAGAGAGAGAGAGAGAGAGAGACAGAGAGAGAGAGAGAGAGACAGAGAAATGAAAGAGAGGAAGGAGTAGACACACACACACACGCACATACACAGAGAGAGAGAGAAAGAGAGAGAGAAAGAGAGAGAGAGAGAGAGAGAGAGAGAGAGAGAGAGGGGTAAGTACACACATACTTACACGAACACATACAAACACACACACACACACGCACACACTTCAAGCACCTTCATTTGAAAGTTCGTCTGCGTTAAAGTAGGGTAGAGGTCTAAAACCGAGATAATGAGGAAACGAAAGCTCCATCAACACTGAACCTTTTCTATAATAGTAATACTCAATATCGGATGACTTTAAAACCACACATTCGTTCATGGCACACATTTTATTATGAGTAGTTACTTAAAACGGCAGTGGTTAGGCCTTTAAATATATCAAAGAGATGAGTAAAATAAAGTAAATAGCCGTATTTGATTGCAAACATAATCATATTATTTAAGCAGCCATATTGCAGAACACTCTTGAGTTGACACAAGGAAATCAAAGATGGCAAACCTTCTCAGTAGATTAAGGCATCCATTTGTAAATCAATAATGTAAAGACAGACTGAGGCAAATTAAAGTAGAGGCCAGTGAAGAATTTTATAAGATTTATTTTTCAAATTGATGCAATATTTACATAATCTTTGAAGCCTGAAAATATCATGGTGATGAGATCGAAAAGGGCCTTAGGTCAAAACCGTACTGTAAAAGAAAGATGATAAATTCAATAAGTACACAGAGAATGAGCCTATGTGGGTTTGTCGTGGTATGACACTTGGATTCGGGTCGGAAAGTCCTCGGGTTCGAGTTCAGCTCTGAGCGGCGCATAGTTGAGGCCTTGAAAAAAGCTCTTTACTCACATTCTCTCACCATACACAGGTGTAAAATGAGTTAACAGCGTTGTCTCTATCGGAATTTTTTTTGCCTAATATGCGTCACGTCACGTCGTCACGTCCTCATGTTAAGAGCTGCTGGTGGCTAGACGGGACCCCTTGAGCACGTTTGGTGGACATTAAAAACAAAATTGAGCTTTTATATAGCGCAATATCCACTAAACGTGCCCAAAGCGCTTTACAAGGGGTCCCAGGTCAACAGGAACATTTAACATGTAGGACGAGACATGACGCCTGTTAGGCGATATTACATTTTTTTCGGACAAAGACAACGCTGTTAACGGCCAGGTACCCATTTTACACCTGAGTACGGTGAGAGAATGTGAGTAAAGAGCATTTTCCAAGGACTCAACTATGCGCCGAGCGCAAACTCGAACCCAGGACCTTCCGATCCGAAAGCGAGTGTCATACCACTAGACCACATAGCGCTATATAAAAAAGCTGAAGTATTAATGCGATAACTCTTTAAATGCTAAACTAACCAATGGAAACCCAAGTCGCATCGCCGTTACTACTCTCTTGGTGAAAACTGTACAATATTATGGTGTCAGGTTAGACTATAATCGAACAACGCCTTCAATGGTTTTAAAACAATATTTAAAAAGAGAACTATGGGGGAAAAAAAGTAGCCTTCCCTCGGAGCCATTAGACCCATGGAGCCAGTCTTTATCTCTGTATCGTAAACCGGACGGACAATGGCAAATGCTTGTTACCTTTTGGATAGGACGCAAGTCTATCGGACGTATTTTCCGTCAAATCTAACAAACCCAGCTACCCAACCACTGCTGGCTCAGTAAAAAAACCTCGACTGCCCCTGGGATCCATCTCTACCAACAAACCTATGGGGATCAGTTGTAGGATGCAAAATAGAAAGAGGAGGGCAACCGACAAAAGGGTAGGAAGAGGAGGGGTTGGGGGGGGGGGGGCGCTTACTTGACTATAAAGCGGACGAAAATAAAAATAATTTTTAAAAAATAAATTGGTAGTTAAAGCAAGGCAAGTGTAAGAATGCAAACGTGTCTAGCGGACTGGAAAATTAACGTGTTACTGGAGTTTTGTTGAAAAACCATTGTTATTCTCCCGTGCGGTGGCAAAATAACGTTTTCTCATTTTTGGTCAGCAAACTCGTACTTCATCTATCGATTCTAAAACTCGAAATTCAGTGTTTGAGGATTTCTGATAAGTTGGGGGGCATTTTAATATATGAGTGTAAGAAGCAATTTTTAAAATTTACCAGTGTAAGCAGTGAGTATGGGCCACCGATGAAACTTCCATCCTCTTCTGTCGTTGACCGGTCTTTCCATCTGCTGCCAGCGCATCCCAGACCTCTCCAGTTCTACCAGAAGGTATCTCCTCCAGGTTGACCTTGGCCATCCATTTTTTCCTCTTTTCGGATGAATTCCATTGCAGAGTTGTCCTTGTGATATTGCCCTTTGGTTTCCTCAAAGTGTGTCCTATCCATCTCCGTTTTCTTTTGCATTATTGCCTTTCAACGTTTTCTTGTCCTGGTCTAATTAGTGTTAATCCAAAAAGGATATAATGCCGATCGATCGATAATGCCAGCGCTAGTTTTGTATTTCAATCCATGCTAACTTTACAGTAGACTCCCATGAGAATAAAGCGCCGGTTTAGAATCCTGGTAAAGTCCTTTTTTATCTTTCCCCGATCCCTCTTTCAACTCGTAGCAGTGATTAGGCAGCTAGATCTGTTAAATCTAAAGGAAAGTATCTTTATAAACTAATGCAAAAACATGCCTGCCACTGTGATGAGTTGCGCCGAGGTTACTTCACGGTAAATTCAAATGAAAAAAAAAAAAACAAGAAAAAGATATTTGTTTTTGTTTTTTTTTAATAATTAATAATTAAAAACATAACTTAGACGTCTAGTTACTCCACGTAAAACGTTTACTTTATTTCACAGGTGTGTCAAAGAAAGTGTAATGCCATTGAGCGTATCTGTCTGTGGAGGCTATATCTCTGAGGGCAACAAACACAATATCAACAAAACTATTAGAGGAACTTCCAAAGTCACAATTCCATCGACTGTTTTGATTCCTTGTCTTGATTCGCGAGGTACTGACTTCGTAACATCACAAAGATATGCGATGAAGCTTCTCATCCGTTGCTCAAACATATCCCACTATAATATCAGAGAAGCTGTCGAATGATATATCTTCGCAGTTAGAGCGGGAGACAACAGCAGTCTTTTCTTCCCAGGGGCACCAGGCTTCTCAATTCTCAACTGTCATCTGGGAGTCTGTCAATACCCATCATATTCTTATTAAATTTGATTATATACTGCCTGTCATTATGGACAAAAATATATATTGACATGGAATTCACTTTTATTTAATCTACCTCTCCTGCAATATATTTTTATGAATTAATATCAGTATCATTGTTCCAACCTCTTTTTTTTTCATTATTTACTGTCATTGTTTTTTAAATGAAATTATGTAAATGAAATTATGTAAATATATTTCATAATGCTCATTTAATCATTTTTGTAATTCACGTTTGTAAACTCAATTTCCTTATGGATGAATAAAGTGTAAATATATTTCATAATGCTTATTTAATC
Organism: Berghia stephanieae; assembly: GCF_034508935.2. NCBI lineage: Eukaryota > Metazoa > Mollusca > Gastropoda > Nudibranchia > Aeolidiidae > Berghia > Berghia stephanieae. The sequence continues at coordinate 9,836,808 of NC_088360.1, read as the reverse complement.
ATTTTTGTAATTCACGTTTCTAAACCCAATTTCCTAGTGGATGAATAAAGTTTATCTATATATTTCTTTATTCACATATTTATATATTTACTTGTTTATTCATCTATTTAAGTCATTAAAGTATAAATAATAAATGAATGAATAAAAATCAGAAAAACAGAAATACGACCCTTCAGGATACATAAATATTAGTATTTATGAAACTGTAGAATTATTTCTGAGGTTTTGTGGTCTAGAGGTCAGAAATGAAATCTGGTTCGAATCCGGCAGCGGGCAGCACAAAGTTGATTGAGTCCTGGGAAAGGACTCTTTTACTCGCCACACTCAAGTGTAAAATGAATACCTAGCTGATAACAGTATGTCTTTATCCCTTAATGTTGGATTGAGACTTCAAGAGGACAACTCTATTTCATATTGCCCTATGTGTATGTGTGTGTATGCATGTGTGTGTGTGTTGTTATGGCAACCATTTCAATTGATATAAAGTCAAAACTATGAACGAGGAATACAACTGGAACAAGTCAGATAACATTCGAAATGGTCCAAATCAACTGGAGCAAAAGTTACTCTTATTAACAACAATAATTTTATAAGAAGTAAAACTATGATTTGCATTTTTCAGATTTCATATAAATAAAGAAATCGTTAAGTTACATAGTTAATTCCGAGGCTACCAAGAGCTTGCCTGCTTTGAACGTGGGATAAGTGATTATGCAAAAGAAAGTAAACACTTGAATAGTAATAATAGAAGATTCAATCTGCCGTTTATACGGACAATATACGTTTTCATTTTGGTCAGAGAATTTTACGTCATATCGGTAAATCAAACAGACCCTTAACTTGTCAAAACAAAAACAAAAAAGATAATAATAACAATAATAATATAATAATAATAATAATAATAATAATAATAATAATAATAATAATAATAATAATAATAATAATAATAAAATAATAATAATAATCCCCCCCCCCTTTTTTTTTAAATTAAAACATGAACCTTCTTTAAAACCTTAGCTTAAACATTTAACATAACATATCATAGTGAGGGTTGCTTGTGTCTTTAAATACCCTGTGTGATGAAAAACAAAAAAGAAAAAAGAGATGGACCAAAAGAAAGAAAAGAAAAAAAGAGAGGGACCAAAAAGAACAAAAAAAGAGAGAGAGAGTGAGAGAGAGAGAGAGAGAGAGAGAGAGAGAGAGAGAGAGAGAGATAGAGAGAGAGAGGGGGGGGGTGGGTAGGTCAAAAGATCCCAGATATGATCATAACTGTAATCACCATTTATTACATCACGAGCAATCAAAAACATATCAATTACAAACTACATCTTCTGAATATTAATTATGTTAAGTCACGGAGCTCACTGTCACTGTCAATGACATTTCATTTAGGAAGTGATTAAAACTTTAGGAGTCTTTGGTTATACAGTTTTGACTGTTCCATGTCTTAAATGTCCTTATAATAATAAATTATTTTTTTTTAATTTTTAAAATTGCCGATCTATTGCAGAAAAATATGTGTCAAAAAGTTTGCATTTATATTTAATTCCGTGAGTAAGCTTTAAGTGGGAGTACTTATTAAAGAATTCATTGTGGTCAACTTGATCAAAGGTATGTTTGTATAAGACTATTTGGCCAGTCGGAGAATATTCTCATCTATCGATCTAAAGTAACCGCCAAATGGGAGCCAAAATGGAAGAAAAAAGTATTTTGGCAGCGTCCGGCAGTAATCGTGTAGGTCGGGGGATTTTCGTCTGATGAAGTGAGGGCAGAGAGCATCAAGTATATATATATATATATATATATATATATATATATATATATATATATATATATATATATATATATTATATATATATATATATATATATATATATATTGTAACGAAATGCTTCCGTGTAGGCGTCAGTTTACGACAGGATGTACGTCGTCGTAGTATTAGTTGTTGTTGTTATTGTAATCCCTCCGGAACAACCCTTCTTTTGTTGATACAGGTCGTATCAGATCATGCACCTATGGCCCGGAAGTTTGAATTAAACTACGTAGTGTGGGTGTTATTGTGAGAAAGGCATCAATCTTGTTTTCTCCGTAAACTTATAAGCAAAGTAGGATCCCTGTATTCTACGGGAGTGACTTTGTTATGGTATGGCTTGATTGATATCTCGTAACTATGGGGCTGACGAATTTATTTATCCTTGATATGAGGATGTCCGGTATCAGGATGGGTTGTTGTTGTCCATGATTATGGAATCTGGGGGAGTTTTAAGGAATTTCAGATGTTTACGGATATGACTAACATCCGGTTGTGTGGGTAGAATTTTGCTTCGTTTGCTTGATTTTTGCCTATAAATGCCAGAGTTTTGAGCAGTTTCTTCAGACCACTCAGCGGAGTCTTTTAGGCTCATAGTCTCTAAGCGATAACCACAGCGGAGTCTTTTAGGCTCATTTGTTTAACTCTTGTGTAGAGTTAGATTAAAGTCTTGTGTAGACTTTGTAGTGCTCAAAGTTCGAGCTGAAACACGTTTTGTGTTAACTCTTGTGTAGAGTGTGATTTAAGTCTTGTGTAGACTTTGCGGTGCTCAAAGTTTGAGCTGAATCAAGTTGTGTTATAACTCTTGTGTAGAGTTTGATTAAAGTCTTGTGTAGACTTAATTTGTGATTTCTATAATCTGTTCGGCTCTGGTGAGATTTTGAATAATATGTTGTGATTACAATTATGATTGTGTTTTGATATTAATATCATAATATCACTTTAAATTTTGAGTCTCAATTAATTAATCAGATAATTAAATTAATTGTATAATATATTCTTGTTGTAAAGAAAATAAGCTTTTCTTGCTATAAAGCAATATTATTTCATATCTACAAAGTAAAGCAATATTAATCAACATTAATAAATTGATTTGTTAAAGTAAAATAATATTTACTCATTTAAAGTAAACATATTGAATGAGTTCGAATATAGATAGAGTTATATTCGTATGATTATCATGTGATAACAAAATCATTTTCTTTCTTTAAAGTGAATGAGCCGTTTGAGGCTGGGCTTTAACAAGCCAACTATAGGCTATACGCTCATAGCTTGACACTAATAGAAACTGAACATTCGCCTGTTTTATAAGTTACCTGTGAAGAACCATTTGCTTATTTTAATATCAGAACATTGAGAAACAATTGATCTGTTTATGAATACTGTGAAAACAGAACAATTTCAAGAAGAGACAAATTAACAATATTAGAACAACCTTACAGTTTTGTTGAATATCAAGAACACTCTTTTGGCTTTCTTCTACACGTCTGGATTGTGTTTAGTTAGTTAGTTAATTATTAGTTGCCTGTATGACTGTGATGGTTGCAACCTATCTGTGAGATTGTCTGATGTGGTAGCGGTTTGGTAAAGTATTGATAATTAATTGATTTAATTATATATTGTCATATCGCTTTCATATCATATTCATCATCACATCACCTCCATCAAATTGTCATCCATCTATTTGATTTCATACTTATTACATCTATCATTTCATCTTCATATCTCATAATATCTTTGTTATATTGTAATAAAATATATCTTCATTTAGCTTCAAAACCTTTATCAACGTATTGTGTTTGGTTATTGATCGATGTCGTAGCTTGAATATAGCACACATAAACAAGGTTGCAAACTGCGCTACATAAGCATACGGTTTACGTGCGCACTTTGTGACATAATTTGGTGTCAGAAGTGGGATTCTTATTGTTGTGCATTCAAGAGACATCGCGACCAAAGAATTGTTGAGACAGGTTAGGGAGTTGTTTGAAACTTGAGATAGATACTATCTTTGAGCTTAAAGCAAATTGGTATCCATTTAATGGTTATAAGACTGTCATTATACGCAAGGTGTAATACAAGTTATTCTGGTAAATTTCACTTGTTCGGTTCTAAGTTGTCAGTCATCTGTCATCGTGATACGGATCACTGACTTAGCGCGCACGCGGTACTCGCGCTGTAAAGCCTCCATTGTCCCCCCTCTCCCTGTTGTATGGAACGAAGGTGGTTGTTGGGGTAATTTGATTCTGGGTGAAGATATTTTGTTGATTCTAAGAGAGAATCTGGGTGAAGATATTTTGTTGATTCTAAGAGAGAATCTGAGTGAAATATTTTGTTGATTCTAAGAGAGAATCTGGGTGAAGATATTTTGTTGATTCTAAGTAAGAATCTGGGTGAAGATATTTTGTTGATTCTAAGAGAGAATCTGGGTGAAGATATTTTGATTCTGAGAAAGAATCTGGGTGAAGATATTTTGTTGATTCTGAGAGAGAATCTGGGTGAAGATATTTTGTTGATTCTAAGAAAGAATCTGGGTGAAGATATTTTGTTGATTCTGAGAGAGAATCTGGGTGAAGACATTTTGTTGATTCTAAGAAAGAATCTGGGTGAAGATATTTTGTTGATTCTAAGAGAGAATCTGGGTGAAGATATTTTGTTGATTCTAAGAGAGAATCTGGGTGAAGATATTTTGTTGATTCTAAGAAAGAATCTGGGTGAAGATATTTTGTTGATTCTGAGAAAGAATCTGGGTGAAGTTATTTTGTTGATTCTGAGAAAGAATCTGGGTGAAGATAGTTTTTATGATTCCGTGTGGGGAATCTGGGTGAAGCTATTTTGTTGATTCCGTGTGAGGAATCTGGGTGAAGCTATTGTGTTGATTCCGTGTGGGGAATCTGGGTGAAGCGTTGGTTCCGTGTGAGGACCTGTATTAAATCAGTTGTTTTGACTCTAATATACGTCTATATTAAGTCAATGTTTTGATTCTGTGTAGGAATCTGGGTGAAGCGTTGGTTCTGTGTTAGGACCTGTAGTAAATTTGTTTTGATTCTATATTTGAGTCTATATATAGATCAATGTTGAATTCCGTGTAGGAATCGGTATTAATTGCCTGTTTTGAATCTGTTTTGGGATCTATATTGACCGCATATCGTTAATAAGGTTACTTGTAATACCACTTTATTCTACGTGAAAGTAACATTTACGGCAACAGTGTCGATAAACATATTGAAGTTTGTTTATTTGAATTTGAATTGGTTTGATTAATTGTCCTAGAGATGGATGTGGAAAGATTAATTAAACCTGGAGAAAAATTGGAGTTAAGGGGTGAAGATCTCCGTGCTTGGGTGACAGCCCAGTTACAAGAAGATGAAGAGAGAAAAGAGAAGGAGAGAGAACGTGCCAAAGAAGAGGAGGAGATAAGCAGAGCACGAGCTCAAAGGCAAGAAGCTCTGATGGAGAAAGAGCTTGAACTGCTTAGGTTAAAGTCGGAGTGTCAGGCTTCCTCCAACAACGACAGTATGACAAGTGACATTCGATCATTTACTCATGCTCCCACTGTTAAGAGTCCTCGACTTCCATGTTTTGACGAAAACAAGGATCATGAACCACCGAAATGCATGACACACGGCAAGGTGGAGTTGAAGTGTGGATGTGTGATGCCGATGTTGTCTGTTGAAGGAAGGGACAACCATGAGCCCAAATAATTGTCGAGATCGATGTGATCTTGAGGCATTTCGATGATCTAACTAAATGTTGTACCAAATTTAGTCTTAGGGGGGAGATATGTAACGAAATGCTTCCGTGTAGGCGTCAGTTTACGACAGGATGTACGTCGTCGTAGTATTAGTTGTTGTTGTTATTGTAATCCCTCCGGAACAACCCTTCTTTTGTTGATACAGGTCGTATCAGATCATGCACCTATGGCCCGGAAGTTTGAATTAAACTACGTAGTGTGGGTGTTATTGTGAGAAAGGCATCAATCTTGTTTTCTCCGTAAACTTATAAGCAAAGTAGGATCCCTGTATTCTACGGGAGTGACTTTGTTATGGTATGGCTTGATTGATATCTCGTAACTATGGGGCTGACGAATTTATTTATCCTTGATATGAGGATGTCCGGTATCAGGATGGGTTGTTGTTGTCCATGATTATGGAATCTGGGGGAGTTTTAAGGAATTTCAGATGTTTACGGATATGACTAACATCCGGTTGTGTGGGTAGAATTTTGCTTCGTTTGCTTGATTTTTGCCTATAAATGCCAGAGTTTTGAGCAGTTTCTTCAGACCACTCAGCGGAGTCTTTTAGGCTCATAGTCTCTAAGCGATAACCACAGCGGAGTCTTTTAGGCTCATTTGTTTAACTCTTGTGTAGAGTTAGATTAAAGTCTTGTGTAGACTTTGTAGTGCTCAAAGTTCGAGCTGAAACACGTTTTGTGTTAACTCTTGTGTAGAGTGTGATTTAAGTCTTGTGTAGACTTTGCGGTGCTCAAAGTTTGAGCTGAATCAAGTTGTGTTATAACTCTTGTGTAGAGTTTGATTAAAGTCTTGTGTAGACTTAATTTGTGATTTCTATAATCTGTTCGGCTCTGGTGAGATTTTGAATAATATGTTGTGATTACAATTATGATTGTGTTTTGATATTAATATCATAATATCACTTTAAATTTTGAGTCTCAATTAATTAATCAGATAATTAAATTAATTGTATAATATATTCTTGTTGTAAAGAAAATAAGCTTTTCTTGCTATAAAGCAATATTATTTCATATCTACAAAGTAAAGCAATATTAATCAACATTAATAAATTGATTTGTTAAAGTAAAATAATATTTACTCATTTAAAGTAAACATATTGAATGAGTTCGAATATAGATAGAGTTATATTCGTATGATTATCATGTGATAACAAAATCATTTTCTTTCTTTAAAGTGAATGAGCCGTTTGAGGCTGGGCTTTAACAAGCCAACTATAGGCTATACGCTCATAGCTTGACACTAATAGAAACTGAACATTCGCCTGTTTTATAAGTTACCTGTGAAGAACCATTTGCTTATTTTAATATCAGAACATTGAGAAACAATTGATCTGTTTATGAATACTGTGAAAACAGAACAATTTCAAGAAGAGACAAATTAACAATATTAGAACAACCTTACAGTTTTGTTGAATATCAAGAACACTCTTTTGGCTTTCTTCTACACGTCTGGATTGTGTTTAGTTAGTTAGTTAATTATTAGTTGCCTGTATGACTGTGATGGTTGCAACCTATCTGTGAGATTGTCTGATGTGGTAGCGGTTTGGTAAAGTATTGATAATTAATTGATTTAATTATATATTGTCATATCGCTTTCATATCATATTCATCATCACATCACCTCCATCAAATTGTCATCCATCTATTTGATTTCATACTTATTACATCTATCATTTCATCTTCATATCTCATAATATCTTTGTTATATTGTAATAAAATATATCTTCATTTAGCTTCAAAACCTTTATCAACGTATTGTGTTTGGTTATTGATCGATGTCGTAGCTTGAATATAGCACACATAAACAAGGTTGCAAACTGCGCTACATAAGCATACGGTTTACGTGCGCACTTTGTGACATATATATATATATATATATATATATATATATATATATATATATATATATATATATATATATATATATATTCATTCTTGTGTCAACTTGAAGCTGTCTTTCATCAGACTTGAAAATCCCCCAACCTACACGTATATATGTTACAGTGAATGACATAATCAGTCGGATGGTGAAAAAGTTTGACTGAGATATCGCCAATTGTTTTACCAAAAATGAGTTCTTGTCATAATTGATTAAATCAACCCTTTTTGTACATCTTCGGGAAATATCAAAGCTTAATTTCACTTCTAAATAATTTTGTTAAGCTTGTCAAGTTGAAAGAGTATGAAATTTGAGAAAAGGTGCTGGATACGTTTGCTCTACGTCTGACCATAACTTCATGAAAAGCATCCGATTTACTTCAAATAAATATTTAAATGCTCTGGGGAGCATATTCTTTCAGAAAATGAAAAAAAATGCAAATCCAAAATGTTCACCGTCCGACTGATTATGTCATGCACTGACACGCACACACACACACACACACACACACGCACACACACACACACAAACACATATACACACACACGCACACGCACACACACACACACACAAAACACACACAAACACACACACACAAAACACACACAAACACACACAAACACACACACACAAACACATATACACAACTCGTTCACTAGAGTGAAGGAGGGTAAAGCACTTTTGTTTAAAAAGCCTCTCATTGACCTTTACGTACGTATTGTTTGTATGATGTTTTATTTTTGTTTTTGTTTTGTTTTTTGTTTTTTTGTTTTTTTAGACGATTATTTGTTACACATATCAATACAAGATAATAGAGTAAAAGAGACAGGAATGGACATTTAAGTCATTAAAGATACACCACATGACCTTTTCGCAATGCAGTACAAATGTGTCTGATTCGAGACAACCCACTAAAATACTGACAGAGGGCTCAAACCAATCAAAACCACACGCTATTTAAACTATAATTCTAATAGAGTATATCCTAATCCTATCACATAACATTAACATGATTTACAACAATAGAGAGAGAGAGAGAGGGGGGGGGGGGGAGGAGAGATTGTTTTGTTTTTAAGGGTTTTACGGCGCTTTCAACACATTTAGGTTATATCAGCGCCAGTAAAAAGGAAGAAAATGGGATAGTAAAAAGTTCTAGAATTACAATTAAAGCACCCAAGAGAAAGTAAGACAAAGGGGAACTGGGAACAAATAGGGACCAGATGTAGATTCCAAGAGCATACCACCAATGTACTTAGTTTGAGATCACCTATAAGTCTCATCCGGACACAAGCACAAAATCCAACAAAGAAGAATACACTCAGATGGTTACATTATACATTAAAAATAAATATAATAATACATAACAGAGAGATGATTTACATGAGAAAAAATATCATCTCACAAAACAATAACTATGCATTTGACTGTTTCCCTCCCAGCCAGGACTCCGGCCAGGGCCAGGACAAAACCAAGTAATCTCATTCCAAGAGAAAGACAGAAAGCATGTCGGAAAACAGACATAAGGGGATAGAAGACATAGTATGGACCCCCCTGCCCGCTATGGGAGGTCAGGATCCCCACCCAGGGGGAGGACAGAGAGAGGAGAGACAGTGAGAGTGAGTGAGAGAGAGAGAGGGGGGGGAGAAGAGAGAGAGGAGAGACAGTGAGAGTGAGTGAGAGAGAGAGAGAGAGAGAGAGAGAGGAGAGACAGTGAGAGTGAGAGAGAGAGAGAGAGAGAGAGAGAGAGAGAGAGAGAGAGAGAGAGAGAGAGAGAGAGAGAGAGAGTATAATATAATCATTGCAAATTTTTGTTTTTAAACGATTGAAAAAATGGAGTTAGCCCCAAGCGTGATTACGTTATAACTAACGGTATGAAAAGACACTTGGTCACTATGTGGTATGTCTTATGGGAAGAATAATTAATAAAACGTTTACAAGCACAATAATTGCAATTGCCCGTGTTTTGTATTGCTTCGGTTTATGTTGTTTTTCGCATTAATTTTAGATGTCACTTCAATCCGGATGCCGAGACACGGGGGAAGTTTTGATTTCATTAACTTGGGCATCCATGACACCAGGCCCCCTATAGGCAACTAACACAAAACCTATGTTTTTTGCTGAAATATAATTAATGAAACAAATAAATAGATAAAGAAATATGAAAAAATAGATAAATAAATGGATGAATAAATGAATAAATAAATAAATAAATAGATAAATAAATTAATAAAGTGAAAGAAAGAAAAAGGGTAGAAATACACACAAACGCTCCCTACATACAGCTAACTCAACTTCTACATTTTTAATCAACTGTAATTAAATGAGGCAAATGAAGAAATATACCAATTGATAAATAAATTTAATTTTCAAAAAATAGAGAAACAAAGAAACAAAAATGAAAAAGGTAAGAAAATTACAAGCTCCGAACTCATACAAACAAGCACACACACACACACACACACACACACACGCACACACACACAAACACAACAATAACAACATGCAAAACAGCAAAAATGACAATACCCACAGCAACAACAACAAGTACCACAACAACTGCAGCAACATCAGCAGCAATAACAAACACAAAATATATTTTCTATGTCTATGATATTATGAGAAACGAGGGGAAAAAAACCCAAAACAAATCAAATCAAAACAAAAAAAATAGCATCAGATGGTAAAAATGTCAACATCTGCTGGAAACAACCAAGATTATATGATAAGGTTGGTTGAAGGTCAATATCATTATTGTTTTATTCTAAATTCTATGAGGGGGGGGGGGGGGCATAAAATTATGGAAATCAAATTATATTATGAAATAAAATATACAGATAAGAAGGGCGAGGGGAAGAGAGAGAGAGAGAGAGAGAGAGAGAGAGAGAGAGAGAGAGAAAGAGAGAGAGAGAGAAAGAGAGAGAGAGAGAGAGAAAGAGAGAGAGAGAGAGAGAGAAAGAGAGAGAAAGAGAGAGATAGAGATAGAGATAGAGAGAGAGAGAGAGAGAGAGAAAGAGAGAGATAGAGATAGAGATAGAGAGAGAGAGAGAGAGAGAGAGTGAATTGTGGAAATCACAATAATATAAAATGGAAGACGGATTTAGATAAATAAATTATATAAAGAGAGAGAATGAAACAGAGTGTGAGAGTCAGAGAGATAATTTAAATGAAAACAATATAAATGCAAGACTGATATTATAGAGATAATATATACTTAGTGGGATAAAGGAGGGGGGAGGGGGGCACAGATGATGTTATTTTAGTTTACCAGCATTTGTAACACTCGGAGAGTTATTTACTTGTTATTGGGGAAAATAAAAAGGAAGGCGAGGGGACGATATAAAAGGATGGAAGGAAGGAAATGACGTAAGAAATGCACATCTGCGGCCAGACTTTGACAAGAAGAAGAAGAAGAAGAAGAAAGAAGAAAGAAGAAGAAGAAGAAGAAGAAGAAGAAGAAGAAGAAGAAGAAGAAGAAGAAGAAGAAGAAGAAGAAGAAGAAGAAGAAGAAGAAGAAGAAAAAAGAGGAGGAGGAGGAGGAGGAGGAGGAGGAGGAGGAGGAGGAGGAGGAGGAGGAGGAGGAGAAAACAATAATGATATTGACAACAACAATCACAAGCAAAGGCAACACTGGATTTTTGGAGAATTTGCCTACCAAAAGCTTAGCTACCAACATGCTTTCTTCACAATGCGTACATAACACTTTCTGATGGACAGAGAATTTGGCACGTTTCTCGACTCAGATATCGCCGTCGTGCGCAACGCAACCCGCATCGGCAACCGCGAAATCAATTACATATAATCGTCTTTATATTTATTTGATTAACTGGCCCGCCGAGAAGTGATTCCTCAAAATGGCAAGCGATCAATCTCAATTCCAAAGTATATTTTTTACCCGAGTTTTATTGAAGTGCCATTGATATTCCCAGTAGGCGGCAGAATGCTCAACCGTTTGAATAAGCAACAACAAGCTGACTGAGCGATTGCACCGAATATTCGACATCGTTTTGAAACACACGATCCCCGAACAGCAAACCATACATCATTCAGAAATTGTTTCTAACAAGCTATATTTTGTAATGAAATAAAATTGAGTAAATAGGGAAAATCTAGTTTGGAACATCAATTATCCCGATTATTTCCATTTTATACTCCCTTCGAATTCCCAATTCATTTGAAAAACAATGGCCTTTTCTTTGTTTTGTCTTTTGTGTTCACTTGTATTTTTGTGTGTTTGTTTAATTATAGATAGATCTTTAAATGTACCCCATAAAAAGAAAAAAAATAATTTAAAAAAAAACAATTTCAGATTTTGGGCAACAGCGTGGAATTTTTGGATTGCGACCAATGTTGTCATTGATATTGTGTAACAACTGTGATCAACGGAATTGGAGGAGACCAATTTAACAAATGAACGTCTCTTTTTCAGTAGAAGCAAAGCAAAGCAAAGGAGGGTCTCTCATATCTACTATTTGTGTGTGTGTGTGTGTGTGTGTGTGTGTGTGCGCGCGCGCGCGCGTGTGTGTGTATGTGTATGGGTGTATGTTTTGTTTTGTTTTTCTTTTTGTTTGCTTGTTTGTGGAGAGGGGTAATTGTGTGTACGGGGTTTTTTTCAACACATTTTTTGTACGAGATAAAAGGATTCTTGCCTTAAAATTACTTTTTAAACAATTAATTAATTAATTAATTAATTAATTAATTAATTAATTAATTAATAATAATAATAATAATAATAATAATAATAATAATAATAATAATAATAATAATAATAATGATGATGATGATGATGATGATGGTGGTGGTGGTGGTGGTGGTGATAATAACCCCAACCCCAAATGATGTCAATAAGAGCACTCCAAAAACATTTCAGTCAACACAACATAACTTTTAAAACCAAACCATCCCTGTTACACAACATTATTATTTACTTTACTCCTTAAATTAAACCCAGCTTGACCTGAACAGGGCCATTACATCTCAAAAACAAGACTGTTTAAATAAATATAATATTTGTTTTAACCAAGAACTTCCACGTAAAATGACAAAACGCCTTTTCACATTTTGGTCACAGAAAAATGTTGGCTCCATATATCGATTGATTAAAATAACTCAAAAGTTAATTTGCCAGCTTCCAAAAATAAATAAATTAATTAATTAATTACTTAAAGAAAAAGTTTTTTAAAAATAGAAAGAAAGAAAGAACAAGAAAAAATAAGAAGAAAAAAAAAGCACCAACATTATTCTTAATACGGAACGTTTTAGACTCAAAACCTTTCCTCGACCAACTTTATTCGTTGTGGGCCGAGAAAGGGTTTAACCCTGCTGAATATTTCATTCTTTTTTAAAACTGCCATAATCATTTTCGTTCAATACTTATGAAAGTCCACAGCTCTTAGTGACTCTTAGCTGTAAAATATTCGCTTTTTAAAAATTGGCTCTCATCTTGGAAGGAATTTTTAATCCCGAGACTTCAGAGAAGTTCTGGGCTTAAGACTTTTTGACAAAATGAGAGTCAATATAATTCAATCGATATATATATATATATATATATATATATATATATATATATATATATATATATATATATATATATATATATATATATTGAAAAAAAATGTTTTTAAAAAGCGTTTTGTCACTGCACGCCAGGAGTGTTTATGTAGAGCTATTAAAGTCAAATGACGTCTAAAAGACGGGGTAAATTCACACGATCCCCAAAGGATAAAAAATCAATAGGAGATTGCACAAAAGGATCTAGTTAAAACTATGCGGTAAGCTCACAAAACACCATTTTTTCTCATTTTGGTTGGAAAACGTTTATCTCATCTATCAAAAGATTAATATGACCCCAAACTTGTCAATAAATAAATAAATAAAAGGTTTAAAACTGAAACTTCAAAGAGGTAGCCACGTTTTAAAGAAGTCTAAGGTTTAAGATTTTTTGGACAAGATTTGGGTCATCTTAATCTACCAAATTCTAAGGTAATATTATTCTTATCAAAATGGATAAAATGTGTTTTGCCAGTTTGTAGCAGAAGATGTTGACAGAGTCCTACAGTTTGCGTACTGGGGGGTAGGTATTCATCTGGTTTGTGAATGAGCTTAGCGAGGACAGGAGCTATTTACTTTGTCTAAAAGACATTCTGTAGATTAACAATTCATGAAGAGATTTAAAGACCAAAAAAAAAAAAAAAAAAAAAAAAAAAAATTTAAAAAAAAAAAATATTTTTAAAAGAGGAAGGAAAAGAAGAAAAGGGCAAAATAAAACTCCAAAACAAATAAAGATAAATAGAAAAAATTGCAAGTTCATTAAAAATCGTGACATCAACATCAGCAGAGGGAGACAACAGACATCCCGTGCACGCAAGGCAAGCTGATCGTTGATTGACAGAACCTGCTCGCTGCTTGACACGAGGCACGTCTTTTATTTTGGTTGGTAGGGTGGTGGTTAGTTTGGCTGTTTTCTCTATCGCACAAGATGGAGACGGACAGAACACACAATATACACATCCTTTGTAAGGATTTCGTTTCAGGTATTTATCTACAGATAAATATGTCAATTAATTAAGTGTGTATGCGGGTGGATGTGTTTAAACATATTTACTATCGGACAAAATAAGAATACATTAACCAGGTTGTGTTGAGTTTCACAAACCTGACGGAAAGTTACAAGTTTATACCATTTGAAAAGTTTTTCATTTCTGCAGATTTTGATAATAAGATAATTTTATGTACAGATGAGCTCTGGTACTTTGACAAAATAAAGACAGAAGTCAAAGACGGTAACATCGAAAACAAACAGAAAAATCAAGCAGGTTTTATTTAAAAACAATTGATTTTAGTTTTAGGGAGCAGACAACGCAAAAATATGAAAAAATTGAAACTGTACCAGACATTACAGAAAGAAAAATATGTGGAAAATAATCAAAGCAAATATCAACCTGCCACGAGCCTAAGACCTCTGATTACCGGTCAAACTTGATACAAGTACGTATTTTTTCTTATATGTTTATTTATGCTTTGTCTGGCACTGCTTCACACACGCCTTTTCATATTTTAAAGCCATACTGACCGACTTATTTTAAGAACTGTTGAAATAAAACTTAAAGACCGATTTCCCATTAGGACGAATACTAAAGAGATAATTTTATTCTACCTATTCATTTGATTCTCTCATTTGACTTATTTTAAGAACTGTTGAAATAAAACTTAAAGACCGATTTCCCATTAGGACGAATACTAAAGAGATAATTTTATTCTACCTATTCATTTGATTCTCTCATTTGACTTATTTTAAGAACTGTTGAAATAAAACTTAAAGACCGATTTCCCATTAGGACGAATACTAAAGAGATAATTTTATTCTACCTATTCATTTGATTCTCTAATTTCCAGTTCCCAAAGCTATAAAATATTCATCATACTTTTTCAACATGAGTAGAAATCAATTCTAAAATAAAATCTATATACGAGTAAAGACCAATTTCGGACGTCTAAGTAAAAAAAATGGAAGAAAAGAAGAGGGGAGAGGAGGAAATGAAGAAGAAGAAGAAGGAAGAAGAAGAAGAAGAAGAAGAAGAAGAAGAAGAAAGAAGAAGAAGAAGAAGAAGAAGAAAAGAAAAGAAGAAAGAAAGAAAGAAGAAAGAAGAAGAAAGAAGAAAGAAAGAAAGAAAGAAAGAAAGAAAAGAAAGAAAAGAAGAAAGAAGAAAGAAAGAAAAAAGAAGAAGAAGAAAAGAAGAAAGAAAGAAAGAAAGAAAGAAAAGAAGGAAAGAGAGAAAGAAAGAAAGAAAAAAAGAAAGAAAAAGAGAAGAAAGAAGAAAGAAAGAAGAAAGAAAGAAAGAAAGAAAGAAAGAAAGAAAAAGAAAGAAAGAAAGAAAGAAAGAAAAGAAGAAAGAAAGAAGAAGAAAAGAAAGAAAGAAGAAAGAAGAAGAAAGAAAGAAGAAGAAAGAAAGAAAGAAAGAAAGAAAGAAAAGAAGAAAGAAGAAAGAAGAAAGAAAAGAAAAGAAAGAAAGGAAAGGAAAGAAAGAAAGAAAGAAAGAAAGAAAGAAAGAAAGAAAGAAAGAAAGAAAGAAAGAAAAAAAAGAAAGAAAGAAAGAAAGAAAGAAAGAAAGAAAGAAAGAAAATCAAACGCTGAAAGTCTCGAGTGTAACCTTCTTCTTCTAGGTTCCATGCCTGGTCCAGGCTTCGGATACTGCATGAATTATCTCTCTCCATTCCTCCCTGTCTCTTGCCTTTTCAAACAGCTCTTGGATTGTTAGGCTGGTGAAGCCCTTCAGTTGGTCTATGAGTGTTTTTCTTTGTCTCCCCCGGGCGCGTTTACCAGGTATTTTTCCACAACTTGCCAGGTATTCATTCTTATCTTTCCTTACTATGTGTCCGAAAAAGGATAGTTGTCGATCCACTATTAAGGGCATTAGTTTCCTTTGTTGGTATGTTTGTTTTAGCACTTCTTCGTTCGTTTTGTGTGCAGTATACGATATTCTCTGCATCCTTCTCAAGCACCACATTTCAAAAGCTTCAATGTTCTTTTGTGTTTCTGCATTTGTAGTCCAGCTTTCGCATCCGTATAACAAGATTGGCCACACGTAGCACTTCAAGACTCGGAATCTAATCCCGAACGACATCTGTTTGTTTTTCAAAATGTTTCCCAGGTCCATGAAGGCCTGTTTGGCTTGAGTTATTCTTGCTCGTATGTCTCGGTTACATCTTCCATCTGTTGTCACTATTGAACCTAGGTATTTAAAACTTTCTACGTTGGTAAGTTGCTCGCCGTGAATCGTTATATTGCAGGTGTTGTTGTTTTCGGGGTTTTTCTGTATTACCATGCATTCCGTTTTGGTGATATTCACTTCCATTCCCTTGGCTTCACTATCTACTACCACTTTGTCAACAATCTTTTGAAGTTGGATTTCTGATGTTGCAATGAGTACCGTATCGTCTGCGTATCTTATATTATTTATGTTGTGACCTCCCACTTTTATTCCCTCCATATTATTTATGCCCCTCATGATTGTTTCTTGGTATAGATTAAACAGATCTGGTGAGGCAACACACCCTTGACGGACTCCTTTCTTAATAGGAATGGAATTTCCTGTAGAGTTTCCGATTTTGATAGATGCCTGCTGGGTGTAGTATAATGTTTGCATGAGTCTGAGGTCTTTCTCATCAGCGCCAATGGAGTGCAGTTGTTTTAGTATTTCTTCGTGGCGTACTCTATCAAAAGCTTTTTTGTAGTCGACAAAACAGAGGTATAGTGGGGTCTGAACCTGTATAGCTCTTTCACTTAAAACACGGAGGAGGTATATTGCGTTCCTTGTCCCTCTGTCAGGTTGGAATCCATATTGTTCTTCTGCGATTTCGGGGTTAATCTTATTCCTTAGCCTGTTGATAATTATACGCAACAGTATTTTGTTGATGTGGCTTATTAAACTTATAGTTCTAAAATTTTCGCATCTGACTGCACCTGCTTTCTTTGGTATTGCTATGAAAATAGAGTTACAGAGATCTTCTGGAATTTTCCCAGTATTGTATATATTGTTGAATAATATGTGAGTGTAACCAAAATTGGTCAAAAAAGACATCAAAGCATTTTTTTTTTCTGAAGACGTGGTCGGACAAAACATTAGATAGGACTATTCATAGTATGGTCATTTAAGTATAATATTTAAAATCGGCTAGTCTGTTTGATGTATGTTGAACTCGATCCAGGGACGCGTGGGTATTTAACAAAGGACTCGACGAGGCACCCGATATCTAAATACTGTAGTATACGTTTGTATTGTATGACAAATAGGGGACGAATTCTGACGAACAGATCAATTCCATTGAGACCTGCTAAAAACAACCAAACAAAAGAACGACCCAATGAACGTAACATTGTGCGATCTTGTGGTATGACACTCGCTTTCGGGTCGGAAGGTCCTGGGTTCGAGTTGAGTCCTTGGAAAAGGCTCTTTACTCACATTCTCTCACCGTACTCAGGTGTAAAATGAGTACCTGGCCGTGAACAGCGTTGTCACTGTCCGTCTGTCCGAAAAAGATTGTAATATCGCATAACAGGCGTCATGTGTCGTCCTACATGTTAAGTGTTGCTGTTGACCAGGGACCCCTTGTAAAGCGCTTTGAGCACGTTTAGTGGATATTGCGCTATATAATAGCTCCATTAAAAATATTGAGGATTGAAGGAGGGAGGAGGGGCAGGGAGGGGGAAATCAGATATTGGACAAAAATATATATTTAATAATAGTGTTGAGTCTACAGATATAAAGTTAATAACAAGTGAGAGATCTGCAATTTGTACAAACACACACACACACACACACACACACACACACACACAAACACACGGAAGAAAGAAAGAAAGAGAGAGAGAGAGAGAGAGAGAGAGAAGAGAGAGAGAGAAGAGAGAAGAGAGAGAGAGAGAGAGAGAGAGAAGAGAGAGAGAAGAGAGAAGAGAGAGAGAGAGAGAGAGAGAGAGAG
>NC_088360.1:9811277-9818790 GCF_034508935.2 Berghia stephanieae | reverse complement strand
AGAACATGATATCAAGCACATAATTCAAAAGGCATGCTGAAAAACTTTTGGAAATCAAAGCAAATAATGAGAAAGACAAAGCTGAAAATATACAAGAGCAATGTTTTAAGTGTACTGCTTTATGGAAGTGAAAGCTGGAAATGACATCCTCCTTAATACAGAAACTAGAATCCTTTCAGAACAAGTGTTTAAAAAGAATTTTTAATTTATTTTGTCCTTCAAAAATAAAAACAGTGGATCTATTAAAGAAAGCTTACTGCACTAGCATTGAAAGCCAAATAAAAAGAAGAAGATGGCGTTGGCTGGGTCATGTGGCCAGAATGGAAAAAGGGTCACTTCCCAAGACAGCCTTGTACTGGACAGCAGATGGGAAGAGAAAGCGGGGAAGACCCAAAGAAACCTGGCGAAGGACCATGGAGAAAGAATTAAAGGAAGCAGGCCTGTCCTGGAATACAGCCACCGCAAAAAATGGAGATGTCTGGTGGATGCCCTATGTGCCTCAAGATCCGAATAGGATTAAGTAAGTATCTAAGGAATGTCATCCACGCGACAAACACCAGTTTGTGACTCCACATCATACCACACAGAGGAGGACAGTTTGAGACCAGTTTAAGCGTTTGCAGTACAGACTTGCCAATCGAACGTGCCTAACGGCAAAATCGCTCCATCACTGGGGACCTTCCATCTGTCCCAGATGTACACGATGTGGGAAAGAACCCAAAACCGCAGAGCATCTAGTTGAACGGTGTGTTGTGACGAAGCTTACGGGCGGGTTTGCGACGGTGCACGAGTGCGGTAAAGAATTTGCGGATTGGGTCGATCGTCATAGCAAAGCAGTGTGAGCACTAATAGAAGCTGTTGCCAATCGACAACCATTGGGTGACTTGTTTGTTTGTTGGTTTCTTGGTGTTGTTTATTAGCTATTTCAACCTAAAAAAGAGCATGTTTTTCAAATTTCAAAAAGACAAAATCATATTTCAATTTCAAGAAGCAGGGTGCAATAGTTATTTAATGCCATGACGCAATGAATGGATCAGGTGGGCGAAGAGGAGTGGGGCATAAATATATTTAACAACACGGGACCTGTTGTTGTGTTAATCTTTTTTTTAAAGAGGGAGGGGGGGGGGGGAATATATATATATATATATATATATATATATATATTTTTTTTTTTTTTTTTTTTTTTTTGAAGGGGGTATGCCGATGTGCACACATATATGCAGGTCTGACATCTGAACCCACTTATGGGTCTGGTTTAACGTTGTTATAATGGACAATATTTTGCGTCATTTGATTTAGATTTTCATTGCAACAATTAGCCCATAAGGAATTGGGCTATCAGACCTGCAAATAAGTGCACGTCGGGGTATGCCAAAAAACAGGTTGACAATTCTGGACCATATGTACACAACATCTCTCGAAAGTCTCCTAATGTCTGGAATAAAAAAAAAAGAAAACAAAGAAAGACAAACGGTCCCAAAGAAATAAAAGCCCTGCAAGAGTTAGCCCACGATATGCACGCGATAGCGGATGCGAATCATCTGATCTGACGGATTGGACATTTTTGGGAAATGTAAAATTACCCTATTGTTAGATTACATTTCGTTCCGATAAAAATCTGCAGAGGCCATTGACATGACTGCTCAAGCCACCCACTCCACTTACACATAGCCGCACACAAACACACACATACACACACACACACACACACACACACCAATATATATATACATACATACATACATATATACATACATATATACATACATACATACATACATACATACATACATACATACATACATACATACATACATACATACATACATACATACATACATAAAGATATGGCCGGAGTAGCGTACGAAAAGTGTTAGCTATTCGTTTTCATGATAGGTTTGTTATTTTTGCTTGTTTAGCTTGTTTGTTTTTCGCATTTTTTGGTAGTAAAATGATCCCTGTACTGTACTTGATCCCAAGAGAGTTTCTGATAACGCAATCGACAGCCACCTCCCAAAGGGAGCTGTATTCAGTCTGCAAGTCACAGAAATTTGAATAGATACTGATTCACGACGTCAAGCAAGATCCTTAAGAATCGTGACGTAACTAGATTGTATGTGTGTGTTATTTCTCAGATAGATAAACATCTGATGCTTCGTCCCAAGGGCATTTCTAAACTACAATGAATGACAAGTGTCACAGTAAAGATTGTTCACAATTATCTTATTAAATTTTATTTTATTAAGAACTGAATTCATCTCACTCCAGTTATATTTCGGTAGGCTTAGATAAACTTTACCTTCTAATATTAGATCGTCTTTCCTTTTATAGCCTTCCCTCGAATTAATTTCTAATTAGTGAATACTTTTCGTTCTACATTCTGTCACGTAGCCACTTATTATAAAAGCTGATAGGTCTAACACTCTACACTCACTTTCTCTCCACAATCTATGCCGGACGGCCAGTCACTCTATTCCTATATATATATATTGTAAGATTTTTATCTTTTGGGACTTTGTAGATATTATATCTGCACCATTAAGACGCCGGAGCTTTTAACTTTGATTGTATAATCTTCAAGGATCAAACCCAAGCCCGCTGTACTACACTATAACCTCTTACCAATTGCCTGGAAGTGGAATTTTACGAGTCCAATCCTATTATCAGAGGAATAGATCATCCAAGCCCATCAACTGCCTGGAAACGTAAACTTACGAACCTGACATATTATCATAAGTTACGTAAAATATTCATATCTCTATTTGTAACTGCCACGATCACTGTTTATCTCTTTTAATTAAATTTCATCATTATTTTTATTTCATTGTAAACAAATCGTTAATTGTTTTTCATTTATAGTAACTAGTAAATTCTGGGGCCTCATTCTACATAGATCTTTATGCATAGTCGAGTAGCTCTTTACTCACTTGCCATGACATTTTGGAGGGGACACATATAAAGAATTGAATTTATTTAGTTACTTATATCTATTTCATCTAACTTTAAAGTTTAAATTGTAAAACTCTTAATTGCCCCACTTGATCATATTTTAATTGAACTCCCTATTTACAGGATTAATTTTTTTTCTTTTTCATTTCTTCATTTAAATGGAATAGCAATTTATCCATTCATTCTTTCATTCAAATTGAATAGCATTTTATTGATTCATTCCTTCATCCATTTATTCATTTATAAATCATTCATTCATTCATTGTTCATTTATTTATTTATTCATTCATTCATTCATTCATCCATTCGTTTATTCACTCATTTATCCAATCATTCATACATTTATTCCTCCCTTCATTCTTTCATTCATACATTATCCATTCATTCATTCATCTATTCACTCAGTTTTTCATTCATTCATTCATTCCTTGTCCACTTTGTTATTATATCACACATTTCATTTTGTTGTTTGCCTCATTCATGAATTGTTTTCAATATGTTTACATTCCATAACGATTCATTCACCTATCATCCAATCACTCAGTGTTGTGAACACATTTTGTAACTATTGTAAATCTTACGATATTTTATTGTTTTGTATTTCAGACATCACTGCTAAACACTCTTCAATGCCTAATTACAATTGTTGAACAACCATTGAACAAGAGAGAGGTCCCAGCCACGAACTGAGTTGGTAAATATATCCTTCATTATTCTCTTTTACATGAGTTGGGCATCACATAGTAACTATAGACATCGTGATTTGTTTTGCATAGTGATTTGTTTTAAATGCATTTTTGGCATATTACTGTTACCGAAAACCACTTATATATTATGTTCTGAAAAGTGAGTCTTTAAAAACTAAATAATAATAAAAGGAGTCTACTAGCCGTCGTGTTATATTTAGTGATAGATAACTTGGGATTATTTTGGCATCCTATTATTGTTATCACACTCTAGTACATTAGCGTCATTGCGAATAATTGTACACAAACTAACGACGAGTCACACACATTGGTGATACATTTTTCGTAGTAACATAGTTTAGAGTACACGCGATTGACACATTGTTATTGACTCAAGTCATAATAACTCCGCATTGTATTGACACATTGCTTTATAAGATATAACGATAAAAGGCATCAAATTCAACATACATAATAAGTTGAAATAAGAGAGAGAGAGATTTCTAAAAATAGAACAGTTCATTCCAGTAAGTGTAAATAAATAAAACAGTCAGTAACAGTATCCTGTCAATATAATATATATAAAACATCGTAACTAATTTATTGCAACATGGAAGCATATAAAAGATACTTAAGTCTCGCAAAGGACTTAGAAATACCCCAGGAAAGAATATTTTCATGGTGCGAAGAGAAAGTAAAAGAAGAAAAAGAACATGAAGAAAGAATTTGTAGAGAAGAAAATGAAGAAAGAATTCGTAAAGAAGAAAAAGAACACGAAGAAAGAATTCGTAGAGAAGAAAATGAAGAAAGAATTCGTAGAGAAGAAAATGAAGAAAGAATTCGTAGAGAAGAAAAAGAACACGAAGAAAGAATACGTAGAGAAGAACGAGAAGAAAGAGTCCAAGAAAGGGAACTAAAAAGACAAATAGCATTAGCAGAAGAAGAAACCAAAAGGACCCAAATGATGCTGGAAATTGAAAAAACAAAAACCGGTCATGAAAGAAAACATAATAATAGTGATGAATTTTTCGTGAAACTTCCACGCATGCCAACATACGATGAACGCTCAGACTGTCTAGAATCCTTCTTACACCGATTCGAAGTTCAGGCTAAAGGTTATCGTTGGCCAGAAAGCAAATGGGCCACAGCCTTGATTAACTGCTTATCTGGAGAACCGCTAAAAGTTTTCTATACCTTAACAACTGAAGATGCAGATGACTATGGAAAAATTAAAGACGCTCTACTAAAAAGATTTAGATTAACGGAAGATGGTTACCAGGAAAGGTTTCACACTGCAAAACCGGAAAGTGGAGAAGACTTTAATACATTCGTGAACCGAATTACCCAATTTCTAAATCGGTGGCTTGAGTTGGCAAACGTAAAACAAGACGACTTTGCAGGCCTTTACTATCTCACGCTGAAGAATCGAATCTATCAAGCTTGCAACCCAGATTTAGTCGCATTCTTTAAAGAGAGAAAGCCAGAAAACTTGGACAAATTAAAAATCTACGCAGAAAACTTTAACAGCGCACATCCATTGACACCCCTTAGCAGAACATTGAAGGAACCATACTACGCTGCCGCTGCTCAGAGTCCAGGTACACCTAAAGTTCAGTACTCAAATAGAACGAGCCGATCAATCACTCGGAACACGCAAGTGAAACAAGATGATCATAGTAACAAACCATGGAACAAACAGTTCAATAGAGACCATAGCCGACCCTATCAAAACAAAACAAGAAATAGCACTGACAATAATACTGAGTATAAGAAAACCAACAAACCTATAATTAAATGTCAATATTGTGGAATGAAAGGCCACACAGCAGACAAATGTTACAAAATCGTGGGATATCCGAAAGAAACTGCAAATGCATCACTCCAAACCAGTGTAAATAATCAGACACGAATAATGTCAGGAGAAAATATAAATGTGTATTGCGTGAAAGGTATGTCACTTTTAACACAAACTCACAAATCAGGATCGCTATTTTTTTGTGAAGGCAAAGCTAATGGAACTGATTGCAAAATATTGAGAGACACAGGATGCAGTACAGTAGGAATAAAAGCATCTTTGATCAATGACGAAGACAAAACTGGAAAAACGGTACAATGCATCACATTCAGTGGCACAGTCGAAACCTTTGAAACAGCTAATGTGTACATAGAAACCCCATACTATACAGGAATAGTGGAATGCTGTATACTTCCCAACCCCGTCGCTGATGTTATTGTTGGCAATATAAAAGGTCTTAAAGACAACCCAACAGATGTAAAGGAATGGTCATTAACCCAAGAAACAGCTTGTCTAGCAGAAACAAGAAAGATGACTAAGACAACAGAGAAGCCAATGACTATTTCTCTAGAACCACAACAATTTGACAGGAACAGGTTCATTGAAGAACAGAAAAAGGACCCGACTTTAACTTCATATTTCAATATCGCAAACAAAGGGACGAAATCAAAAGTTGAATACATCATTGAAAAAGATATTCTGTTCAGGTTACATAGGAAAAGAAACAAAATAGCTAAACAACTGGTCACGCCGAGTATTTACAGAAACAAAATCCTTGGAATAGCGCACGATTCAATAACTTCTGGACATCTTGGGAGCTCTTCCACATTGAAGAGAATATCCGAGAATTTCACATGGCCTGGAATTACTAAAGACGTCCGAGAATATGTGAAATCGTGTGACACATGCCAAAGAAGAGTCGCAAAAGGCAGAATACCGAGATTGCCATTAGAGACAACCCCAGTTATTGAAAAAGTTTTTCAAAAAGTTGCAATTGACATTATAGGCCCTTTAACAAAATCAGATAGAAACCATACACACATACTAACACTAGTCGATTACGCAACCAGGTGGCCAGAAGCGATAGCATTGAAATCAACTACATCGGATCACATAGCTGAAGCATTGATGACAATTTTTACTAGAATAGGCATACCAAATGAGATACTGTCGGACAATGGACCCCAATTTACATCACATATGATGCATGAAACCATGAAACTCATGGGAATCCAACACTCATTCACAACTCCCTACCACCCCCAAGCAAATGGTCTTTGTGAAAGATTTAATGGCACTCTAAAGAATATGTTAAGAAAAGTGTCAGCAGAAAAACCAGATGATTGGGACAGATACTTACCAGCAATCCTATTTGCATATAGAGAAATACCCCAAGAATCTACAGGCTACTCCCCATTTGAGTTGATGTATGGACGATCACCTCGCGGCCCGATCAATATAGTAGCCGACATTTGTAAAGGGAATGAGGAGGACAATAACGAAATTATGTTTGCTTACGAATATGTAAGAAACCTGAAAGACAGAATAGAGGACACGTGTAAGCCAGCACAGGAATCCGTCACTAAAAAAGCAGAGAAATACAAGGAATACTCTGATCGCAAAAGCAAATCAAGAAAATTTGAGATTGGTGACAAAGTACTAATACTCTTACCCGATGACTCGAGTAAACTTTTAGCTACATGGAAAGGACCATTCAAGGTATTAGCAGTACGATCTGGTGTTAATTACGAGATTCAAATTAACAACACAACAAAGACATTCCATGCAAACATGCTGAAAAAATATTTCGATAGAGACAGATTATCACAACCAATATTTAACCATGTCGAGGCTGCAAATGTAGGATTAATCATCGAAACTCACAGCGATGATGTCGAACTACAACACACCCCACAACACGGTAACCCTAAAAATAGTACAATTAATGACGTCACAATCAATCCTCAACTAAACGAATGTCAGAAACGAGAAATCAGGTCATTATTAGAAAAGTACCAGTCAGTCTTTACAGACGCACCCGGACATACAACATTAGTGGAACACGACATAAAGTTAACCACAT
>NC_088360.1:9803777-9806277 GCF_034508935.2 Berghia stephanieae | reverse complement strand
AGAATTAATGGCAATCTAAAAATTATAAAACTATTTTTCTGATGATAAACCAGTAACTTACAAACCTTATTTTAAATTATGGTCAATTCAATCACGCGTAAATTCAAAATGATATTTAGAAAATCTCCAAAGGCATAATGATCGGTCCTTAATCTGATCTTGGCCTGGGGAATCGCCATCTGGCCACCCCGTTGCCAGATTCATTTGCGAGCATCTACAAACTTGCTTACCGGATCGATTTTGATCGTTGGTGGCTCAAGGTTCGTGTCGATCTATGTTAATTTCCACAACACAATAGATGAGTGTTTGTTCGTGATTGCCTTTTTCCTATGGTATTTCAAATTTAATCATTTAGCATTAGTCAAAAAAATTTCTGAACACAAGTGCCATTCCTTGTTAGAAAGTTATGCTCGATTTTCTCACTTGCATATGTCCAGAGCAACGTGGACTTATTTGTAAGTCTCATAACCAAAATTGTAATGGGTTCATTATTGTGATGGAAATGCTCTCAAACAACGCAAAATACTGTCATGTGCAACAATGTTAATCAAGCCCATAATTGCGTTCGGCCACCAGACCTGCAAATATGTACATGCACCTCGGTCCACAGAAATGTACTTTGCTCACGAGGAGAATGCGTAACACTGTAAACCAGTGGTCACTTTATACCAGTGGTTTACAGCTCGACAACCAATATCGTATACGAGCTTTATCTCAATGTGATATAAATCTTTTTATTGTTTCCGATTTTGTACTCCCCACTGTTATTCGATTGACTCGTGCCCTCAGGTAATGGCAAATCGCCATGTGAATGATCAGAGCTTGCTGTGGATGACAAATTGCCTGTCATCTCGTTTATCGCACTAATGTTATTGTAATTGATGGAGTTTTTTTTTTCTTCTTTCTTTTGTGTTAACATCACCATCATCATCGTCGTCGTCCCCACGGCTGAAACAATGCTGGTAATACTGGTACTTCTCCTCCTACCAATCCTCCTCATTCTCCTCCTCCTCCTCCTCCTCCTCCTCCTCCTCCTACTACTACTACTACTACTACTACTACTACTACTACTACTACTACTACTACTACTACTACTACTACTACTACTACTACTACTCCGACCACCACCACTATAACGTTCAAGGACTTGTTAGAGCACAACTAGCATTCAAACCCCCCATCTCCCTCTTTATATATTTTTGTTATTTGGATTATCAATGCCGGGTCATACTGTAGTCAGACATCTCTCTGAATGAAAATCGATGGTCATCAATGGCTCTATAGGTGCCTGATACATATAGGACACAATTCCTCTTTTTTTTTTTTTCTTTATTTTCAATTGGGCAAGGAAACCTTGATCTCATACTATTTCAGTAGATTAAGATCACACCTATCTTGTCTAGTAATTTATATCACGTGATATCTTTGAATTCATTGGTTTATAACTTTCTGACAAGTATGGGTTCATTTTAATCTATCTATCGATGAAAGAAGACTTTTCTGACCAAAATTTTAAAAAGGCGTTTTGTCATAATTAGTCAAGATTGATACTTTTGGGTGATAGGGTACAATGAGGGTACGATGAGGGTAGGATAAGGGCTTGGGGTCCCATTCATGTCCTTTACCAAACTGGATTATCGGTTCTCATGAAACCCCTCGGCACTCCATGGAGAAGGAAGGATCTACTAACAAACTAATGGAATGTTTTAAAGTAGCGCTCATTCACATAGTCACTCAGTTACACACCAATATTAAAAACACAAACACACACACACACACACAATACTCACGTACACCGTACACAAATACACACAAAACCACACATTTTCCAGATTGTGTGATAAAAGAGAAAGGTTCGATTCATCGACCCTGTCAATCACCTGCCAATAAAACAGCTTCAAAAAGACGTGACATGATACTTAATGCGGAGCGTTTCGTACTCATAACACCTCTTCAAATAACAACAATTTAATTCAACTGGTAGCGCTTAACGTAGAATTGAAGCAGTCTAGAGAAAAGGCGAACCATTTCCCGTCTTTCTGGAGTATGCGTTTGACGGTCTTGGAATCACAGCACGCCATAGAATGCCCGAAACGGCAGAGCATCTAAATCGAAAGGTGTGTTGTGACGATGCTACCAGGCGGGTTCGCGACGGTGCACGAATGCGGACCGGACTTTGCTGATTGGTCGATCGTCATAACAAATAGTGTTTAACCATAAGAAGCTGCTGCCATAGATGAGGCAGATATCCAAACCAAGATTAGACACATTGAAGGTATACCTTTGAGTTAGGTATTTTGCACATTTTCAAAGACTTTGGCAACGCACTCGACTACCAATCGAACAAGCCTTTCGAATCCGAGAATAGTAAATAGTAAATAGTAAATAATGAATTTATATAGCGCCTAAACATCCACGTCAATCGTGCTCGCTCTGCGGCGCTTTACATAATAAAAATAATATTAAAAATGTTTAAAAAAAAACAAAATTAAAAACACGA
>NC_088360.1:9777965-9803677 GCF_034508935.2 Berghia stephanieae | reverse complement strand
TTTCTCATATACATGATAGCATAAAATGTCATGATTATCACATTTATTTGGTGATGGAAGAATCAATGTAATAATTGGTTGTGGATGTCATTGCCATATTTAAGTATGTCTGTGGCCTATTGCCTCTATATTGTAGTTTGTCAGACTACAGCATAAAACTGGTGGGGTTCTTGACCTCTCAACGTGGGCCGGGATGTCACTTACTGTGTCTCCTATGCCCCTTATATGTTTTCTAACTTGCTGTCTGTCTTAGAATGAGATTACTTGGTTTTGTCCTTTGCTAGGAGGGAAACAGTCAACTCTATATTTATAGTTTTGGGAGATTCATTTTTTTTTCATTGTAAATCATCTCTCTATTTTGTATTGTTGTATTTGTTGTTTTAAATGTATAATGTAAATGATTTGAATGTGCTCCTCTTAATCGGATCCTGAGACTTTTAGGTGATCTCAAACTAAGTACACTGATGCTCTTGGCATCTACATCAGTTCCCTTTTTATACCATTCCCCTTTGTCCTTTTTCCCCTTTGTCCTTTTTTCTTGTGTGCTTTTATTTGTAAATCTACAATTTTTTACTATTCCATTTTACTCCCTTTCACTGTCGCAAGAACCATAAAACCCTTAAAAACAAACAAACAAACAAACCATAAAACTAATTTTAGAGTCTTACGTAATTCATTTGGTTAAATTGGCATGCTTCGACTGGGGAAACATGATTGTAGTTTTTTTCTGGCTTATACCCACCCCTCCTCAAGCATTGTACTATAATTCTATTACTTCTGACTTTTAAACTCATTTTTTAATGACAATGTTTGCCCTGACAAAATAATACAATATGAGGTTGAGACGTGGCGTCTCATTTGTTACCGTCAAAGTATGATATTAGGCATCGTAATAGAATGTTTAAATAACATGGAAAAGAACTGGTCCCACTTTGTTGCTGACCTAAGCCATTATCTTGCAATTCTCAACGTTTTGTTTCATTCATCATTCGACTAACATTATATTTCTTTTACTGGGTGGGGTGCCTGACCTCCCATAGTGGGCAGGAGGTACATACTGTGTCTTCTATCCCCTTATATCTGTTTTCCAACATGCTTTCTGTCTTTGTCTTGGAATGAGATTACTTGGTTTTGTCTTGGCCCTGGCCGGAGTCCTAGCTGGGAGGGAAACAGTCAAATGCATAGATATTTTTTTGGAGATGATATTTTTTTCCTTGTAAATCATCTCTCTGTCATGTATTATCTTATTTATTTTTAATGTATAATGTAAGCATTTGAGTGTATTCCTCCTTGTTGGATTTTGTGCTTGTGTCCGGATGAGACTTATAGGTGATCTCAAACTAAGTACATTGAAGGTATGCTCTTGGAATCTACATCTGATCCCTATTTGTTCCTAGTTCCCCCTTTGTCTTATTTTCTCTTGGTTTCTTTAATTGTAATTCTATAACTTTTTACTATCCCATTTTCTTCCTTTTTACTGGCGCTGATATGAC
This sequence comes from Berghia stephanieae, assembly GCF_034508935.2. Taxonomy (NCBI): domain Eukaryota; kingdom Metazoa; phylum Mollusca; class Gastropoda; order Nudibranchia; family Aeolidiidae; genus Berghia; species Berghia stephanieae. Next base: position 9,802,184 of record NC_088360.1, on the reverse strand, counting down.
CTTAATGTGTTGCAAGCGCCGTAAAACCCTTAAAAACAAAAACAAAACATATTTCTTTTAAATGTTTACTTGCTTCAGCCTTCTAAATAAAAAGGAATGTGAAGAAACATAATACCTAATTTCATATCAGGTAGATAACATATTACATAATTGCTGATTTTAATCACGTAGTGTTGGTTAGTTCACAGATAACAATCTATAATCAATTGCTAAATTAGCTTTAATATAACTGTATATTTGCACACATACTCTTAAAGTATTTATTTATTATTACTCAAGATATTCTGTTTAATATCACTGCATTCCTAATCCTCATATTCCATATCGGTTATAAAAGAAATTATACAAGTATAAAGTTATCATTATCATATGATAAATTATTTAATCCTATGGAGAGATAAGAATTTATATTTATCCACATGGTGGCTTGAATTCCCAATACGGTTACAACTATGGCCTTTTCTTCCTTGAGTTATAGCCCGACACTTCCCTAAAAAGGGCATCACAATACAAGGTAACGATCACCAAAAGAAAGTGAAAAGTGAGTGGTAGTTATCAGTGCTCAAGGCAGCAAATAATCCCATTGCTCGTATTATTTAATACAATTCACTATTCAATTATCTTTCTAAAATTGTCTCCTTGTATTGTGATGTCATGTTTTGGTCAGTGTCAGGCTATGAGTTTTCGAACGCTACGCACTGGGCTGGTGTCATTTTATCCTGTCCACAACTTTACTATTTCTTGTATCATAAATGTATAACATTTTTACTTTTTATGAGGTGTTATGTCCTGATTCTTAAATAAGACCATTTTGTTTCATCTGTTCCATGTTCAGGTCTTTTGTTTAGAGGTAAACAGTCTTTTTTTTTTTTTTTCGAGAGACAATTTTAAATCATCGCATCATTTTGTCATTATTTGGTTCTTTAACCCTCTCCTTACCAACTATAGGAAAATCGTCACATTCGTTACGATACAACCAACATTTTTCTTATCCAAATTTCTTTGTAAATCATAAAATTTAAAGAAAATGTTGTAGAGCATGTTTTGCTAAAGAAATTAGTTATCGCAAGAATGTATTGCTATTTTGTTTGAGTGATAAAAAATATATTTTTGTGTTAGTTGGATGTAAAGATTTTGGGAAAATCCTGAAAATGGATGGTAAGGAGAGAGTTAATATGTTTTTCAATGAAACCATTTGAAGAAAACAGAGGTAAAACCACAGATGTTCACTTTTTAGAATTTTTGTGATTGCCCTCTTTGACTGATTTTAGGCTGGGTGGGGATCCTGACCTCCCATAGTGGGCAGGGAGGTACATGCTGTGTCTTCTATCCCCCCATACCCGTTTTCCAATTGTTTCCTGTCGTTGTCTTGGAATGAGATTACTTGGTTTTGTCCTGACCCTGGCCGGAGTTCCTTGTCTGGGAGGGAAACAGTTGAATGTATAGTTAGAGTTTTTTGAGATGATATTTTTTTCATTGTAAATCATCTCTATTATGCATTGTATTATGTTTAGTTTACATATTATATTATATGATTTGTAAACATTTGAGTGTATTCCTCTTAGTTGGGACATGTGCTTGTGTCTGGATGAGACTTTTAGGTGATCTCAAACTAAATACTTTCTGGGTGGGGATCCTGACCTCCATAGCGGGCAGGGAGGTACAAACTGTGTCTTCTATCCCCTTATATCTGTTTTCCAACATGCTTTCTGTCTTTGTCTCGGAATGAGATTTCTTGGTTTTGTCCTGGCTCTGGCCGGAGTCCTAGCTGGGAGGGAAACAGTCAAATGCATAGTTATTGTTTTGGGAGATGATACTTTTTTCCTTGTAAATCATCTCTCTGTTATGTATTATTATTTTTATTTTGAATGTGTAATGTAAGCATTTGAGTGTGTTCCTCTTTGTTGGATTTTGTGCTTGTGTCTGGATGAGACTTGTAAGTGATTTCAAACTAAGTACATTGGTGGTATGCTCTTGGAATCTACATCTGATCCCTATTTGTTCTCAGTTCCCCTTTGTCTTACTTTTTCTTGGGTGCTTTTATTGTAATTCTATAACTTTTTACTATCCCATTTTCTTCCTTTTTACTGGCGCTGATATAACCTAAACGTGTTGCAAGCGCCGTAAAACCCTTAAAAACAAAAACAACTAAATACTTTGACAGTGTGCTCTTGGAATCTACATCTGTTCCCTATTTTACCAATTCCCCTTTGTCTCACCTTTTCTTTTGTGCTTTAATTGTAATTCTAGAACTTTTTACTATCCCATTTTATTCCTTTTTACTGGTGCTGATATGACCTTAATGTGTTGCAAGCGCCGTAAAACCTGAAAAACAAAAAAACAACCAAAAACTGATTTTAGGGGTCTGAGCTTTCCCTCTATTAATAGAACAGCGGTAAAACTACAACCATAACTCTTGATTGGTTGTAAGTTTTCCGCTGTTCTACTTATGCAGCTCAATGGGTGTGGGGTGTATGGGGGGGGGGGGGGGGGGGGGGGGGGGGGGGGGAGTCACAGTGGTTTCGAAAAGTGTACACATGAGGTTATTCCCATGTACTCTTCATTTGAGTAAATCACTTTTGTTAGGGATGCCGTGGCAGTGTCCGTGTCGGACTCTTAGATTGTTTCAAACTAGCTACAAGAATATATTGATCATGGATGTACTTTAAATCTTTGCTAAAATTGTCCGCTTTGTCTTCCTTTCTATTTCTTTTGTGTTTGAAAGCTTGATTTAAATCTAATTACTATACTATTATCTTCCTTTTCTTTGGTGTTGAAACAACCTTAAAGTGTTTCAAGCGTTGTAATATTCCATACACAAACAATCAATATATATTCAATCACATCGAGATTGTTTTTGTTTTATAATCTAAAGGTATCAGCTTACAGTATCTACTACCTAATTCTCACCAGTATAATGGACTTCTTATCAATCAAACCGCTGCTTAAATTTATCACTTAAACCTTAAAAGTATTATTAATTTATGCCACCTTCTTTTGCCACCAAGATGATAAGTTGGAAACGATACATCTACTATCCTCAATACCTGTTTCCCGAGTTGCTTCTGTCTTTCTCTTGGAATGAGATTACTTGTTGTGTCCTGGTCCTGGCTAGAGTCCTTGGCGGAGGTTAAAACAGTCAAATGCACATTATTAGTTTTGGGAGATGATATTTTTTTCCTTGTAAATCATCTCTGTTATGTACTGTAATATTTTCTTGTTTTGAATATCATGTTTTGTAAGCATTTGATTGAGTGTATTCCTCCTGGTTGGATCCTGTGCTTGTGTCCGGCTTAGGATTTTAGGTGATCTCAAACTAAGTACATTGATTGTATGCTCTTGGAATCTTCATCTGTTCTCTATTAGAACCATTCCCTTCGTCTTACTTATTCTCTTGTGCTTTTAATAAATCTAGACTTTTTTTACTATTCCATTTTCTGTCTTTTTACTCGTGCTGAAATGACTTATATGTGTCGCAAGTGCAGTAAAACCCTTAAAAACATAAAAAACAAATGATACATTATTTTGATTGTTCATTGAATGTATATCTCTTAAAAGTAGCTTGGCATTGAATTTTCAAATAAAAATCATTTGAAATTAGCATAGGAATTATATCATTCAATTAGCAAAACAAGTCAACCGTCGGCAAAGGAAAGTTAGTTTAAGAAACCATATTGTGGTCCTTTCTCTTACATCTTTGAGGAGGTTCTCTTGAAAAGTGACAAAATTAATATTGTTATTGTTGTTCGCCTCCTGCTTTGATAACAGTTGGCATCAAAGACAAATGGAATGGACCAAATGTTCGATTAATTTTTTGCTGGGTGTTATTCCATTGTTCAATAAGAGCATTTTCCAGTTGTGGTAGGTGCTGTAGTTAAATAGGATGAGCATGGAGGGCATGATCCAGAGCATCGCACTAGCTTTCAATTGGGTTGAGATCAGGCAACTTATCAAGTGACCTACAAAGTTTTACGCTTTAAGAATGCACGATGGATGATATGCTTTGTTGATTCTGCCATTTAAAGACTCTTCAGAAAAGATAACTCCCCCCCCCCCCCCAAGTTTATCACTGCTGGCTGGCTTGATCATTTGCCCACTGAAACCTGCCTTGGACATAGCGATAAACGGATGTTGGACATTTTTATTCCAGCACCGCTAAGATGGTATAAAACGGTATATAATTCGAGCACAATTTCTTGCATTTAGTTCATCTGTCTTGATTTATTCAATACTTTCTCAAGTTTGCAGCAAAAATCAACATATCTTCTCTAAGGTCTTATGTTTAGACCTACTTGATCTTTGTTGGTTCTTTGCAGTCCCAGTATCTTCCTGGCGGTTTCTAGTGGTTTAGACAGTTTATCCACTTACATTTAAATATTCTTGAAAAAGTTGAAACTGATGATCTGGGTGGGGTTCCTTGCCTCCATAGTGGGCAGGGAGGCACTTACTGTGTCTCTACCCCCCTAGATCTGTTTTCCAACATGCTTTCTGCCTTTGTCTTGGAATGAGATTACTTGGTTTTGTTCTGGTCCTTGTCGGATGCCCTGGCTGAGGGGGAAACAGTCAAATGTATAGTTAGTTTTGGGAGATGATATTTTTTTTCCTTGTAAATCATCTCTGTTTTGCACTGTATTATGTTTTCTTTATATTATGTATGATTTGTAAAACATTTGAGTGCATTCCTCTTGGTGGGGACCTATGCTTGTGTCTGGATTAGACTTTTAGGATCTCAAACTAAGTACTTTTATAGTGTGCTCTTGGAATCTACTCCTGTTTCTTATTTGAACCAATTCCCCTTTGTCTTACCTTTTCTTGGGTGATTTAATTGTAATTCTAGAACTTTTTACTATCCCATTTTCTTCCTTTTTACCGGTGCTGATATGAAATTATTGTGTTGCAAGTTCCGTAAAACCCTTAAAAACAAACAACAACAGACTTTTAGGTGATCTCAAACTAAGTACTTTGATAGTGTGCTCTTGGAATCTACATCTGTTTCCTATTTGAACAAATTCCCCTTTGTCTTACCTTTCCTTGGGTGCTTTAATTGTAATTCTAGAACTTTTTACTTTCCCATTCTCTTCCTTTTTACTGGGACCTCAATGTGTTGCAAGCGCCGTAAAACCCTTTAAAAAACCCAACCCCCCCCCCCGCCCAAAAACAAAACAAAACAAAAAAAAAACCAAACTGATGATCTTGTAATAAGCTTTTTGATTATCTGATTTCTGTCAGCTTTATTCAATCGGGGCATATTGGAAATACGTTGCATTTTGCCGCTCTTGCCATGGCAAATGAAAATAAAGGACTGCAGGTTAAATAACTCTCGCATTTTTGTTAAATTTCAACATTAACTCCTTGGACATGTACAAGGACAATCACTTGACAATATAAATGGACATAAGATAAGGATGCGTGAGTTTCCTCCAATTCAACTTGTTACTCAATGATCAACATTTTATGACATCGATATTATATGGGATTGAAATTTGTCAAGTGTTTTGTTTGTTTTTTTGGAAAGATTATATATTTGTTTTTATCTTTCGTATGGCTGAATTTGCATAAATCAAAAACTTAAGTATCTGTGAAAGATAATGGAAGACAAAGAAAAAAATAAATATTGAGAAATAATTATTTAAAGATAGTAACTGAAATCTGAGATAATATTTACATCATATTTCAGACATCAATAGAAACTTTATATGTCTGAATATAAGATTAATTCCACAAAGAAGAATATCTTTCTCTGATACTTCAGAGCAATAAAGCACATGATGTATCAGAGCAATAAAGTACATGATGTATGAGAGCAATAAAGTACATGATGTATGAGAGCAATAAAGTACATGATGTATGAGAGCAATAAAGTACATGATGTATGAGAGCAATAAAGTACATGATGTATGATGAAAAACTGCATTGCTTGTTGTTCCATTTTTTCAGCCTGCCTGTCTTTGGCCATCTATTCTTTAGTCCAACCTCTGAGTAGAGTCTATTGTCCTCTCATACTGGGCAAGGAAGTCACTTGTGTATCTTCTGTAGCCCGAGGCGTGTTTTCTAAATTGCTTTCTGTCTGTTTTGGAATGAGATTGCTTAGTTTTGTCCTGGCCCTAGCCAGAGTCTATGGATGAAAGGGAAACAAATGTTAAGTTACCTCCCATAGTGGGCAGGGATGTACTAACTGTGTCTTCCTGGGTGGGGATCCTGACCTCCCATAGCGGGCAGGGAGGTACATACTGTGTCTTCTATCCCCTTATATCTGTTTTCCAACATGCTTTCTGTCTTTGTCTTGGAACGAGGTTACTTGGTTTTGTCCTGGCCCTGGCCGGAGTCCTGGCTGGGAGGGAAACAGTCAAATGCATAGTTATTGTTTTGGGAGATGATATTTTTTTCCTTGTAAATCATCTCTCTGTTATGTATTATTATATTTGTGATTTTTAATGTATAGTGTAACCATTTGAGGGTATTCCTCTTTGTTGGATTTTGTGCTTGTGTCCGGATGAGACTTATAGGTGATCTCAAACTAAGAACATTGGTGATATGCACTTGGAATCTACATCTGATCCCTATTTGTTCCTAGTTCCCCTTTGTCTTACTTTCTTTTGGGTGCTTTAATTGTAATTCTAGAACTTTTTACTATCCCATTTTCTTCCTTTTTACTGGCGCTGATATAACCTAAATGTGTTGCAAGCGCCGTAAAACCCTTAAAAACAAAACCAAAAAACAACTGTGTCTTCTATCTCCCTATATCTATTTTCCAACTAGCTTTCTGTCTTTGTCTTGGAATGAGATTACTTGGTTTTGTCCTGGCTCTGACCGGATACCTTTGCTGAGAGGGAAACAGTCAAACGTATACTTAGTTTTGGGAGATGCTATTTTTTCATTGTAAATCTCTGTTATGTAATGTATTATGTTTTGTTTACATATTATATATGATTTGTAAACATTTGAGTGCATTCTTCTTAGTGGGGACATGTGCTTGTGACTGGATGAAACTTTTAGGGGGGGGGGGTGCTTTAATTGTAATTCTAGAACTTACTATCCCATTTCTTCCTTTTTACTGGCGCTGACCTTAACGTGTTGCAAGCGCCGTAAAACCCTTAAAAATGTAAAGTTAGAGTTTTGGGATATCATATTCTTGTTCTGATAAGTCATATCTTTCTTTGTTTTGAATATAAAGATATGAAAGCATTTGAATGAACTCCTTCTAGTGGGATTCTATGTTGGTTCTATGTTTGTATCTGGATGAGACTGATTGTGTGCTCTTGAAATCCTTCATATTTATGTTAACTGTTTCTCGTGTGCTTTTAATTATAAAATATATAATTTTTTGACAATCCCATTTTATTCATTTTTACTGGCGCTGAAATGACCCAAAAATATTATAAGCGCCGTAAAACCATTAAATATAAAAACAAGAAAAACAGTCCACTCAACGAAATGGCACATCTTTAGGGAATTTCAAAAGATTAGACCTTCCGTCTCCAAAAACTATTCCTATTAATGGCCCGGTAATTTAGATGCTAAAACGTGCTTGTTTTACCGTGTTAGTGACGCTTTTAGATAATTTCAGTGCCAGTTAAAAGGAAGCTGGTCTGGATGGGATTGTTACTGTTAGGTAAGGTCAAAATAGGCATAATATGGATCCTCGGTTCCTTATTTGAACCAGTCTTTTTCTTTGGTTTAGGTTATAGTGAAAAAAAAAGAGACGGGTGAATGTGTTTGAGAAAACCAATATAGTTTTTTAAGTGACAAGACTAAAAATCAAAGTGATACTAAGCTCCTAGAAGCTGTGGACTGTAAAAGAATATAACAGCTTTAAAAATAGGAATAAAATACCAAACACGGATTGTTTCAGGCTCAAAACCCCTTTTCAGACGACAACAAAATCAAAAACATAGATATATTACTTTATAGACCAGGTAGACGGAAGTCTATAAAATTTGAAGAGCACATTTCCAAACATAATGACGGGGCTGGTTTTTCAAGGTTTTCAAGGTATATTTTTTCAGAAACAGTTCCCCTCTACACTCAGAAGTGAACAAGTACCCAACTACATAATATGGATTTTGTATATTGTATAATATGGGGTAAGGGTGAAGACGATATTTTTTCCTTGTGAATCTTCTCTCTTTTCATATGCATGTGTTTTAAACTTGCTAATGTTACAATAATTTGATTATGTCCTTCTTTGCAAGGATTCTGTGCCTGTATCCTGAAGGAAATCTAAGGTAGTTTCACATTAGACACACGAATAGGTAGATATAACATATTGCTCCTCGGTCAGCTTCCTGTCTTTGTTTTGTTTTTTAAAAGGGTTTTCACATTAAGGTCATATCATCGCCAGTCGAAAGGAAGAAAATTGGATAGTAAAAAAATTCTAGATGTAAGGACTTGAGGAAAAGTTGGACAAAGGGGAATGTTACAAATAGGAAACAGATGTAGATTCCAAGAGCACACGATCAGAGTACTTAGTTTGAGATCACCTAAAAGTTTCATCCAGAAGACAAGCAAAGAGGAATACACTCAAATGTTTACAAATCATGTGTTACAATTAAAAAAAAAAATAACAGTACAAAACAGAGAGATGATTTACAAGGAAAAATAATCATCTCCCCAAACTATAACCATACATTCGACTGTTTCCCTCCAAGCCAAGAACCCCGGCCAGGGTCAGGACAAAACTATACTTATCTCATTCCAAGACAAAGACAGAAAGCAATTGGAAAACAGATGTAGGGGGATAGAAGACTCAGAGAGTACCTCCCTGCCCATATGGGAGGTCAGAAACCCCACCCTGAACTTCCTTTCTTTGTTCCAATACCCTGGTCTTGTTTTATCGGGAGCTTGTATTATTATTTTTAACTGGCGGTGAACGGTCTAAACGCTGTCCAAACTTCTAAAATAAACCAAACCGATCTGAAAAAGTGTGTATGAAACAGTGCCAGGCAAAGCACGAAAGAAAAATACAAGAAAAAAAATCAGCCTGCCTCAAAAAAACATACAGAAAAGAAAGACAAATCCATTCTTTGTTATACAAGTAGTTTAATTCTATACATGTATAGGTATATATATACATACACAGTAACAAATCTCAATGCATTTGCCTAATTACAAGGTATCATTCAAAATGATCAAGAAAAATAAAAATTGAAAAATCAAATATAACCGTAAGATGATGGAGTAACAAAAAACGGAATGAAATTATAATATGATATCATAATTATTAATTGTTATACAAAATAAAATCACAGACATTTCTACCACGTACATGCATTGAATAACATTTGAGATAAAATTGAATCGCCTTAAAAATATATATATTAATAATATATATTTATATTATAGTGTTTGATTATAGGTTTGGAAAGTTGAAATGCACAATATAGGAGTGATTAAAAAAATAGTGAAAAACACCGATGGTCCTATTAAAGCTTATGTGAGATCATGTTATTAGTTTTGGAGATATATCATCTAACATCAAATCACATACAAGAACTTGTATAAAAGATTTAGAATTACAATAGAATAATTTGATGATACGAAAGAATTTTTAAAAACTATATGTGGAGTAGATGATAAAAGTATTGAAAATGATTGAAGCTTCTTTTAAATAAATAAAAACACACGAAAAAGGACCCCCCCCCCCCTGGAAGTAATATGTTTCTTTACCCTTTAATGATAAACTTGATTTTTTTTTCTAATCATAATTTATCACAATTTTTACATGGTCAAAATTGCAAACCTTAAAATTTTCAACAGGAATTCAGTAACAATGAAGTAGGCTCTTTAGAAATAAACGATATTCTTCTTCTTCTTCTTCCTATTATTATTAGTACTGTTCTTATCAGTATTATTATTATTATTATTATTATTATTATTATTATTATTATTATTATTATTATTATTATTATTATTATCATCGTTATTATACGATGTTAGGATACAGTAAAATCAAACTCCATCTTTAATGGTTTATTTCAGATGCTTGTTCCCTTTGATGTGTGCCCAACACAAATTTAAGTAAAATATAATAATACTACAACTACTTTGCTCCACAATATATGGTTTACACAAGTAACCTCAATTCCAAAACACAAATTAAGGCCTGTGACATATTTATCCAACATAAAAATTAGAACTACAAGAATAAAGAGAAATAAGATCAAATTTTAATCCCGCTAAAATTAATTTTCTCACAACTTTTAAATAAAATCATCAGATAAAACGAGGTGAATTGGTAAAAAATTCTCTTTATATTAAAAAAAACCCAAACAAAACAAAAACAATAATAGTAAAAAGATCAAACACTCCCTTTCCCCGAACACAAGCAAACAAAATTAATGGGAAAAAAATACAAAAACAACAAGCTTGTTGATCAGAATTTATAAATCAGTTTGTTAATTATTTGTCATATAATTTGTGGGCATAGTCCATAAAAATAACACGCCACGTTATGCTATTGGTGGCCATCCTGGCTTTAAACTCGCACTGCGACGCACATTAATGGTTTTATAATCATCAATCTATGTGGAGACAAGATATTAATAGGAAGGTAATGTCATGAGGCTAATCATATTGTTATTATTACTATTACCTACTAGATCGAACAAATTTAAAATGAAAGAGGTAAGAAAGAGGTAGTTTAAAGCAAAAATATCACCAATGTATCACAACAGATTATTAAAAGAGGGAAAAATAACATACTACTACCATACAGTCAACGATGCAACACGGTGGTAGCCCTAACCACTGGATAAACACATTGGAAGGATGTCACGAGATATACAAGTTTATAGTATCAAATAATATCACAGAACACCGACATAAAATGGCTTTTATCTACAGGAATGTTAATAATATGCTCTATAGGAAATCACTACTCAACCAGAATGAAGGAATGGGAGGATAGAGGAGGAGGGGAGGGGGCGATGATAGGATGAGATATTATAGCATGGATGGTGGAAACGGAAGAGGCTGATGGGAAGTGGATAAATGAACACATTGGACGAGTGTCAGTTTGAAACAGAAGACCAGCACATGTGTGAGATATACATGGTTGTCACCAAAACCACAAAAATAACAAATTAAATTGGGTTACAATTACAGAAAAGAAAGAAAGAAACAAGATGTACCCTACTATAACCATACACACACCAAAAAAACCCAAAAAAAACCACAATGAGATATGAGCGTGGACGTGCTGAAGAATACACAACGAAGAGATATTTTTATTTTATATATTTTTTTCACATCTGATAATATCACAAAAAAAAACCTCTTCTATCACCGAATGAATATTGGATACACAGAACACCACTCTATCAGAAAAAATAAAATAAATAAGAACAAAAATTATAAATAAATAAAAGTGAAAAACTAATGGCAGTTATATATTTCAAAACAAATAAGCGAACAAACCAACAACAAACTATTCATCTTCTAGTTTCAATGGCTCACTGCAGTTAGAAGTTTCTTTCAATTTTTCTGACCCCTCTGTTCACGCAGCAGGGATTAGGTTGCTAGGTATAAAATATCTGAATGATTATTGTTTTTAAAAATTAAAAAAAAAGGACCAGGGATGACACTTTTCAAGCAACAACATCTTCTCAGTTAATATATGATTTACACTTGTCTAAGACCTCACTATCGGGAACTTTTTTTCTGATTGTGCAGTGAAGATCTAAAATGTTGAGGAATTCAATTCATGAGAGGGCTCATCTTAGATGTTGTTCTCATTATGTTAACTACCAATAAGTTGAAAACCAGGAATGATATGAAAGGCAATCAATGGTCCGACATCTGCAAAGTGGCTTTCAAGACTTAAAATAAAATTTGAAATGGTTATACAATCTGATATTTCCAAGATGATAAGTACAGAAAGAAAACATCCTTACATGCAAATGTACTTTACCACGGCAAAGCAAATATATGTATATCTTGGTTTCTGGCAGGAAAAATTGCTTGCAGCCACTGGGATAGGACGCAAGTCAATCTCAAAGTACTTTCAGTAAGATTTAATTGATGAAGCTATTCTATCACTGCTGAATGGATACAGGGTCAAATAAAATCAAAATAAATCAGTTATGTAAAAAAAAAAAAAAGACGAAAAAACCTACAAGACATCTCCCCCCCCCCCCCCCCCCCCCCCCCCCCCCCCCAAAGTCTGGCTCTACTCAAATTCAAAACAACTAGTTCAGTTTCTTGTGAGACAAAAACTCTAGCAATTGAGCTACCAGGACTCAGAGCCCAATCAATAATTATTATGTTAACTGAAATGTAAACATGAAGATAATTGATAGCTACCTCTCCAAATTCATGACTTTACAAAGACGTTCAAAGGAAAATATGATGGCTAAGAGATCTGAGCGTTGATGACGCCTATGGTATTTTCTACTTTTATGTAATAGAGAAATTTAACTTTAGATTCTGCACTTGCTTGTTTCGCAAAGTTTAATGGCGCTCGTGGCATCAAAAGGTGGTCTAAAGTTTCCTGCCCTGGAGTAAATCTGCCTACCTGCTAAAGTAATCTGTATGTTCTCTCTCATTGAGCATATTTTAATTCTTGAACAAAAAAAAAAAAAGAAAAAAGGGAAAAGAATCATTTCAAATTCACAAAAAAAAAAAAAAAAAAAAAAGAATACAGCAGCGATTCATCACAGCTACAGCTCAGAATAGAAATACCCAAATCTATTGACAAAATAATAATAATTTTAAAGAAAATCAATGAAAACAACATAATGGTGGGAAAACAATCAAAATAAAACAACAGTCGACTTAAACTATGCAATAGAGGTGATATTATACAGATGACATAATGGAATGGAATCATCGATACACTGGGTGGAAAGGATCTCAACAAATGAAAGAGGGAAGGGGGAAAAAATTATCCACAAGTTTTTAACACATTTTACCTGTAAAAGTTGTAATCAAGGAAAATTCTGAGTTTCCCATAATATATTCAAATTAGATGTTAAATCAAAACTTCTGTGTTACAAATTGTTTTGTAAAAGAGAATTCCTAAAATCCATAAATACCTTAAAATTGAGAAACAATTTTTGAAATGGCTCAACTGTTTCTCACATTTCTTCGAGTCTGAAATATTGTTTGTAATGAATTAGTAAAATATTGATTTACTTTTTAATCATTGCAGCTGTGTTCAATATAGATTCAATATTTCTATGAACTTATCAAGACGCCATCCTTCTTAAACATACATATGGCATATGAGACTTGGATATTATCCTTGATTCAACTTTCTTTTATTGTAATGAATTAAAATCTTTAAAATGATAAAAACTGAAATAATAAATCATATAACATCATTCCATTGCTGCATTACCATTTTTTTTTTCCATACTCTCTTCAACCACTCACTTTCATTTTTCATTCAATGTCTGTCGTTCATCAAAATGTACAAAAACCATTGAGAAGAAAAGTTCGTCAGATTCATTCATAACAAATTTCGCTCCATTTTTTCATCATTGACTGCGTACTATCTATACTTTGAATTAACAACATCGCAAAGGTTGGAATTTATACAGTGGACCTCGGATTAATAATTATCATTATAGCTGAGGTTGCCTTTAATGGAAGTAAACATCTCTGATATCACTTAGTAAAAAATAAAACAAACATTAAAAAGAAAAAGGAAAAAAAATTGTTGGGTTCTTTGTAGAATAGAAGACCTTGTTGTATCTGAGCTCGACCACAATAAGATCTTCAAGGAAGAAAATATACATTCCTCCTCGATATCTTTACTAATTAACATCAGAAATGCCTATTAGAGACTTTGGATATAACGAAAAATAACATTCACTAACGCCATTGTATCAGAGGGCCACTGCAACATCTTTTAAACAGACTTGTAAAATAAAGAAAGCCCCAACCTCATCCAAATAATAGTAATAACAATTTTTTTGGAACCCAACAAAAGACGCATGAATTTTTGAATGCAATAATTTACATTAAAAAAATCTTCAACAACAAAAAAGTAAAACAATAATGTCGACTGAAACTAATCAATCATTAATATCTTTCAAATCACCTGGAAAAAAAACAAAAACCTTCATATGGAAATTTGATCCATACATGTTTTGATTATAGAAAAGTTCTTTTAAGTCTGGGAGAAATTAAAAGCAGATTTAATATCTGATAGAAAAGAATTAAAAATTTCTTTCCCAGCCTTTCAAGCAGAGAATCAAACAGGCAATGAACCATGAAAACAAAAGCTTGCATTTCTATTTTCAAAAAACCCTAACCAAAAAAACCCAACCCAAAACAAAACGAATAGCAAAAAGGAAGAGTGATTTATTGCTGTTTGAAAATACAAAGGAGAAAACAAAATAAAACAAAAAAACATAAAAATCCTTTAAAAAAAAACAAAAACAAAATAAAACAAACAAAAACACACCAAAAAAACAAAAACAAACAAAGAATAAAAGTCAGGTTGAATTTCTTGATCGAAAAATTCAACCAAGCATGACCATTTTTCTTTGTTCGTGATCAAGTGACACATTGATTTCTGACTCCAATCTTGAAATCAGAGAAATGAGACCATTGAACGGACACGAACAATTAATTTTGAAAGAAAGAAAAGATAATATGAACAAAATAAAACGCTTTCTTTCTTTCTTTTTTTTTTACATAACAAATCCTTATCTGATAGAAGGAAAGCAAGAGGAATCCCCAGGCAAAGAAAACAAAGACAATTGTATGCAATAAAAAAGTGGATATATTATACGATCAACTACAACTAATTCAATTCATCTCCTTCAATTTTAATGAATAAGCAAAAGCAAATGTTTAGATCTTAGCATGAAATGCGAAGATGTTTCATGGTTCCCTGCCCGTTCAAATCTGTAAATATGAGGAATGAAAATTTATACAATCGAAAGGAAGGAAATGACACAATGTATAGGGGGGGAAAATGAAAACAAAACCGAAAACAAATCCCCTGTCATGGAATGCAAGAGGCCATTTTTATATAAGCCAAAAATATCAACTTGTTAATTTTACCACTAAATCTTTAGATTAATTCTTTCTTTAATCAGCTCAAATTCTATTATACAAATCACTTGCTTCTAAGGAAAGTGCAAACAATCAAGTGACAGAACTTGGGAGCAAAATAAACTGGTGACTGAAAATCAGTGTACATTATTTAAATCATGGTGAATTTAAAAAAAGAAGATTAACTTGCAAAAATAATTGAGCACACCGTGATTTCAAACGAAATAGTGATCAAATTTGTGTAATTAGATGAAATGACGCTACTTACATTATTAAGATCACAAGATAACATAAATTTGATCAAATTAAAAACAAAACACTTACACTTACAAATAAAAGAAGAGAGTAATTTGTCCTATAAAATTTAACGGTTTTCAATCTAGCCAACTTCTAACTGATTATTTAGAATAGACGAAAATTGAGATCTCTAAATCAAATCACAGAAAAAAAAATTTGCTAGATAAATCAGTTGAGATAAAAAAAAAAACAAAAAAACAAAAAAAAAACCACGAAATATATAAGAAAGGCCTGTTGGTTCAAAATAAAATCCCTTTTATGTTCCAGGAAGAAATGGTATATCTCATCCTAATCAGAACAAAATTGCAGTCATAACATATCTCACTCATGCCAAAAAACATACACACATGTGTAAATAAACCCAAGAATATATTCTTTAATATCAAAACACTGATAACAACAACACAAATATTATTTTACATTAAAACATAAATGCCAATTACTTCAAAAAGCTTAGAAGTTTCTGTTGTCAGAGTTAACCCTTTACCATTCATCCAGCACCCCAAGTTTTAAGCGCATACAATATTTATTACAAATGTCAATGTAATGGCGAAATAACACTGTCAAATATACACAATAGAACAATCGAGTGACCATTCTAGTATAGTCTTTCACACATAATTACAAAAATACAAAACCTTAATATCTTTGGTTTTTTAAAGCAAGCACAACAAAAATAAAAAGGTTACGAGTAAACAGCTGTTTGGACAAACATATTTTTTGCTTAGGCATATCGTTTTTCGGTAAAGACCAATATTCATATTCGTGTTGCATGATTTGGAGTCTTCAATATTACCTGGGTAATGTAAATGTTGCTGCTCGAAGCTCAAAGAAATAAATAACAATATGAAATTGAATGTAAGCTTTAATTTAATTACGAAAACAGATAAAATGGACTTCCAGGTTTCCCCTTTATCAACAAACAGGATGAATGAGATAATGTGGTAGCGGCGTTTAACGCAACTACCACATTAACTCACTCATCTGTAGTGTTTCATTCATCCTGTTTGTTGATAATAGGGAAACCTGAAAGTCCATTTTATCTGTTTTCGTAATTATATTGAAGTTTACATTCAATTTCATATTGTTATCAATATTACCTGTAAAAAGGAGAATGAAAACTAGAACAAATCTCCAGATCTGTCAGTTGGTCCTGATATTACCACTTTACAGTCTCTACTGTATCGACATCCAAATAGAATGTTAGGAAAAAAACTTGATCACAGACACGTTAAATATCAACAATCACATCCATAGAGTTTCTTGGTTGGAGGGATTCATTATGGTAAGAATTAGTGTACCATATATCAATTAACACTGTTTCTCTGTTCTGTAGTTAATTCTCTTCCGTTCAGGGAGGATAATGAAGCTTCAAATATGACTTATATCCTGCTTGAAGTATGAATACTCACATGTTTTTACAAGAAAATATAATATTCTACTCACAACCCCAGCATGTAAAGGAATCAGTTTGTATTACAAGCAGTCATTTCACAAATGAGTGTCATAAAACGCAAAACACAAAAAAATAAGTGATTGCAGAGCAGGTGTAGAAGGTGCATGGTGCGTAGAAGAGTTAGTTGCTTGCAGACACAAATTAGTGTATGTGCAGAAAATAGCACAACATAACAATGTTACACATTATTCACAGTGTCATATTACCACACCAATACGATGTTTCCTTTCAGCGAAGTGATAAAGTATAACCAAATCTTTAAACAATTTATAGTAAGAAAGCAAAACATGATTAATTTACTGAACAAAAATCAAAATTGTTTTCACTAGTTTGGTACAACTGATAAATGTAGAGTTGTTTTTTTTTCCTTTCCTGATATGACTCAGAATACCACCAGTGATTGCTTTTGAAGAGAAAAGTCATAGGTGAAATTGTGACGAAAATAAAAATGGCCTCCAGGGTTCCGGTGACACGAAGCATGAGACAAAGAACTTGGCACGATGAGAAGCGATGACTGCTCAAGGTTTTCTAGTTCCCGTCATGGCGCAGAACCCCTTGACCAAAGAGTCAGATGTTAGGTAAATGATCAAATTTACCCCGAGGCTTGGCTGCTTGCTGGTACTTTGGGTTGGGGACGGGAGAGGCAGCATTTGTGCTGGTCAACTGGGGCAGTGGTTGAAAGGGCTGAGAGAAAATACATAAGAGATAACATGTTAGACATGGACAAACCGATACACAATTAGCAGAGATTATGAGATTTGGTATCTCACATAAAGAATTATGAAACATTTGCTTTTTAAGTCCACAAATCATGACATTATGCATTTCAAAACCGGCTCTCTATTAAGTTAAAAAAATAATCCAATAAGTCCCCTTCCAGTATCTTATCTATTTGAAGGAAAAGAGTCATTTTAAAAAATCAGCAATATTCCCATATATATAAAGTTCTTTTAAGATGATTCATATAATCCTACAATCATGTTGGGGGAGGAGGGAAGGAGGGGTGAAGAAGTGGAGAGGAAGGGAAGAGGTTTGACGCCTTATTTAATAGAATATTCAACTCAAATGCATTTTGGGTTCGATTTTGTAACAAATATAGACTCCATCTTCAGATTTCCCTGTCCTCCAAGCTGGGTCAACTTGAGATAGGAAAGAATAATTTTACTACACACCAATGTGCTTATAAAAAGAAGTTACAATGATTAACTCTAACTCCATTTGGTTTAAGGACCTAAAGGCCTAGTTAACACTAAAGTATAAGTCTATAAGTCATAAAATCCTTACAGCTGGATAGTTGCTGGTTCGAGATTTGCTTTTTCTTATACTGGACTCCTGTTTGTTTTTGCCAAACTCCATTCCCATTTCCCGGTTGATGTCCATGTACGGATGCTGGATGAGTTGGGCACAAGTTAAACGCTCAGCAGGATCCATCATGACACAGTTCTGTAATAAGAAAAATCATTTGAATGTGTGTAAATCTATCAATGGTACATAAAACCATTTTTCTTGGGTGAAAAATATAAAGGCGGAAAAAGCTTATAAGTCATGACGTAGTGGTCAGCACAATGCAATTTATACTAAAATATATATATATATATATATATATATATATATATATATATATATATATATATTTTAAAAATCACACAAAAAAAAAATCAACAAACAAAATATGATACCCCCCCAGCCAACTAAAAAAAAAAAAAATACAAAAAAACAAACCTAGAAAAAGAATAAATAACAAATTAACTTTAAAAACCAGATGAACAAATAATAACATGCATTAATTTAGCATACCTGAAGAAAATTCATGGCATTTGCAGACATACCAGGAAATCTTTCCTCCAAAGGTTCCTGGAATAAACAAAGAGTAAGAAGGTATTAAACTTTCAATTACAACCATCAAAAACATATTTTTTTTCAAATGAAACATATAGAACCCCAACCCCCTAAAAAATGTTGGTAAATCAAAGTTTAACTCGGATTAAAAAATCAAAATACACAATGTCTCCCACATTTCTATGCTGATATATTTTTTGGAAACAAAAATTGTGAATTGTTTTCAGTTTAAGAAAACAATTTTTGTGCGGCTGTATGGTCTTGTGGTAAGACATTCGCTTTCGGATCGAAGGTCCCGGGTTCGATCTTGCTTGATGCATAGTGTAGTCCTTGGAAAAGGCTCTTTACTCACATTCTTTCACCATACTCAGGTGTAAAATGAGTTACCTGGCCGTTGGCATCGTTGTTTCTGTCTGAAAAATTGTAATATCGTCTTAACAGGCGTCATGTCTCGTTCTAGATGTTATATGTTGCTGTTGGTCAGGGGTATGTTTAGTGGATATTGTATTATATAAAATCTCAAGGTTTAAAAAGCTGATCATGACTAAGGAAAAAAGGAGGCAGTGAACTCCAGATTTAAACCAGAAATCACAACATACCCAAACGTGAAATAACTAATAATAACTTACCAGTCTATCAGGCTCTGGTATGCTCATACCTTTGAAGAATGAATTGTTGGAAAAGACTTCCACATGATGTGGAATGAGGTCACCTAGAAAGTCATTAGAAAATTCAATTAATTTATTTTTCGATTAACCTTGTGCAAAGACAAAAACATAAAAACTTTATTTATCTTAAAAAAGTAGTCCTTCAGAGCCATTAGGCCCAGTGAGCCAGAGTTTATCCCGGTTTCTATAGTGTGAAACGGACAATAGCAATTGCTTGAAACCCTTTGGATAGTATTGCAAAGTACTGTCTGCCAGATCTAACAGACCCAGCTACCCAATCACTGCTGTTTGGGTAGTGGGGTGTTCAAAAAAAATCTTGATTTCATCCTGGTATTGATCTCAGTTCCTTTGATTGTGAATCGAGTGCCCTACCAACTGAGCTATCTAAAACCCCTTACTTATCTTAAACAAATCGTTAAAGAACAACAATCCACTGAGCACAAGCAACCAAATCATCAGATGAGCGTGACAAAATTGGTATAAAGAAGATACATTGTGTCAGATGGAGATGGGACCTCTTAACATATTTAAAATTAGGTCAAAATGAAAATCAATATCATCAGCAAATATTCAAAAATGTTTAAAAAGGGAGAAAAATGAAATTCTAAATATGCATTGAACTTGCATGATTTGAAAAGTATTCTCATTATTTTTCACAAGATTTTAAATTATATCACAAGACACTCAAAATTTTCTTATTATTTCTGTTCCTTCAGCATGAAATAATAACAACAATCGTTTACTACCCTCAGAAAATCATAGTATGCAGAATACTTTCTTATAGGAACATCCATTATTAGGCAGAACAACTTGATTATTGTTAGATAGACAGGAAAATGTTCCACATAATATAACGTTGGACTCGCTGTTGTAACTGATCTAGTAAGAACCTCATTCTGTAATCTTTGTTAACATCATCAGACGTCTTGATTAAATTATAAATAAACAGTTGCCAATAGTGATGACATATTACAATCCAGTACCAGACTTGTATTAGGCCACCTAATTCTAAACATATCACAAGGCTTATCTTCAATCTCAAATGATTTTATTAACGAAAAATAGTGAAAATACTCCAAAGTAGTCATAAACTACAAAATTGATTGACATGATATGAGTACAATACTGTATGGACTGGGTCATCTTTCTTCACCCTTCGTTTTGTTTTTGAAATTTCAATTCATATAAATTTTTGTCTCGCTAAATCATCAAACATACCAAGAGTTTTTCGTATGAGGTAAAGCTGGTCAACATCAGACCGTCCTGGCCAGACAGCCTGACCGGTCAACAACTCTGCAAAAACACATCCAATGGCCCAAACATCCACTGGTGGGCCATACTGTGTGTCTCCTACCAAAAGTTCTGGAGCTCTGTACCACCGAGTAGCTACATAATCTGTATATTCTCCCCCAGGTCCCGCTGTTGAATTTAGAGATAAAAAGAGAGATTTAATGTGAGATGAATAAATTAAAAATATAATAATACAATCATTGGAGGGGGGGGGGGGGGGGGGGAGAAGGGGAAGGGGGTGGTGGTGGTGATTAAGTATTTAAGGCATTGCACAGTGACCTGGGTAATCAGAGTTCGACACTCCCTCAGGTTTTTGATCTTTTTGTTTTAATTGGGAAAAATGAGTATTTCCAGTTTACACATGAGTGATTCCTGTTGACAGCTAGCATTTGCTTGCTGGATTATCTATACTCCTTCATGGAATGCATTTGATAATACTGTGCAAAAGGGCTTGATTTGAGAAGGACCCCCCCACCCCCATCACAATAAAATAAAAAAAAAATTGTAAACTATATTTGATAAAACAAAATCTACATCAGTGCAAATAAATCAAATGCTCTTTTGTCTTTTCCTTGAAATTTCATGAAAGTTGTGCATTTAAACAATTAGAACAATCAGACCAAGGGAAAACAATATAATTTTTGAAAATATTAAGTTTATAATTAAAAAATGAGTTTGTCAAGAAAAACTTACTGAGTACTCTTGCAAACCCAAAGTCACACAGTTTAACATGCCCTTGTCTTGTTATTAATATATTTTCAGGCTTTACATCTCTGTGTATTGTCTGTTGAGATTGATTTAAAAAAAGTATATATATAAATATATATAAAATGACATTCTCAAATCAAATGAAAGCAATCTTTCATTTATTTTTAGCAAGTACAATTACTCTCTTTATTAAAAATTCTAAATCAGCTAGTCAACAATAATCTACCAATATTTTTACCAATAATTTTAATTTCGTTTTTTTATCACAAAATAATTCTAACTGTGACCGATCAAACAAACAAACAAAAAAAAAGCATTGAATTAGTATAAATATTGTATGCAGTCACAAAAAAAAATAAAAAAAATTGTGCATAAAAATGTAAAGATAAGCATCTTAAAGGGTTGGGATAGGAACATTTTCATGAAAAACAATTTAAGGATAGGAGTTAAGTAAAAGAATTTATTAAAAAAAAGAAAAAAAAAGATGTTTTTTGAAAAACCTGATATTTAAATAGTGGCTCTAATTCCAAATGCTGCAGGATTAGCCAACTAGCTGCAATTGAAAAAATAAAAAATAAAAGGAGGCTATACTTACACTGTGCTGATGACAAAAATTTACGGCTAATAAAGTTTGACAAATTATTCTTTGTACCATCTTTTCGGGAACCCTGAAAGAAAACAGAAAAAAGTCAAAATAAATGATTTTGCAACAACCAAAACAAGTTTGTGTGTAGATTACAGTGATGTTAAATCTTTTGTATTTCCACATATATCAGGAGATCATGATAACAAGGTTATAATAATGCTAATGGTTTACAAAAAAAAAAAAAAAAAACCACAAAAAAAATATACAAAAACTCATATAAAACATACAAGCTTCAAATACAAATCTCAACCTTGATCTATATTCTGGAGGGCTCGTAAAATCGAAAAAGTAGCCCTCAATCATGTCTATTAATTTATTGTACCAAACCACGAAAAGAAGAATTCAACGATCTAGCTGATTCTAAATTTGCTATATATTCTTCGAATGTCACAAAACTGAAGCAGAGGAACAACTTTGAAGGCTCAGGATTAATACTTTTTGAAAATGTTCGGATTCATTTCAATCTATAAATATAAAAAGCAAAATTTTCTGGCTAAAATGAGAAAAAAATGTTTTGTTGCATGTTTGACAGAATAGGAGAAAAAGCAACAGCGCTTAACCCAAACAAAATATAATTCAGTTAAATCAACCATTTATTGAAAGACATTTCCTAATTGGCTCCCTTAATCATCGAATAATTATTGGATAGCTGGGTATAATATTTGATCTGTTCTCTGTAAAAGACTCTTATTTAAAAGATATGCTTCCTGTTAGTTTCTCTCGGGATAGATGCCCACAGTATGACAACTTTTATATTTAGTGACATAACAAATAAAATACTGTAAGGTTTAAAAACACTTACCCTCGAGGATACCTTTCCAACTCATTTAAGACTGTGTGATCAACATATTCAAAGACTAAATGCAGACGTTTCCTTCTTCTAAATACTTCTATAAGGTTGACTAAATTCGGATGTTTTAATTGCTGAAAAAAAAGAAAGAAAAAAAAAAAGAAGAGAATTTGATCAAGGTAAATAAATAAATAATTAAATACACTATTCAATAATCTCCGATTTCGGATGGCATTTCATTCATGGAAGAATGTTATAATCCATGTTTATCAATATTAGAAATAGTGACACTTTGCTCATTACAAGAACATGGATAAATTAACTCCTTCATCTCACCAATCTTGCTTAAAAGAACCAGACAACATGTAGGAGTATCTGTCAAAATCAATTATAGGCCAACCTGGCATAACATGAAATGACAAACTCTATATTGTTACATCTGCATTCACTTATGCCTATATTTTAAATCTCTATATGACAATGGCCTGCTTCTAGCAGTAAATTTACTTTTACTTTGTCTTCTTCAACATGTTGTTCTGACCCCTTGAAATAGAAGATCGCACTACAGTTTATAATGTCACAATTATTACATCTACCGCTCACATTTTGTACCACAATACTTTGGTTAAATTAAACATGATTTTCACTCTCAAACGACAATAATTTTTTCTAAATATCCCATTTGGTGTATTGATTGACCTAAATCATTTCAAATTAAAATAGAAATAAAAACAATTACCTTGAGCATTCGTATTTCTCTCATTGCAATCTTTTTGATGAGGGGATCTTCTTCCGACTCCACAAACTTTTTAATAGCAACAAGCTGAGATGTCTCTCTATTGCGGCACTTGAATACAACACCATAGGACCCCTCCCCGATCTTACTAATTCTTTCATATTTTTCCATCTTATCTGTGGTGTTCCCTGTGGGGTTTAAGAAAGGACCCTGCTGTGTGCCCCCAGAAGGATCTTTCCTAGGGCTGTTGATATAAAAAAATGTATGACTGATTATATATTTTTCTTAATGTTGAAAAAAAAAATGATATAACATGAATCAGTTCTCCAACTTCTATGTTATGTCTTGATTTATCACAGGAGAAAATATATCAACAAATATTGTATTACAAGCCAAGTTCATTATGTAATGAATTGGAAATTTTGGTCCATTTGGCCTAACTCCAAGAATAAATAAAACAATGTAGAGCGAATTGGACCTGATGATTTATTAATATGCGATTTAGATTATATTCATGCTTCTATTGATAAATCAAACTTGGTGCGAATGATAAAACTGACTCTCATTAAAGCGAGCAAACTTACAATTTATTTATCTATTGATAATACATAACTGCAATCCTCCAACCTATCTAAACCTTAAAGAAAAATTATGTTTACATTAAAGTAGATGAAGCAGCATTGCAAACTGCGGGGAACTGAGGGACACATATTTCCGACTTAGATTTAGATAACGTTCTGATCGTGACTTAAACAGTTCCAAAATTTATTTTTAAAATGTAAATGA